>NW_017728918.1:31859760-31872860 GCF_001723895.1 Crocodylus porosus | reverse complement strand
GGGGGAAACCATATGCCCCAGTTAACAACCCCTGTCTTAAGTTACACTCTTGTTTCATGAAACCTTCTTTCCCCGAGTTCCCAAATAACCATTTATCTGTAATTTTATTTGCATACTGTATAAATTTCTGAATGATCAGGCTTTCTTTCTACAGAGAAACATAAATTATATATGAGTCAGGACCATTAGGTCATCATGTGTGCATCACTTCTAATGCCGCTTTATGATATTTTATGTTTTCTTGCAAAGCCCCATTTCCTGTAATCATGCAATTACATGAGAATCACAACTTTCATTTTCTAAAAGATGTTTCAGCCTTAATGGTTAATGGGGAAAAGCCTGCAAATGTGAAACAGAATGAATCCAAAACCTCAGAAACCAAAAGGCAGGTTTTAAAAATCCTCATATAAAACAGACTGATAAATCTCTCTCAAGATTTCTGGGTTTGATTCATGATTTTTTAAATGATTAAGGTATCAACAATTTGCTTTCAAGCCATCTTATTATGTACACTACGTACGATAATTAAATCTGGGTTTCATCACCATTTCTGTTGGAAGAGTTCTTCAAAATAAGGAATACTTTAAAATGTTGTCTAATCAGACTAGGTAATTCCTCCCCTAATCCATGCTCATTCTCTATATGTTGTGTTGGTGTCAATATATCAGTCACCAAAGAAGTGATTCTCTACTAGGCTGCTGCTTGGAATGCCTGGAGATCTTTTGTGATACCACAATGCTAGCACTGCTAGGCATTCAAACATGATTCATAAGATGAACCCAGAGATTTCAACAGTAATGTTTAAAACACTCTGACCAGCTGGTCTTTCCGAGTTCTTTGCAACAAATGTGCTCTATTTGTCTGTAGTCAAAAAAGAGTGAAAAATATGAATGGGCATTTTCTGAGGAGTGTCTTGTGTTTAAAAAAGGTTGAGAACCACTGTACCAAAGACTTAGCAGATGGTAAATGCTGTCATCTTCTTCTTCTCCTCATGTCCTGTCTGAGATTGTTGATGACACATAATTAGCAGAATTCAGATTCATTAAAATCCGACAGGTCTGCACTGTGAGCGCTTCTGCTATGGCCGTTATGCAATAACTTTTTTAAAGGATTTTGCTTGTTTACAAACAATACAGCAGTTAACTCAAATCCAAGATGACTTTGAATTTATGACAACCCCACATCATTTCCCATGTATAAAATCTAATTAGTGGAGGGGTGGCTTTAATCTGTCCCCCACTTCTGTGGCAGCAAAAGCAGCATGGGGGGGAGGGCTAGAACGCTCCCTTGCATCCCTGCCTGTTCCCCTTGCTCTCTATCCTTTCTGCCACATGCTTGCCCTGATGCTGCTCCCCACCATGCCTGTGCTTACCTCCTATGCCTTTGCCTGCCTCCCACCCCACCCTCCACTGCTTATCTTCTGCTGTAGCTCTGCTCTGGCTCCAGGGCAGCAATAACAGCCCCAGCCCCAGCCCCATACCTGCCTGCCCCCGCCCCCAGCCAGGGAGAAGTGGCAGCAGCTCCTAGTGGCCAGGTACAGTGCTGCTCCATGCAGCCTAGAGCAAAAGGTAAGGAGTGGTGAAGAGGCATCTGAGAGGAGCTTGCTGCCACACTCCTCAGGATGCACAGACTGGTCTCTCCCATCCTGTCCCCTCTCACAGTCTCCTCTGTGCTCCTCCAGCTTCAAGCCCCCTCCCCAGGCAAATGAGTTAACAGCAGGCAGCAACTCAGCTCCAACTTCAGCCCTGTGCCTGAGGCTAAAGCCAGGGCTAACCCACTGCCTGCCCCAGACCGGTACTCGAATATAATAGGAAGGTTTTCTCCCTACCTCCCTCATGCCAACTGGGGGGAGAAAAGCCCTTGTTTTTGAAGCAAGGAAATATGGTAGTTTTATGAATTTTTTCCCTTACCTCTGATACCTTGATAAGACATATGTAACAACTTCATCTAGATGGAGAGATTTAATGGGACAAAGCTTTTAATCATCAGCACACCTTCAATGCCACAGTTCACTACAGATATTTACCCTTGTGCAAGTTTCAATAGCAATTAAGAATTTTTAAAGTGACTTATCTGTTTGGTACTCTCTTATTGGATATTGCCTCAGGTCATAAACATTTTTAGCAGGGGCTGTCTTTTAATTAATGTTTGCAAAACTCTTTGCACAATGGGACCTAAATGCCACTGGAGGGGCATCATAACTTTTCATATAGATTGCCCCTCTACCACCACATAATTTGTCCAGTCTATCTGAGAAATCCCTGCCAATGACCAGGATCAATTTAGCAACTTGTATGAAAACACAGAGGATTCAAGAACACAGAATAACAAAGAGGTTTTTACCTTTTCCTGGGGGCAAGTGCTCCCAAGAGCACCCACTTTGAAATGTGTTATATGGCAAATACGTATAATCCAAACAAAGGTAAGTGGCATGCAGCAGTCCTTTGCCTTTGATAACTGCAAACCAGCTGAAATGTCAGATTCACTATTCACTTTAATGATCTGCACTACTTATCTGAAGAGTCAAAGTGATATAAAACTTCCAAGAATGTGACTGATATTAAATATCTCTCTCTCTCATCTCAGCAGCTGAAGTTTGTAGTGTATTTATTTATTTATATTATCTACTAAAGGCATACATGTAGTAGAATATCTGATATATTTATCAAGAGAATGCCAAAGAAAAATCAACCAGTCCAGGTGCAAATTTATTTTAAAGCTGTAAGGAAAAGCCTGCCATAAAGTAAGAAAGTCAGTAAAATAGTACTGTATGAACCTTTCCAGAAGAAAGAAAAAAGGCTCATAGGGCCTAGATGCATTTGTATTGTCAAACCAAATCCTAAGCATCACTTTCAGTGCTTGGGTTCAGAACAACTTCTCCAGTTTAGTGCAAGCCTTAATGCTCCATAACACCTTGTTTCCAATCCCTTGCATTGACGGGACTCTTCAAAATCATTTTTAAAACAGAAAGACTAACTCTATCTGGACCCTACATGTTTAGCTCTGTGATCCCTGGCAGGAACAGTAGAGAGGAGGGATATTAAAAAACTCTTTCTAGCTTGTGAATGCCTTAGTTCTGCTATTTCAATTTTTCCTATGCTATTGAGGATATCAGAAATTCAAATGGCAAGAAGGTGGACGAAGGACCAGCACAAGGTATGCTTTGTTGTGTGAAAGGTATGCTCTGCTGTGTGACCTTTGCCACTGGAAGTCCCTCCCTTTGCCTTCAGAAGTACTCCTTTTGGGAGGTGGGGGGTTGTCATCTTGGAACCAGAAAAAACCCAAATCCTATACTAAAAGTCAAACACCTACTGTAACATATTTCAATTTTATTCCCCAAAAATATTTTTGTTATGATTTGTGCTTGTGTAGTGAATATAGAGGTGATTGCAAAATAGGTAAAAAATGAAGTCTTACTCTTGTATATAGTGTGTGTGGGAGTGTGTGATGTATGGTAGGGTGGGAGAGGGTGTGGCTGTGTGTGTGTGGGTGGCATAGGGCAAGTTGCAGGGTGATGTATATGTGGGGGGGTATAGGGACAGGGAGTGTGGAAAGTGTGGGGACCCCATCCCCAACACACCCCACCCATGATGCATAGCCCCTGCTACCAGCGGCAGCAGCAGCGGCAGCATGCAGTGGGCCCTCAGGGTGCTTGCGGCATGAACAGGTGCTGCCTGGCAGCATGCAGCTCAGGTCAGTGGGCTGCATGGAATATTGTGGTAGGCCAGATCTGGCTCACAGGCCCACCCCTTCTCTAGGGAAACTGCAAAAAAAAAAAAAACCCACAACATTTCCCTCAGGAACACAAGCTACCATGAGCACACAAAACCTGCCATCCACCCTCCACAGCAATTTCCAGAGAGGATCATATCACATTCAAGGTCTCAGCTCTTATCTTCAAAGCACTCACTACCCTGGATTCAACTTATTTGAAAGACAGCCTAAAGCTCTGTGAAGATCTTAGTCAACAACTAAGCTCCTCTGGGCAGAACAAAGCTTTCTAACAGGAGGGGAAGTCATCTGTGCAAAAGGAAAAAGCTCTCTAGGGCCAGTTTAAGTTTGTGGATCAAATACCAAGAGGAATCTTAAAGTAGAGTAAACCTTCCCACCTTCCTCTCCACATCCAAGGCACAACTATTCATGTCTACTTTCTCCAGTATAAAAACAAAACATGATATATATGTATATTAACCAAAAAAATTTAAAAATGATGCCCTGTACACATAATTCTTTTATTACGGTGAAGATGAGGAAGAGCAAACCACAGGTCACTTAATACACTACTAGAATGTGCTCAGATGCTATGTTTCTGAAAGTGTAATAGGAAGTTATACAGAATAGCTGTGGTTGTTCTGGCATCAGGGGTAAGAACTATAATGAATGTGTACAATCCTGGACAGTTGGACTGTACTGCTCCTCTTGAGACATAGGAAGAGGCTCTCTCCTGCATCAGTTGCCCATCTTCCTGAGATAGAGATTGAGAAAGAGAGAAAGAAATATTAATCTTAATTCTCTTCCCTCCTTGAATGTCCTTAGCTTAAAGAACATGTCTGCTCCTGGGTTTCCACTGTGTGAAGTGCTTACACTACAGCAAGAGAGAGCAGAACTGATAAGGTGAATTTCACCCTCTTGCCTGCACTGCTGAGGAAGTGTTGTGTGCGCCTCATTTCAGTGTTACTGTATCCACTACACGCAGAATTCTCCCTGCAGAAGAATCTTTAATATGCAAATGTGCTAGGGGAGAAAAGGGATAGAATTCACCAGATAACATGAGCGCACATCAAATTCAAATGTCTAAAATGAACGAATGAAATGAAGGAATGGATCCCCACCCCCCCACCCAAAAAAAGACACTAATTAATTTTGATTGAACTGAAGGGAAATGTGGCGTGTCATGGGCCTACAAAAACAAGCTATTTATCATTAAAATCTTCATGATGTGCTGCTCAGTGGCAGGTGTCTTGTTTGCTGAAGCAAATAAACAAAAAACAACCCAGAAGATATATCTATATGTAAGATAACAGCCTTCTATAATTAGACCTTTTTTTTGCCCTCTGGTGGCTTTGCATGTCACTACATCTCATCAAAATATTACACCTATTTTACAAGGTTAAAAATCATGCGCATACACCACGTGGAAGTTTTTAAGTACACTAATTTTCCCTCCTTCTCTTTAGAGCCGAAGAGACTAAGAATCCTCAAACATTGACTTCAGCAGTTAAATAAAAAAGAAGTGGTTTTCAAACATTTGTTGTAAAATAAAAAAAAATTATATATTTCACCAAACATTCAAACCCCAGCACTTAGCTTATACATACAACCTACATTTACAGTGTATAAATACTATAATGTATAATGGAGCGGGGGGGGGGGAGGCCACTGGAGCTGGCCTTGCCCACCCCACCCTTGATCCTTGGAAGTGATGGCGGTGGCACAGGATCAGGACACCATGGGGGGCAGAGGCCACTGGCACTGGCCTCAGCCCGCCCCTCCTCCCTTCCGTCATCGCCGCCTGCAGGACCGATGCATTGGGGTGGGGTGAGGAGCAGCCCTGACATGGGTGGGGGGAGGAGAGGGTGTGCCACCACAGCTGCAGCGTTGGGGAAGAGTAGGCCCAGGCAAGATGCAGGGGGCAGGAGGAAGAGGAACAAGCCCGAACAGGGGGAGAAGCTGGCCAGCCACAGCAGTGGGGGAGAACAGCAGGCCCAGCCCAACACAGCGGCAGCGGGGGGAGGCCTCCTCCCCTGCCAGGCCCAGGCCCAGGCCCGTCCTCCTCCCACCTCACTTCCCCGCATCAGCCCCAAGCCCACTCCTGCCGTCCCTCCGCCCTGCAGCTCCTTCCCCTTCCCTCCTGCCATGGTGGAACAATTTCTTCCTACCCTCAGGCCCAGTCCTCCCCCACATCAGGCCTGAGTCCAGTCCTCCCCTCCCCCTCCCGCTGCAGCAGGGAGTAGGGGGAGCGAGGCCAGACCCCAAGCAGCAGGAGGGAAGGGGGGAGCGGGCAGGCCCAGATGGGGGGAGGCACAGGGCTCCGTCCCCACCCACTCCCCCCTCCCTCCGCATTGTTCTTGATAGGCAATTGGCTAGTTTCGTTACAAAGTTCTTAAAACAATATTAATTCTTTGTTTAGAATTGTACATCAGGGTTCAGATTCACTGGGTGGTAGGCATTAAGGGGTGCAGGTTGCATAGGTGAGACAGTGGAGAAAGAAGGCAGGGGTGTAGCTCTTTATGTTAAGGAGCAGTACTCATCTTCCATCATCAAAGTGGGGGTAGAGGAGGGGAATACCAAGTTATTGTGGGTCAGGACAGAGGGGGGTCTAGGGGAAAAGGACTTGGTAGTGGGAGTCTACTACAAACTTCCTCATCAGGATGATGAGCTAGACCTGGTATTCTCTAGGCAGCTCTCAGAGGCCATTCAGGCAAGAGAGGTGGTGATCATGGGGGACCTAAATTACCTGCTGGGAGGAACAGATGGCCAAAACAAACCACTCACATAGGTTCTTAAACTGCATGAAGGACCTCCACCTAACTAACCCAGGAGGTGTTATCCCTGGTGAGACTGGACACCTTGCTAGACCTGGTCTTAGCAACACGGAATGATCTTGTGGGTAACCTACGAGTACACAGTAACCTGGGAGATAGTGACCATCATTTGGTTGAATTCACAGTTCAGCAAAGGGTGGGAAAATAACCAGCGAGGCTAAAGTGTAGACTTCAGAAAAGCCAATTTTAGTAAACTTAGAAGGCTAGTTAGTGAGGTGGCTGAACTCAAGAGCATCAAGCAAATGGGGGTCCAGGAGGGTTGGCAGTTTCTCAAGGGCATAAAAGGAGACTATTCCATTACATAGGAAAGGGGGCAAGGGGACAAAAAAAGCCTCCTTGGCTGAACAGGGAACTCCAGAAAAGACTGGGGGCATTGGCAGTGAAAAATGCAAATCTAGTTGACCCAGATTATCCACATTTACCCCAAACAGTGATCACCCTCAAGGTCAAAATATGGTGGCACCACTCCAGTTGATGTCTTGGGGCTTTCAACCCATGAAATGAGTGGAGAAAGAAAGCACCTTTTCATTTCATACTGGCAAGGGCTGCTGGGGTCAAAGTGCTGAATTGGACTTCACAACTGCATTCCTGGCCATGTGTATTTTTCTTCAAAGTTGTTCTGGCATCCTGTCTCTCCTCACTTGATTGGGTTTGTTTCTGTAAGGTTTTTGCTTTTGTTTTAAGTAGCTCCGCATCTGGTCTTGCTTTTGTACCAATAAAAAGAAAAACTGCAAATTGTGCTTGCTGTGTCTTTTGCTGTTCATATTTTTAAATAAACAGTATATATTAAAACAGTCAAAGGAAGGACAGAAAATAAATGCACTGCATTCCACTTATACACATAATAGGCAAATGCATAATCCACTTAAATAGTTGCATAAACCACTTGTGTGAAGCATTTTTCACAGCTTAGTTTGTAGCATCAAGCTTAGTTTGTAGCTTCACTGCAATATAGTAACTGCATAGTAACTATAACCATCTTCTTTGTAACTAATTGCACTCTCTAACTGCCACAAACAGTAATGGGGAGAGAATCTGCTATTAAGAACTACTAAAAGCCTTGAAAATGACAGCAGCTAGGAGCTAAACCAATCCCCCCTCCTCCCCCAGCCCCCAAACACTCTCTATCTTGACAGAAGAAAAGAGGAAATATAAAGGATATAAAAGTGGGGGTTTACATACTAAAAAGCAGTAAGAGGACATATACTTAAATGTTTTTCCTCCACAGATTTATCTTCAATGTTTCTGCTATATAGATTACTACATCTGGACAGAGATTAATGATTACCATGTTTCATCCAGATATGCAACATTCCAATAACTAATACAGCTGTTTAAAAAAAAAAAACAAATACAAAAGAGAAGTCTGCAGTTTCCTTCATAGCCAGTAACAAATAAACATGGGTAAACTGGCATGTGTCAATTTCATTAGCAAAGTGAAGGTAAGTATGGAAGCTAGGATTCTGAATGGCAGTCAGCATGGCTTCATCATGGATGGGTCTTGTCTTACTAAACTTATCTCCTTCTATGACCAGGTAACTCGCCACCTGGGTAAGAGGGAGAAGGTTGACATTGTATACCTAGACTTCTAAAAGGCCTTTGGACTGGTATTCCATGATGTTCTCACAAGAAAATTGGAGGATTGTGGGCTTAACTGCAAGACAATCAGGGGGTAGGAAGCTGGCTGCGGGGAGAGTTCTAATGAACAGTTCTGTGTCGTCCTGGTGAGAAGAGGCCAGTGGTGTCCCTCAGGGGTCAGTGCTTGGTCCAGTGCTTTTCAATACCTTTATCAATGATTTGGATGTGGGGGTGAAGAGCTCACTGGCCAAGTTCATGGACGATTCCAAATTATGTGGAAGTGTGGTCACGCTTGAAGCTAGGCGGCAGACACAGGCAAATCTAGACAGATTGGCAAGTTCATCGGATCAGAACCCGATGAAGTTAAACACTGAGAAGTGTGAAGTGGTCCATCTGGGGACAAACAATCCCCAACATCCTTACAGGCTTGGTGGCAGCAAACTCACCATGACTGAAGGGGACCTAGGGGGAATAACAGACCATAGCATGAATATGAGCTGTAAGTGCGATGCTGTAGCCAGCAAAGCAAACAATACTCTGGCATGCATCAACCAATGCATCTCAAGCAAAACCAAGGAAGTGATTCTTCCGCTTTACTCTGCATTGGCGAGACCACAGCTGAAGTACTACGTCCAGTTCTGGGTGCCACACTTCAACAAGGACGTGGAAAAGCTTGAAACAGTCCAGAGAGGAGAGACCTGTATGATCAGAGACTTGCAAGGCAAACCATACGAGGAAGGCTGAGGGACTGGGACTCTTCAGCCTAAAGAAAAAAAGGCTGAGAGGGGACTTGTAGCAGCTTACCATTACATCAGGGGGAGTACATCAAGAGTTCAGTGAACAACTGTTCACTAGGGCACCCTTGGGGAAAACCAGGAGTAATGGTCACAAACTCCTGGAAGACCATTTTATGCATAACACTAAGGAAAAACTTCTTCACAGTCAGGGTGTCCAGCCTGTGGAATCAACTCCCTCCAGAGGTGGTGCAATCACCTACCCCGGAAATCTTCCAAAAGGAGACCAGACAGTCACTTTGTGGAGGTCACCTGGCCCAGCTGTCTTTCCTACCTACTGTGGGGGGGCTGGACCTGATGATCTTGTGAAGTCCCTTCTAGCCCCTTACAATCTATGAATGCTTATCAACTCAACAAGTCAGACAAAGCCCACAAGCCTAGTAGTATAAAATAAGTACATATTTCCATACTTGCATATGCATATATCCCCAAGTGCACCTGAGTTAATAATGATCAGATGGATCATCTAGTTTATATATTCATAATTTCAGAATTGTTGGCCTGATTTTCTTTAAATAGGTCCAATTTCTAGATTTAGAAAATTACACAAAAATTTTGCAGGACCTTTCCCCCACATAGTCCTATAAAAAGTTTGGGCTACTGGGCATCTGGGCTCAGGCCTCATTGGAGAGCTACTTTCTTGGATACAGGAGGTTTGCCTTAGAAAACTTAAAAAATAGTGTGGTTTCAAACATCTAACAGGTTTTGAGCAGCTGGAAAACTGCTCTTAGTGATTTTGCCACATATCCAGAAATTGCATAGGAATAAATGGAATATTTTGGAATCTATACAATTCTGAAATAAAAATGTTAAAAACTGAAATTAAAAGTGAGAATATCAGTAATTTATGGTAAAATGTTACATGCTCGGAAAAATTTAGAATGTAAGTTACTCTTAAAAATAAAATAAAACAAAACAAAACAAATACACACTCAGGTTGAAAATGCAGTTGAGGGATGTGAACATCTTTAATTTTGCTGTAATTTAACTCCATCAAATAACTAGACAATTAGGATTAGTAAGGCTATGAACACTACTACCCAGATAATCACAGAATCATAGAAAATTAGGGTTTCATAGTTTCTAGGGTTGAAAGGGACTTCAAGAGGTCATCTAGTTCAAGGCCCTGCTCAAAGCAGGACCATCCCCAGTTAGATCATCCCAGCCAACGCTTTGTCTAGCTAGGTCTTCAAAACCTCCAGGGATGCAGATTCCACAGCCTCTCTGGGTAACCTATCCTAGTACTTCACTATCCTTGTGAGAAAGTTATTTTCCTGATATATAACCGAAATTTCCCTTGCTGCAACTTAAGACAATTCCTCCTTCTCTGCCACCACTGAGAACAATCTAGTTCCATTCTCTTTGGAACCTCCCTTCAGGTACTTAAAGGCTGCTATCAAATCCCCCCCTCAGTCTTCTCTTCTTCAGACTAAACATGCCCAATATCCTCAGCCTCTCCTCAGAAGTCATATGCCCCAGCTCCCTAACCATTTTCACTGCCCTCTGCTGGACTCTCTCCAACTTGTCCACATCCTTTCTGCAGTAGGGGGGACCAAAACTGGACACAGTACTCCAGATGTGGCCAGAGAGGTGCAGAATGGAGGGAGAGAATCGCCTCTTTTGATCTGCTGGCAACACTCCTGCTCAGACAGCCTAGTATGCCGTTAGCCTTCTTAGCAACAAGGCGGCACTGTTGGCTCATGTTCAGGTTCCTATCCACTGTGTTACCGGGATTGTGTAATACCGCCTGTTTCCTCTGGTTCTCGCCTGCCATGACTTTAATCTTAGAGAGATTGATATATTACTTGGTACTTGCAGAATAACTACCCCCGACACGTTAAGTCATTCCAGATATTTTTCTTTTCTTTTCTTTTACAGCGGCCCAGGTTGCTGGCGGCAGCCCACTCAACTTGCTCCCTGAATCACTCTTGGACTCTGGAGGGGATCTCCACCTTCAGAAACCTCAAGGTAAGTTCCCACCAGTGCTCCATGGCACTAAATTACCTCATTAGTGGTTCACACTCCCCGTGCCTTTTATTCTTTACAAGCATCTTGCGCCGGGAGTGGCCCCAGCTACTCCCTCTCCATTAGTACCAGTACTTAAAGCCCTGGATCAGTCCCACAGAGCTCAGGAGTTGATATAAGCTTCCCCTGCCCATGCCTCTGCTCATTGCCACTAATTGCCTCGTTAGTGGTTCGTGTTTGTTGCATCTCTCAGTCTATCCCCATTCCCACGCCATCCATGCTGGCACCTAAAACCCTGAAGCAGTCCCACCAAGCTCTGGGGTTGCTACAAGTTTCCCTTGCCCATGTCTCGCCCCAAGGCACCCTCTTCAATCAGGGATCCCCCGCCTAGCCACGTCACGGGGCCTCAGCTCTTCTCTGGACTCACTGCAACAGCTTAAGTCCCCTGGTAAGTAACTAGTCTTGCTCCTGATCTGCCATCTTCCAAGTCTCTCAGTCTCAGTGTCCCTTTGGATCTCAGGTCCAATTACTGGGGCCCTTCTCCTCTGGAGTCTCAATCACCCCCTCTGTCCATCGTCTGGTGCCTGAGTCCTCCCTCTACTTTTATCCCCAGAAGCTACATCCAATTGGCCAGTCTTGAACAATGTGGGGAATTCTCCCCCACCTGGCTGGGTATCATCATTAACAGCCCCCAGGTGTTTCTTCAAGTAACATGGTTTGATGTTAGTATCCATTTTCTTGAGAAAGACCTTCAATGTGTCCTTGCAGCATTTTCTTTAGAATTCCCCACATTGCTCAGGACTGGCCAACTGGATGTAGCTTCCAGGGATAAAAGTAGAGGGAGGGCATCAAGGACTGGAGGGAGCTGGCTGCTGACTCCAGTAGCACAGTAACCTCAACCAAGCAACAGCCTACTTCAAGGTAAAGTGTCTTGGCCTTAAAGCAGAGAAGAGATAATGCAGGAAAGAAAAGGCAAGAAATCCTGGTTTATAACCATTTTCCCTGGCAGAAAGATTTGCAACTTCTACAGACAGATCCATGGTTTAAGGACTGGAATCTTAAATCAACTCAAGATTTATCAACAAGCCATGGTAGAGATCATCTTCAAATCAATGGATTACCGACAATAAGAGGAGCAGCTAACAGACAGCAGGATTTCAGAAGAAAGACAGCTTAATTAGTAGAATACTAAGACTATTAAAAATGAGAGAGGGTCTTTAATATCTGTGCAATGAAGAGATTAGAAGGAATCAGGTAGATTACAATGACCCACTAAGTCAATTGACTCCCTCACTGCTGCATAAACAGAAATGCTGCTTCTGGTATCATCATTAACAGCCCCCAGGTGACAGGCAATTGGTTTTAAATTTTGGGTGAACCAAGAATCAAACGAGCCAGTGAAATGTGAAGATGCAACTGTACCCCCTTAGATCTGCCCCCAGGGATATCCATTTTTTTCCAATGGACTGGCAGTAACTTTAATAGTTGTGTTCAAACACAACTAACTGAAGGACAAATTTCACACATAACATCTCTATACTATGTCATGTAGATTACATTAAAAAAATCACGCACAAACCCACCACAATTATTTCTGGTTCATAACCTCTACATAATTTATCACGGTAACAATTGTTACACTTATTTTTAGCCCTAAATGTTATCTTGCATCCACTTACGGGCAAAAAAATCTATTAACTTTATAGTTTTCATAAGGCAATATCTGTTCTGCTGTGTTTGCCAGCTGCCCCATTCATACATGACAACCAAACTCAAACTCTGACAGCAAAGTCTATGCTACTTAACCTCCACTAAAGCTAAATTAAACATATACACAAATCTTTTCACTTCCATAGAATTTCCATTTGATGCTCTCAAAAGCACTTCAAGACACAGAGGGTAAATTATTTTCCCAAGGCAACACAATGAATGAGTGGAGGACCTGGAAAAAGATACCACATCTCCTAAACCAGGGGGTCCACAACCTATGACCTGCGGGCTGGATCCAGCCCCAAAAGAAACGGGATCCGACCTGCATTTCACCAAAGGTACACTAATGCTCTGTTACAGCTTAGGCATCAGACTTCCTCTGGATAGTTTGACTAAGGGCCGGTTAATCCCCTTGCTGCCAGCTGCTATGGAGAGCACTGTAAACTGTGTGTAATCCCAGCTCCATGCAGAGGGCTGCCCTCTCTCCCCACCTCCGTTCAAAAATAAA
>NW_017728918.1:31852335-31859660 GCF_001723895.1 Crocodylus porosus | reverse complement strand
AACACTGGAGCCTCTGCTTACCAAAATAACAACTCTAATTGTCCCTCCCCATGTCTTTTAGAGGAGGCTGCATTTGAGCATGGTGGGGAAGAGGAGATTAGCCCCTATGCACAGAGCAGGGACCGTGGTGCAGCAGCAGACAGGCAACCCACAGCACCCATCTGTTCATAAGGGGAGGTCTTCAATTAGTAATGTATTGCCAACCACTACCCTAAACTTTTCTCTTCTATCATCTCCAATAATTATGCAAGCAAACTCAGCTGGCTAAGATATGATCTCTAGGGACAACTCTTTTTGATATTAAAGTATGAACTATTACTTTTTGCCAACACCCATGCATTTCTTTTTGTATACAAAAGACTATTTGTATACAACATACCACTTGCTGAATGTATATATCATTCTTTTGTACAGTGCAGTAGATCATTCAAATTATGCTAATTTTTTCTTATTGCTATTAGCTCACAGAGTGCTTTCTATTGCTTGCGTCCCAATGTCTGAGAGCATATCTGTATTGAAAACTGCTGTGTAGTGGAGAGTTATCTAGGAACCAAGGTAAATCTAACAATAAACTGAATAGGCAATTGATTGGACCTACTCAAGAAAGTACAGAAAAGGATGGTGAAACTTAATGCTTTACTCTTGTACCTTAATTATCAACTGCAACATTCTAGCTATTCATTACTATGCCACTTGGAAGAAAATATTACATTTGTATCATGCAGGACATTATCCTCAATGTGGGCACTAATAACACAGCTGGGAGTAGTCCAGACCACATCAAGACAGACTACAAGGCTCTGGGGGTCAAGCTTAGGGAGATGGGAGCACAGGTGGTTTACTCATCTATTCTTCTGGTGAGCAGACACGGCTGGCGCCACAAGTCCTGTATCGGAGAGGTCAAACGGCAGCTTCAGAGCTGGTGCTACTGCGCGGGCTTTAGATTCTTTGACCATGACCCGTACTTCCATGCAGGAGACATGCTAAGGTGGGACAGGCTACATCCCTCCCTGAAAGGTAAGTGCGTTTTCTCTTTCAGGTACAGCGAGCTTTAAACTAGGTTCATCGGGGGATGAGGATGCAGAGGTATAGGACGACACTTCAACATCAAGCCAGGTGACGCGAGGAGGAACAACCCAGGTAAGTGACAAGCTTGGGAAAAAGAGGGCAAGACAAACACCCATAGGAGGTCTCAACTGCCTCTACACAAATGCTAGAAGTCTGGGGAACAAATAGGAAGAACTTGCTCTCCCACTAGCTAGCAAAAATCCAGACCTGGTTGGACTTACAGAAACCTGGTGGGACTCTAACCACAACCAGGAAGTAGACACTGAGGGTTATAGAATGTATAGACCAGTGGTCTCCAAACTTTTTTGATCGCGCACCCCTATCAGTAAAAAATTTTTGAGCACGCACCCCCAATATATGTAGATTTATATAAACAGAAATAGAAATAGAAGTTCTAATATTTTCTTCCCGCACCTCAATGGATCATCTTGCGCACCCCACTTTGGAGACCACTGGTATAGACGAGATAGAGTAGACAGAAAAAGGGGTGGGGTGTAGCACTGTATGTTAATGAGCAGTACACATCCTCAATGATCAGGATGGGTACAGAAGAGGGGCAAAGTGAGGCACTCTGGATTAGAATGCAAGGGGGTCATGGGGAAAGGGACCTGATAGTGGGTGTCTACTACAGACCACCTCACCAGGGGGATGAGCTGGACCTGGAATTTTCAAGCACTTCACAGAGGCTATAAGGACAAGGGATGTGGTTGTCATAGATGACCTAAACTACCCAGACATCTGCTGGGAGGATCAGTCAGCCAGGTCTGAACCCTCACATAGGTTTTTAGCCTGCATACAGGACCTCCACCTAACCCAGGAGGTACACAACCCCACCAGAGGAAATGCCTTGCTGGACTTGGTCCTTGCCACAGGCAATGACCTGGTGAGGGAACTGCAGGTGCTCGACTACCTAGGCATTAGGGACCATCGTCTGCTGGAATTTACTATCCAGCGCAAGGTGGTGAAAGCAAACAGTAAGGCAAAAGTCCTTAACTTCAGGAGGGCTGACTTCAATGAGCTAAGGAGATCAGTAAGAGAGTCATTGAGAACCAGGAGCTTCAACAAGTTGGGAGTCCAGGACGGGTGGTTTTTCCTTAAGGAGATGGTCGTCTGAGCTCAAAGGGAGTCGGTCCCAACGCAAACCAAAAGGGGGAAAGCGTACTAAAAGCCCCCTTGGCTCAGTAAAGGCATCCAGGAGGGCCTGAGGGCAAAAAAGGTGGCATACAATCAGTGGAAGCAAGGGGCAATCAACAAGGAGGATTGCACCTCCATTGCTCGTGATTGCAGGGAGGCAGTTAGGAAGGCCAAGGCAGAGATGGAACTAGGGCTGGCAAGCGGAATTAAGGATAACAAAAAGTCCTTTTTCAAATACATAAGAAGGGAATACAAAGAAGGCACCAAGTAACATGGGGCCCCTACAGCACAGGCTTGGCAATCTGGTGATTGCAGCAAAGGAAAAAGCTGATCACTTCAACGAGTGCTTTGCCTCCATATTTCTGAGCAGGGACCAGGACAACTCCCCCACTAGGATTATGGACAGGCTCAGGGAACACAATGCCATGCCTAGGGTCAGGGATGATCTAGTTAGGGAACTCTTAGAGGGGCTGGACATGTTCAAATCAGCAGGTCCAGATGCTCTTCATCTGAAGGTACTGAGGGAATTAGCGGAGGTCACAACAGGGCCCCTGGCATGGCTGTATGAGTGCTCGTGGTACTCTGGCCAGGTCCCAGAGGACTGGAAAAGGGCCAATATGGTTTCCAATTACAACAAGGGAAGAAAGGAAGACCTGGGTAATTATAGGCCAGTTAGTCTCACCTTGGTCCTTGGGAAGACCTTTGAGAAAGTTATCGAGAAACACATCTGCAGAAGCCCAGCATGGGAGGTAATCCTCAGGGGTAACTAGCATGGGTTCACTGCGGACAGATCCTGCCCGACTAACCTGATTTCCTTTTATGACCAGGTCAACGTCTGTATCCAAGGACTTTGTGAAGTGGATGTTGTCTACCTGGACTTCAAGACAGCCTTTGACACCATTTCTCACCCCATTCTCATGAAAAAAAACCAACAACTAGGTGACTGAGGCATTGATGCCTACACAGTCAGATGGGTGGCAAATTGGCTCAATGGTTGCACTCAGACAGTGGTGGTGGATGGGTCATTTTCAACCTGGAGGGATGTGGGCAGTGGAGTTCCCCAGGGCTCAGCCTTTGGGCCTGTGCTATTCAACATCTTTATCACCGACTTGGAAGTGTGCATGGAAAGCACGCTGTTCAAATTCACTGATGACACAAAGACATGGGGAGAAGTGGACACACTAGAGGGAAGGGACTGAATCCAGCTAGATCTAGACAGTTTACAGAGGTGGGTGGATAAGAATAGGATGGAATTCAACCCAGACAAGTGCAAGGTGCTGCATCTAGGGAGAAGGAACCAACAACACACCTATAGGCTGGGGAACACCATTCTCAACAACACAGTGGTTGAAAGGGATCTTGGAGTCAGTGTTAACTCCAGTACAGACATGAGCCGCCAATTCAAGGAAGTGGTCAGTAAGGCTAACCGCACCTTGTCGTGCATCTACAGGTGCATCACAACCAGGGTCAGGGAAGTGATCCTTCACCCCTATGTGGCGCTGGTCAGGCCGTAGCTGGAGTACTGCGTTCAGCTCTAGGAGCCACACTTCAATAGGGATGTGGCTAACCTTGAGAGAGTCCAGAGGAGGGCCACTCGCATGATCAGGGGGCAGCAGGCCAGGCCCTACAAAGATAGATTAAAGGGCCTGAATCTATTCAGCCTCCACAAGAGAAGATTGAGAGGGGATCTGGTGGCTGTCTATAAACTCACTGGGAGGACCAGCGAAAAATAGGTGAGGCTCTGTTCCCCTGGGCATCACCTGGGATAACAAGGAATAATGGCCATAAATTGATTGACAGCAGACTCAGGCTTGATATCAGGAGGCATTACTTTACGGTTAGGGCTTTGGAATGGACTCCCAAGGGGGGGGTGCTCTCCCCTACCTTGGGGGTCTTCAAGAGGAGGTTGGATAGATATCTGGCTGGGGTATTATGATCCCAGCAATCATTCTTGCTCAGGGCAGGGGGTCAGACTTAATGATCTGTTCAGGTCCCTTCTGACCCTAGAAACTATGATACTTTTGTGATAGGAACTACTGTCCATTGGGAAATAAAACAAAAGACTCAATTCAGTTAATTTTTGACCTAATCAAGTTGAACCGAAATTTTCGAAGATTGACTATTAGCTAATTAGGTGAACAGACGATGATTACTCCATGGAGCTCAAAGGGGGGCTAATTTACCTTTTTGCAGGGGTAAATTTCAGTGCTGTTGTAGTTTGACTGCTTCCAGCACCAAAACTAGTTCATGTGCAAAGTCTGAAGCATAGGCAGATACTGAAAACAATGAACAATCAAGGCATTTCTTCCCAAGTGCAAGAACTGTAGGCAACCGAAACAATCTGACTAGAGAATTTGCAAAATCACCTTCACTCAAGGATTTCAGTAAACTGGTATGTTATCTGTCTGCATAGTTTACTAACAGTGAGCCCAATGACTGGGCAGAGGGTTGGACTAGATCAAGGGATGGCTACATATGACTGGCAGGTCAGATTTGGGCCCATGAACTGACTGATCTTTGGCAACCCAAGGAATCAGTAGCATGTTCCAGCCTCAGCAGCAGAGGAGGCACCTCCAGAGTCCTATTGCCTATCATGTTCAGTTTAGTCTCTGCTGCAGCAGGGCAGGCACCCCAAGGGGCCTCGCACCTGCCTCTTTCAAGGCATATGCTGATAACTGGGGAGTAGAGGGGAAAGGGTCCATGGCAGAGTTGCAAGCAATGGCCTGTAATACCATTGCTTGGACTAGATGATTCCCGAGAGTCTTTCTAAACCTATGTTTCTATAGATCTAGTATAGTGGACTGGCAAAAAGGGCATTATGCAAGAATTTATCTGAAGGTTACTGTCTCTCTTCAAGGTTTCCATTATTTCATGCACTCCTGGAATTAAAATTTCTATTCCTTAACTATAAAAATTGTATTACCCACCCTCCCTCTAGTTTGCAGCTACTTCTCCTAACCTCAGCATACCATTAAAAGCCTATTCAAAAAGCTCTCATTTCCCTAATACATCTGTGAAAATGCCAGCTTTTCATTGTTTTAATTTCCCCAACTACTGTTCCTTACCAGGATCTACAGCCTTTTTGTCATTTTACCTTTCCACAATGAAAAATTTATTCTAGTCTATAATATGATGCTCTCATGAATACTGAAACAAAATTTCTTTTAGGCTCTTAGTAATACCTGCTAACCCTCTTCAAATGCTTTTCCTTTAACAGGTGCACCCAGTTTTGAGCGACTACTGCCTTAGATATTTGGAGACTAAATTGTTTTCAGTCTTTGACTTATTGCTACATTTCTCTCACTCATTTATATCTTTAGTTTGAGATTGTACTCTTGATCTCACTCTGCCCTAGCACTATTCTTCCCCAATATTTAAAGTATATTTACACTAAGCTGTTCTTCTTTTCTTAATTACTTTGTCACTTTTCTTATTCATACTTTTGAACTGGACAGGAATGACATTTTTAATTTCGTAAAAGTAAAACTAAACAGGCAATTGATTGAAGCTAGTCAAAAGTACAGGAAAGGATGGTGCAAAAGTAATCCTCTATTCTTGTACCTTAATTATCAGTTACAACATTCTAGATATTCATTACTAGGCCACTTCAAAGAAAATATTATAATCTGCATCACGCAGGGCATGATAGTTTTGTGACATGAACTATCATCCACTGGGGAGTAAAACAGATGACCTAATTCAGTTCATTTTTGACCTAATCAAGTTGGACCTACATTTTCAAAGATTGACTATTAGCTAATTAAGTGAATGGACGATTACTCCTTAATACCATTTTTAGCACCACTCCAAGACCTATTTGAATTTCTGGAAATGTATTCTGCAATGTAATGAGACTTCCTTCTTCGGGTTTAGTGTGGCTTATTCCTTTCCCTTTTAATTTTGAACCTAATAAAATTGCTGACTTCTTTATCAAACTCTTTGGTACTTCAAAAGTTTGCAATCATAAACCCTATACTGCTTTTTAAAAAACCACGATGGTCTCTGCCTGTGTTTCCTGTGAATATCCACCTAAATCTGGCCAAGTTACAGGTATTTAAAATCTCAGTATACATATGTGTAGAAACTTGTTAAAGAGTTGGGCAATTTGTTTTCTCAGGAGTCTGCTTGACCTGAACATATTCCAGCCAAGACTCTAGAGACTAAGCAGTGCTTTACTAGCAATTTCATAAATTTTCAGGGTCAGAAGGGACGGCATAAGATCAAGTCCAACCTCTTGCCCTGGGCAGGAAAGAGTGCTGGGGTCAGACGATGCCAGCCAGGTGTTTGTCCAGTCTCTTCTTAAACACCCCCAGGGTAAGGGAGAGCAGAGTCTCCCTTGCAAGCTCATTCTAGATTCTGGTAATCCTAACTGTAAAGAAGTTCTTCCTAATGTCTAGTCTAAATCTGCTCATGTCAGTTTGTGGCCATTGTTTCTAGTTACTCCAAGGGGCACCCTGGTAAACAGAATATCTTCTATTCCTTGCTCCCCACCCCCTCCGGTCCCCTGACAAATTTGTAGACTACCACTAAATCCCCTGGTAGCGACCTGGATGAGGGTGTGGAGAGCACCCTGTTTAAGTTCACTGATGACACCAAGCTGTGGGGGAAAGTGAATACACTGGTAGGCAGGGACTGCATCCAGGCAGACCTGGATAGGTTAGAGAAGTGGGCGGATCTGAACAGGATGTGGTGCAACAAGGACAAGTGCAGGGTGCTGCACCTGGGGAGAGGGAACCAGCATTATGGTTATAGGTTAGGGGCTGATCCTCTCAGTAGCACAGAGGCAGAGAGGGATCTTGGAGTCAGGACTGACTCTATGCAGCGCTGGTCAGGCCACAGCTGGAGTACTGTGTCCAGTCTTGGCGCCGCACTTCAAGAAGGACGTGGAGAACCTGGAGAGGGTCCAGAGGAGAGCCACTCATATGGTTGAGGGCCTCTGTGGCCAGCCCTATGGGGAGAGGCTGAGGGACCTGAATCTCTTCAGTCTCCACAAGTGGAAACTGAGGGGGGGATCTTGTGGCTGCCTACAAGTTTATCAGGGGCCACCAGCAGGGACTCGGGGAAAGTCTGTTCACCAGGGCCCCGCTTGGAGTCACCAGGAACAATGGCCACAAGCTGAGGGA
>NW_017728918.1:31832146-31851477 GCF_001723895.1 Crocodylus porosus | reverse complement strand
GGGGGGGGTTGTTTGTTTTTTTTTACAAGAATGGGATGCGACACCATATCAAAGTCTTTTTTAAAATCCAAGTATATGACAACCACCTCATCTCCTGCATCTAAGCAGCTGGTGATCTGCTCATAAAAAGAAACAATGTTTGTCAGGCAGGGTCTACCTGCTATGAAGCCATGCTGGTTGCCCTTCAGCATTACTTTTCCTCCTGGACTCACACAAATGTATTTCTTAATAATTTTTGCAAGGGTTTTCCCAAGGATAGAGGTGAGACTAACCAGTCTATAGTTACCTGGATCTTCCTCCTTCCCCTTTTTGAAAATAGGGACCACATTGGCCCTTTTCCAGTCCCCTGGGACCTGCCCTGAGCGCCATGAGTGCTCAAACAGTTCTGTCAGTGATTCTGCTATGACACCAGCCAATTCCTTCAGCACCCTTGGATGATGTTCATTTGGGCCTGCTGACTTGTACACATCAAGCCCTTCCAAATGCCCCTTCACTAAGTTGACACTAACTGTTGGTGGGAAAGTGTCTCCCCTGTGCCTGTCTATATAGTCCAGTTTGGTGATATGTCTTTATCCTTGTTCAGGAATACTGATGCAAAAAAAACTCATAGAGCTCAGCTTTGTCCCTCCTATCTATCACTAATTAGTCTGTCCTGTAAGGGTCCTAAGTTATCCTGGGCTGTCTTTTTTCTCCCTACGTACCTGAAGGACTTTTTGTCCTTAATTTTTGTTGCCATCCTGAGTTCCATTGCTGTCATGGCCTTTCTTGCTAGCTCCCTGCAAGTGCAAGCCAAATAGATATATTCCTCCTTGGTGGCTACCTCCTGCTTCCACAGTCTGTATGCCTCTTTTTTCATCCCTAGGCTATCCTGAATTTTCCTGTTCACCAAGAGAGTTTCCTGGCCCCCTTGCTACCCTTTATGTGCAATTAGATTGTCTCCTTTTGTGCCTGAAGGATCATTCCCTTGAGGAACAACCATCCTGGACTACCATCTCACCTAGGCTCTTGTCCTTCTGTGCCTCACTTACTAACCTCCTATGCTCATTGAAAACAGCCTTTTTGAAGTCTACCACTTCTACCCTACTTGTTATCTTTCCTACCTTTCAACAGATAGTGAATGCCAGCAACTGGAGGTCACTATCTCCTAGATTACCCTGTATCTGCAGATCTCCCACCAGGTCATCCACTATAGCAAACACCAAATCCAGCAAGGCATTTCCCCTAGTGGGACCATATACTTCCTGCATTAGGTGAAGGTCCTGTATGCAGGTTAGGAACCAACATGAACAGTCAGATCTAGACGACTGCACCTCCCAGCAGATATCAGGATAGTTAAAAGTCACCCATGGCAACCATACCCCTTGAGTGTACTGCCTCTGAGAGCTGCCTTGAGAATTCTAAATCTAGCTCATCCTCCTGGTGTGGCAGTCTGTAATAATCCCACTACCAAGCCCCTTTCAGTTCCACCCCCTTGTATTCTGACCCACAGTACCTCAATTTGCCCCTCTTCAAATCCCATCTTGAGTACTGAAGACATGTATTGCTCCTTAACATAGAGAGCAACACTCCCCAACCACTTTTTCCCCACTCTATTGTATCTATGCAGCCTATAGCCCTCAATGCCTACTGCCCAATCGTGGGTAGGTCCCACCAGGTTTCAGTTAGTCTAACCAGGTCAAAGTCTTTGTTAGCAAGCAGGAGCGTGAGTTCCTCCTGCTTGTTCCCCATGCTCCTAGCATTAGTACAGGGACACATAAGCCCCACAATGGGTGCCCTTGGTATGCCTTCATCCTGATGCCTATCGGACCCTGCAGTACTTACATAGACTTTTTCAGTGCATGACTCCTCATCCATTGTTCCT
Organism: Crocodylus porosus; assembly: GCF_001723895.1. Taxonomy (NCBI): domain Eukaryota; kingdom Metazoa; phylum Chordata; order Crocodylia; family Crocodylidae; genus Crocodylus; species Crocodylus porosus. The sequence continues at coordinate 31,849,616 of NW_017728918.1, read as the reverse complement.
AGGTTCTCTCGGTCTTCTGCATCCCCATCCTCCGACAAACCTAGTTCTCAACAATTACTCTTCCCACCCTTAAGTGTTTGTATATGGGTAAAGATAACTGGCACTGGCACTGGCACTCACTTAGCCCATCTGAAATAGCCTGCAGGTTTGGCTATAGTAATTCTGGTTTAGAAAGCAACCTGTCCAGAGCAGTGCTTAAGAATGTCACTTCAAAAACACAGTAAAATTATCTTATAAACATAGAATAAAAGCAGTGAAATTGTGTCTCTAGCATTCTCAGTGCTCGCAGAAGAGGAGACCACCACCTAAATGCAAAATTCAAACAGGCAGGTACAGACCAGCATCAGCAAAAGTTACTGTTGTTTTGCAAAAATGAATGTGGTGGACTCTCTTAGAAGAAGTGAGAATCTCAGGAGGAAAAGTTGGAGTTGCTTTCAATATTCTGTTAATAGAGCATGACTAAACTCACCATCTGCCCTGAATTGTAAGGTTCCATGGAAATATGCTATTTCAAAGAGTCTAAAAGGTTAAATAGTTTTATGGGACTACAGGTTGCATGACATTCTCTGTGCTCTAAAGCAGTAGTTTCTAGCCATGTTAGACTCAAATCACTACTCAGAAAATGCCAGCTCCCATTTGTCACTTTTTTACATGAAAAAATAATAGAACAATTCTTCTGTTGCAAAGACCACAACAGGTCAAAATGTTTGACATGATGGATTCCTATTTGAGATCTCTGGGCTTATCTGTCTTGTGAATCAGCTGTTGATGTTGGTACACCTAACAGTGCTGAGTGTGTGGCACCCCATGGAACCCATCAAAAGATTCTTGCAGCACCTTGGTTAAGAATCAGTGCTTTAAGATAATACCACCCAAGCAGTATACAAAGGCACTTAGTATACAAAGTTACTTACCTTATACCTCACCTTCTCTGAAAACTTGCATACAAGCAGTCCTCAGACTTGCAACACAACTGGTTCCTGAAAACCACGTCTCAAGTCAAAACGTTGCAACTTGGAACCAATTTTCTCATAAGAAACAAGGTTATAAATGCGAGATTGGTTCCTGAACCAAGGCCCGATACCCTATTTTCACCAAAAATACCCCAGAACTTTGGAATCAATCAATTATAGATGAGAAATATAGCTACATTAATGTATTTATACTGTAAATAGCAATCATATTGATTTGGAAGGACTTCTTTGAGATGACTTTGCTGGACTTTTTGAAGGGTTCCAGGCTAGAGTCTTCCTAGGGTCTTGGCTGCAGGTTTTTCTGGAGTCTTATCTGCTTTCTTAAAGAACGTGTCCAAGGTAGTTTAGACAGATGTTCTTCAGGGAGATGAGCAATGCAGCGAACTTGTTCGCTGGGATTGACATTTCATCAGATCAAGCATTTTAAGTCGAAACTGGCATTGTAAAGTTGAAACGGTGTCAAGTTATAAACAGTCTAAGTGCGAAATGTTGCAACTTGAAACACTGTAAGTCAAGGACTGCCTGTAATTCTCTTTCCTACATGGAAAAAACTAAAAATCTATAATAATAATAATAATAATAAGCTTAATCACGATACTTACTGAAACAACCAGAGTGCTCCTGGCAGACAGAATAAGCATGTTATTATTACAGATCCTGAAGAATTTCAAACAGATATGCAGGCAAGTCAGAGCTAGAATGAAGTGCTGGGGCCCCAGCCACGGAGCAGGCAGGCTCCACCTGAAGGGGTGGGGAGCGCGTTTTTTTCCTCAGAGCCTTCCTGCCTCTCCCACAGCCAGGGGGCATGCTACAGGGGGCCCTGGTGCTTTCCTCTGCAGCGGCAGCACCATCCAGGCAGGGTACCAGCTGGTGGGTGCTGCCCAGCGGTTACCATCGCTGCAGAAGGCAGGCACTGGGGTTCCCCACAGCTCAGGGGCTGCGCAACCTACCAATAGCTCACTCCCTGGCCACAGGAGATGCAGGCAGGCTCTGGGAGAAAAAGGAAAAAAAGATCAGGTCCCTTCCTACTTTTCTTCACCTCCCCTCTGCCCCTCAGCAGAGCCTCCCCAAGCAAGCTCCTGCTGACCAACTGTTGGGTGTGTCGGAGAAGCTGGAGAAGGCAGCTGGGATGGTGCACAGGGCACTAGAAGCCTGCTATACCCAAGCTTCCCAGAGCATGCTTGGGCTTCCAGCACCCCGTGCACTGTCCCTACTGCTTTCTCCAGATAGGGCCCTTGTACATGTGAGGAATATTGCTGTAATTTGTTATGTAGCAAACTAAAATACATGGGATGCATTTTAGTTTGCTACATGAAAAAGTCATTTAAATCGAAATATACCGCCAAAAATGTACACAGTTATAAAATGTAATTGTAACATGGCACCAAACGTGTACTGTGCTATGCAATTAAATCATTAAAGAGAGCAATTAAACCACTAAAAGAGGCAATTTCCTCATATGTACAAGCCCCGCCATTCTAGGACTATAAAGAAGTCACAAGATCAGACTTTTGACAAAACATGTATTTATATTCCTAAACTTGTGTTGGACAGCTTTATGTAGCCTTTTCAAGGGTGAGAAATTTTGAATGCATTAAAGTATTTGGTGAAAGGATAACTAAAAATCCTATATTTAAAAGAAATACTTTTCCGATAAATATGTAAATCACAAATTTTTTGTGGGTTTCAGCTAGTTCTAAACGTTTTGCCATTTCCAAAAGTAACAGAAGTAGCTAAAAGCATGATGAGAGGGCAAACTCTCTCTGGTTGTGGCAATCCCATGCCATTCTGCAACATCACCTGTAAAACGTCAGCTCAGCTTCGATGTAGCAAGAAGCAGACTCCCCAGCAAAATAGAATTTCAAAAAGGAACATATAAAATCAGTACCCTAAAAAGGATTTAAGCTTGGGACCACCAAAGAGGTTCTCCCCCTAGCGACATTTACAAGATACAGAGAGTAAGAGTAATCCTATGAGAGGGAATATTCAGAGAAGCACAGAGTTATGTTCCTGTTTGGCCATATCTTGACTATGAGAGTAGGTGCTGTTATAGAATGGGCTAATGCTATTAATTAGCATGGTTTTTTTTAAATAAGACCTTGCCCTAAGCAAAGATTAAGCAAGTTGTGCTTAAAAACACAATCAACAAGCTGTGGTCACCATGACTAGTTAATACTATTTAAAATAGGATCCATTGTCATGGTATACACGTTGCTCTTAAATTACCTACTCACTCATTCATGTCCTTCCTCGCCAGTCCAGAAATTTCCAAGGTTAGTGCAGTTCTTCCCAGTTTTTGGAGAAAAAGGTACCTAGGGCAATTTCACATTCAGGGAAAGCTACTTTCTTGAAAAAGCAGCAGGTTATCAGGCTGTTAAAAGATCAACATGCAAATAAAGCACTGAATATTCTGATGGTTAAAAATACTTGATGGGCAACTATTTCTGACAGGGGGAGAAACTTAAGAGGAATAGTCTGCCTCCACCCTGTTGGAATGTTTTATTTCTCAAGTCCCTTAAATTAAGTCTTATCTAGTATTTTTCAGAAATAAGAGTTCATTTTGAATTCATGGTTGAAACACATAAGTACTCCATAAATTGTGCGCTCCATTTGAAGAACAAAACCTATCTTACTAGATGGCAGCCCACTTAGAGAAATATTGATCAATTAAACGGGAAATTTTCATTGACAATAAAATGCATCTTATTAGTGTTAAACAGAAGACTTTCTGCCCCAATATTAATGTGATATCAATTTATGTCAGAAGCCAGACTTGGCATACTCCTGCCAATAACAAAAATACTGAATTAAAATTGTAAAGAAAAAACACTCAGTACACTAGAACACAATATTGAGCTATTGTTCCATCTAGCAGATGCCTTCAAGCCATCAAGGATTCAGGATTTTCTCCTCTTCAAAATGTCAATAAGTGAATCTTCAGGACATAATACAGAAGGTTTTTTGGTGCCTTTCTGCAGAGACTTTGTTACATAGGTAGAGTATATAGATGCTTTCAGGGGCATAAAGTGCTCTCTCTCTTTTCCAAAATTCATCTTTATGTCCTTACACCTGATCTGGAGAAATACAAAGCCTTCAGTTGGAAAGAAAACTCATACAGAAGGAATAGCAGATTTCTTTCTTGGGAACTGGGAATTCCCTGAGAAGTTTAGAATGACCAGTTGCAAAGAGTAGTTTAATAGCTTTCTAAAAGCCACCTCTTCCAAATGATTTCCCCACTCGAAGGGAAATCATGAACAGAAAGTGGTATTTTTTGAGGAGCAAATTTTGACTGGAAAGGAAGCAGGCAATTTAAATCTCAAGACAAATTTACAATTATTATTAAATACCTAATAGATATCTAATTCTTGATATTGTGTGTGTATACCAGCCCAAACAAAAAAAACACTAATCAGCATAGTACAGTCATGATTTGTACCAGTTGCCGGCCTACTAGTGATATTTTGTGCTCTTTTACTTAATATTTCCTGCAGGTTGCCTGAAGGAAAAATAAAATATTCTTATACCACACACAGCCCTACCATAATTTCCTGAGTAGGGAACATTTACAACACTACTTTTATTAATTTTTTTTAATCAAAAGGTTGATGATACACATCCAACTTAAAGACTAGATGACAACACTAGACAGTTAGGTATTCACCTGTTTACATGCTCATGTCAATTCTGGAGCAAGATAGCAGGCCACATCATTTAGAAAAGAAAAATCTTCCCACCATGATCCTAAATTTTGAGTACAACTGCTATATGTACTAGAAAGGAAAAGGCAGAAACTATGCTAGAAAGAGACTCTGACTTCAACAGCCTGTCCAATGATGGTCACTACGAACTGCTTTATCCTTAAGGAAGACTTCCTACAGGAGGTATGCTTCTTCTTAACTTCCAAAATACACTATTGCATTAGTTTAAGGCCTCCCTCACCCAGCAGGTGAGGGCAAAAGTTTCACAATACTCATCAGTACCTGCGGCCTGACATATTCTGCTCCTTTCTTTCCAAATTCTACACCTTGAAGTGATGTACATGACCCATTTATTTCATTTCAGTTCTTGGTTCCTGAATGGTGCAACACTCTTAACTGAGTGTCAGTTCTTAGTAGATTTTTAACTGACTTTGAACAGAAATTAAGCTGACATCTTGTGAGTTACAAATCTTTTTGCAGTATTGTCCTTTCACAGATTAGCAACTAATCACAAAGCAATCTAGTCTATTGCACAGAATAAAAAACTGCTAATGTTCTTTATGTATGCCACTGCAATATGAGATGAAGATTATTTAGTAAGAACAAAAGATGGATGGATTGTACTGAACACTGGATAGTAAGATATTGAGTTAAAGCTGCAAAAGTATTTCTATAACGTGCAATGAAAGTAAAGAGAAAAAAAAGAGTTAAAATAAAAATATAGTTTGGGGAAATAGAATATTTAAAGTTCATCTTGTAGCAATACAAAACAGACTGAAGTTTGGAAGTTTAAGAGAAAAAGTAGGTATCATCCACATAAGGAGTTCAGTCAGTTTGACCTAATATAATGGAACAGATGGAATCTGAAGAATGTTATGCCACATCCCAAATGCTGTGCATCCTGCTACGCTAGACTTGACTAGATAGAAGGATGCATGATTTTCAAGATGAAGCATAAATAGCTTTAGATCCCAACTGCTTGACTGCCGTAGCTAAACCAGTTCCCAGGGCTGCCCACAGACTGATCTTGGGTATCAGGCAGAGGGAAGATGTTTCCTGGACCATAAGACTCTGAACAGTTGTTTGCACTGGGCCCAGGGCTGCCCCACCGATGCCAACAATCAGCCGACTGTTGGCATTGGCTATGGAGAGCCCTGGGTCTGGAACCTGACTAGGGCTATCTGGAACCAAAGTTCTAGGCCTGGGGCTGTCCAAGGCTGATATGGACAGCTGGCCAACTGCCCGTTAAGAATAACAGGGGAACAGGGGGTGGGAGGGACCTGGGATGGAGTGCCTCCACCTAATGTCCCATGCTGGCATTGTTCTGCCTCTTGCAGGAAGTGAGGTGTCCGATCCTCGGTGCTGCTTTGGAATCATGGCAGCGCTCCCCCACGCTTGGAGCACTCCAATTGGCTGTTTCCATCAGATAGTCAGAGTGCAAATAAAGCATTATGGACAGACAGACAGATAGACAGACTTAGGCTTTTATAATATTAGAATTATCTGCTTTGTCAGCACTGGCCATAGTCAGCCTGGGTCTGACAATAAAGTGATTGCACTAGCCCCAGACAGCTCTAAGTCCCTGAGCTCCCCCAATCCCGATCTCTGGGGTTTGAGTTGGGGGAGCTCTACAGTGGTATGATCAGGATCTGAGGAATTGTATGCCCCATCCCAAAAAAGGCTTGTGTTCTACCATCCACATATGGCATTTTTGGACTGGGCATAAAAAATTCCTCACATTCTGACCACACCACTGTTTTAACATCTTCCATGGGCTTTACATTGCTCCTAAGAAACCACTTTGATGTTAATTTTCATGGCAAATTCCAGTTTTTCGACCTCTCTGCACGTTACTGGCAAGATAAAGAAGTCATACCCAATAAATCAAGCCAGCAAGTAATATGAAATCAATCACAGGCCACTACCATTTTGTCTCCAACTCCAAAACCAGTTAGCTACTTAAAAAATCATCACAGGTTTCTGTCACTTTATGCTGTACATATGTTCCTGGAAAATGGGGCATAACTCGAATTCGCTTAAAGGGAACCCACTTTACAATGCAGCAAATAGGGATATGTTCCAAGACCTCAACTGTACCGACCCCCAGACCCATTACTACAAGAAAATTTAGGTACTCACCAAAAGCAGATAGTACACGCAAGCACAGGACACTATCATAATGGGGATGGCAACTACAGAAACACGTGTCACAGACAATGAGCGAGGAGCACAGATCCATACAAGAGACTATATTTTGGTGCGCATCACTCCCACAATGCACTGCACAAGGCAGCTGACTTCAGGCTTCCACCGCATAAGAGTGAATTTACCACACATATAACAAAAATTTTGGTCTAAAAAGGGTCATTGCATAAGAACAAGTGTGCACATACTGAACCCACATAAAGTACGGTAAACATGTATTTTACCGTTCTCCCTCAGAGAATTCAGAATACCAGCAGTAAAACTGATCAGTCTAGTTAATTTCCATCTGCTACAGCTACAATGCTGAAAAAATAGAAATAGCAAAGGCTTTGGATCTATCTGCAGATGCAGGAAAACAAAACCAAAAACATTAGCTTATATACAACTCCCATTTAAAATGTTCATTATATCATGGGATTTTTTTTTTTCTTCATATAAATAAAGCAAAATATTTACTCAACCTGACAGGACAAATCTCTTTGTTTTCCAGGATTAACTTCAAGCTCCCTGCTGGTAAAACTAAACCTCAGACTAGCTAATCTTCACAGGTATGACTCTAGGAGGGGCGCCAAGTTTCTTCACACCAACAGCTGTACATTTTCTGTTAGTCTGAACAAGGATTCCCTGTACTTTTACTAGCAAAACATTTAGTTAAAAGCTATACAATCCTCCATGGGTATATGGGGCACCTATATACATGCCAACACATGCTAATCAGCAACAGAGCAGGCTCAATTAAATCAAGTCTGCTGGAGTGTGCTAATTAGCACTCTCCAGCAACTTCCGCATCATGTGCAGTCAGCATGCCCATGCTTCAAAATGGGAGCAGGGGCACCTTAACTAAAGCTCGTCTTTAATTAGAGAACTTCTCTAATTAAAGTGCTATCCTACCCAGGAGTACATGTAAAGTTGTCTGTAAAGTTCCATGTAGTTATAACTACATATGTGCAATGCTTCTGCAATTTCTAGAAGAGGTTGATATTGCTAAAAACAGTTTTAAAATCTATTTACAGTATTTCCACTTTGAAAAATAAACTTACATGAATACTAAAGGGAGTGAAGCCTAATAGTACAAGGGTGTAATTTATTTAACTGTAGCTGAGTTAATCAAACAGATAACTTGCACTTATTTTCAGATCTGGCTTGAGTGACTGACCTTTTTATATTAAACCCCCCCCACAAAAACAAGCATTTTGGAAAAGCACATATAGCAGAAGAAAAATCTTATTTTAAACTAGATATGGACTGCTAGATGTGCAACACTATGGCACATCCCAGAAATATTAAAACGCAAGCTCTAAATTGTTAAAGTGTACTCACTTGTATTGTAGCAGGTTGCCAGCACACCTTTATCTGCAGGACTGGCACTGATTTGCCAAATTTCACCCACTTGATGGAGAAGAACATTTTTGTTTATAATGTTATTTTCATCATCAAAATCTATGATGTGAATCTGCAAATACAATAAAAGAAACATTAGGGCCTCAAATGTTTTCCCATTGGACTTAATTATACAAGATGATTCCACCAAACCATCAAACGTGAATTTTACGACTAATATCCACTTTAATTAATTGTTACAGTAACAATATAACATTTCTTTAATTTCATGAAAGACATTTTCTCCAAAACCAAAATGTCCTCATTGTGAAGAAATCCCATTTCCTCTCCCTGTTCCTGCAACTTCAAAAGCACACTACATTTGCTATTGTGGTTAAAAAAAAAAAAAAAATGACCTGGAGGAGTCCTAGCTTTGCAACTCATCATTTCCCAGCACTAAACAGAAATGTATAGACTGAGGGTATAAACGATTAGAAATATAAGCGTTTACACCCTCAGTCTACATGTCTGTTTGTGTACCCAAGTGACCAGAACTAAACCTTCTTTACAGGAATAAAGCAGGAGGAGTTTCACTGGATACCCTATTGAAACTGTTGTACATCCCTGTTTAACTGCCACATATAAATCTACACCATTTAAAAACAAGCTATAGGCAGTCTTCTCCATGGACTGCCACCTTGATGGGTTAGAGAGGCTTGCATATACCGATGACCTCAAGACCAACACCATCAGGAGTCCTGTATTCCTGGTAGGGTCATTCAGGGTGGTAAGGTCAAAGGTGAGGCATCAGATAAGACCAGACCAACACAACACAAAGATCTCAAGGGTGCAGCAGGCAGATGCAGAAGCCATACTTCTCAATAGCTGTAAAGGCAGATAAAGACTGCAGTGGAGGCGTAACCCCAGTTGTCTTGGATCCCCTTGCCGCTGGAAATAGGTTTCTCCTCCGTCAAGATCCATTCGACTGTCAATGCGCAACGGCCCCCTCACATTAAAACAAGTTATGCACAAGCTTCTCCCAGTGGCACAATATCTACTACAATAACCAAGACTAATACCCATAACTTCTACAAAGTCCTGCAGTGACAGATGTGTGGCAATGGGGACAAAGTGATCATTGGTAGTCCCTAGTCATAGATCCACATGCAGGCAGTGACTGCATAATGGTTACTTCAGCCTTGATCTGGGACAGAATAGTGACATGGCAACTGCAATTGTGACTGAGAATTCCTTTTTAGGACTCCCTTTCCTCACCTCACCCCACATGGGGAGGGGACAAGAAAAGGTGCCCCAAACATAGGCCATCCCTATGTGTCAAGTGGACAAGTATACTTTTTACCTTACCTAACTGGATAGCTGCTTTCAGGGGGATCACTAATTTCAGCTGAAACACAGAAATGTCTTTTGCATCCTAGAATGTATTAACCATACTAGGTGATCTGAACAGTGACAGACCTGAACACAGAACAGCTCTTGTCACCCAAGAACTCCTGTGATATAAAATTAATATCACTGGTCTCACCAAGACCAGACGTGCAGATGAAGACCAACTGAGGTGGGTGGGGGCATAATATACATTCTTCTTGAAAGGGAAACCTGCAAACTATTGGCCAATACATGGCCCTGGTTTTGCCATTAAGAACCAGATTGTCAGTCAAATGCCCAAATTCCCTGTCAGCACCTCATGACTTTCTGCCTCCAGCTGACCAAAAATTTGTTAGCTTCTGTCACCAGTGCATATGCCTCCACATTCTATGCCAAGGAAGAACAGAAAGAACAGTTTCATGTTGACCTTGATGACCAATTCCAACAGCACCCTCCCACTAAATGTGCAAAGCATGACTTTGTCATTACTAAAACTATTTTCAGACAATGTGACAGGTACAAAACAACATGGCAACACCCCCACTCAATACAATGGCACCTCCTTGATTACATCATCATAAGAGCAAGTGATCTAAAAGCCATCTTTATCCTATATGTCATGAAAGGAGCTGATGACTGCTGAACTAGTCATTGTTTAGTTAAATCAATCATGTCCATAAGGGTTCCACTGAAACATCAAAAGCAACCCAAATTAGTACAACATGAAATGCCTTCAGACCCCTAGCCACCAAAGCTCTCCAAACATATCTCAGTAAGAAACTCATCAGTCTTAGGATTAAAAATGATAACACTTGTGTTCAGGAAAGATTCACAAGTTCTAAAAGAGACCATCCATGAGGCTTTCACAGAATCAACTGACTTTAAAATCAGCCAACACTATCAAGACTGGTTTGACAAAAACAACGCTGAGATTGACACCTCTCAAACAGAAGAGTAAAGCTTTTTGACTTCTACACTAACTCAGAAGCAGAGAATTTTTGGCAACTTAAAGCTGAAGCCCAGAGGAAGATTTGAAAAAACCAAAAACAAATGGTGAGAAAAGAAGGAGAAAGAAATCCTAACAATATGTTGACAATCATGACACGCAGAGCTTCTTCAATGTAACCAAGAGTTTATATGGACCAACCCCTTGTAGACTCACCCTGCTTAGAGCTCAAGACAGCAATACACTCCTCAAAGATGATGAATCCATCAAAAACCACTGGAAGGAGAACAATCAAAAACTTCTGAACTGAGAATCAACGATAACTAATGAAACCACTGAATCCATCCCACAGCATCCAGTAAGGACAGCTCTTGCCAGTCCACCAACAATAAAACAGATGAAGAACAACAAGCCATCTGGCCCTGATGGCATGCCAGCTGGGGTCTTCAAAGTAGATGGGGAAACTATGACCAACAAGCTCTACACATTGTTTCTCAAAATCTGAAACACCGAGGAAATTCCCACTGACCTAAGGAATGCCAATATTAAAAAGGAATGCTATTTTTTAAAAAGGGGATAAGTCTGACTGTGGAAATTATTGAGGTATTGCTCTCCTCTCCATCACTGGGAATATTCTTGCTTGAATTCTGCTGAACTGACTGCTCCCTCTTGCCAAGGAAATCCTTCCCAAGCCTCAATGCAGCTTCAAACCATCGAGAGGTATGGTGGGCATGATTTTTGCAGTCTGGCAGATTCAGGGAAAATGCCGAGAACACCACCAGGAACTGCATATGGCCTTTATCGATTTGACCAAAGCCTTCAGCTCTGTTAACTGGGAGGCTCTATGGAAGATCTGATTGAAGTTTGGCTGCCCAGGGAAGTTTATCACCATTCTAAGACTCTTTCATGACTAGATGACTGCCTCCATCCTATGCAGTGGCTCCGCTATGGAGCCCTTTGCCATTCAAACTGGTGTCAAGTAGGGTTGCATGATGATACCAATTCTGTTTTCCATCTCTTTTGCAGTCATGGATGGGAATCTTTTTATTGTCTCCTGCCTCCATTACAAACCAAGGTTACTTCACTCTTGATTGCAGAACTTCCAGTATGCCGATGACTGAGCTGCCATTTCGCATACGGAGGAGGACCTACAAACAGGCTTTAACTGCTTCTCTCGAGTATATCAGTGCCTGGGACTGACCCTTAACATCAGAAAAACAAAGGTGCTTTCCAAAGCTCCATTTATATAAAGGCTGTGGTAATCCCAACTCTTCCCTATGGCTTTGAAGCTTGGGGGACCTACAAGGACCACCAGGAAAACCTGGAATGTCATCACCACCACTACCTCTGGAAGTTCCACGGCATAAAGATCATCACACAAATGCCAGTGTCCTCACCAATGCTACCACCAGTATGGAAGCATTGATTATTCAACATCAGCTGCACTGGACAGGGCAGTGTATGTGCACATGCCTGATGTAAGTTTATCATAACAACTGTTATACTCCCACCTCAGCCACAGACAAAGAACACATGCAGGCCACAGGAAATGCTTCAAGGACACCCTTAAGGCAAACATTAAGAAGCGTGGCATTGACACCATATATTGGGAAAAACTAGCCTGGGGCAGAGCTACATGGTGATGCTTTATGAGAGAAGGTACATGTTACTTTGAGAAAAAATCATCTTGCCATGGAAGTAGAAAAACGACATAAATAGAAGGAAATGAAACAAGACCAAGAAATCTGTGGTCCAACCCTCCTTTTAACCACCACCTCTGGCTTCTACCAGAGCCTGCAGCTCTAGGATCGGTCTTCTTAGCCATCAACAGACTCATTTACAGCCCCTTTACTTGACCCATGGGCGTGATTATCCTCAGCTATGAGGGGTTGCTGATGATTATAGGAAAAATGGATTTTGCCTCAAAGTAAACTTAAACTTCTAGTCAATGTCATCAATTCATAGATTGGAAGGGGCTGGAAGGGGCCTCCCAAGATAATTGGTTCCAGTCCCCCTGCAATAAGCAGGGAAGACATCTGGTGACCGTCTAGTCTCCTCTTGAAGATATCAGGGTAGGTGATTGCACCACCCCGGAGGGAGTTTATTCCACAGTCTGGGCACCCTAACTATGAAGAAGTTTTTCCTAGAGTTGAGCTTGAAGCAGTCCTACAGGAGTTTGTGGCCATTACTCCTGATTGTCCCCAAGGGTTCCCTGATGAACAGTTGTTCACCAACCCCTTGATATATTCCCCTGATGTAGTGGTAAGCTTCTACCAAGTCCCCAATTTCATTTCCTAAATGTACCTTTATCTTCTTGCTTACTATGTGGAAAACCACCACACACACAGCAAAATTAAAAAGCCAGATGACCTGCATCATGGGGAGAAAACAAAAAGTAACAGTAGGGAATTACACTGTCTTTTTAAACTGGGTTATTCCAAAACCTTAGATACACAAAAGTCCACATTGGACTCCAGACATTTTTTTTTACATGTTCAGGAGGTCAGGTACAAGAAAACTGCCACTTTGGTGTTCTGTTTGGGTTTAAAAATCTTTGTAAAACTTGACTGCAACTGAAGCTGCAAATCTTCCTTCCTTCCCTAGTGGATTCCCTTGACTTCACAGTCTGACAACTCTCAACCCAAGTAAGGGTCATACTTTCTAGTTTAGTTCATCTCAAATTAGTATGCACCTTTTTCTCACTCTCACCAATACTGCTATCAGGAATTACATCCTCATACTTAATTTTGGTTTCCTATATCAGAGCTATTCTTCTAGTCAGCTATTTAAGCATCTATGGATTCCAGCAGCTCAGTGAGTCACCTCTCTCCAGTCTTAATTTGTTGACCCAAACCCTCAATCCATCTAGGAAGAGAGACATTATTCATCCCCTAAACCAATTGCATATCCATCTTCCTGTCCAATTTAACAAGTGACCCTACTGCCTTTCAAAATTCTCCAGTCTGATGCTACCTTAACTTTGATTTAGGAATTGTCTGCACACCCAGACCTTATCTTAGTTTCCTCTATATCCTGTTGCATTAGTCCTACAGCAAGTCACATTACAACTCATACTGCCTCATCTGCTCTCCCTCATTTCATCTTTAAATCTCAACTTCAAACTTCTCTTCTCTTTTTAGCCTTTGAAAGACTCTCTGTAAAACATTTTGTGAAGCTTTCAACAAGGTCTAATAGTTGTACCAGATAAATCTAGCATTTTAACTTCACAAACAAAATACTGTATTTATTTGAATGCAAGATGAGGGTCCTTTTTTCCCCAGTCAGCATGTGGGGGAAAAGCTTTATTTTGTTTTGGATTCAAGTACATCCTGAGGCAGATAGCTGCTCTGTTCTTACTTTGGCCCTAGGCTCAGGGCTGAAGCCAGAACCAAGTTATTATCTGCCCTGGGCCAGAATGCCTCATTTGGCAGGGACAGGGGGAGGTGGCCAGGGAAAGCATGAGAGACAGTGTGGGTGTGGGTGGGGGGGAAGAGACATGTAGTTTGCCCCTTCACTCCTTGCCCCCCACCCCTCAACCAAGTCTTCTCCAGCCTCCCAGCTGCACCCTCCCTGACCTTCTGCTCCAGCTCTGGTCCCTCCAGACTCAACCTAGCCAAGTTAGGAGCTGCTACCACTTCTTTCTGGCTGATATGGGGCAGAGCAGGAGAGCAGAGCTCCAGCAATAGGTAAAGGGAAGACGGTTGAGGGGACAAGAGGCAGGGGAAGAAGAGACAGGTGTTTGGCCCCACTTTCCCTGGCACAGCAGTGTGGGAAGGGCAAATTTAAGACAGCCTTCCACAAATTAGAATCTATAAATGGAAAATTATAACAAATTTATAATTGCCCATGTATGGAATCTATTAGAGGGGAATTGTTGTAAATTCAAAGTCATTATGAATTTGGGTAAATATGGACAATTTATTAATTTGGGGTATGAAAATAAAGATAAAATAGTAATGTGCGTTGGAACCATACTCAATTAAACAATTCTTTCCTCTTATAATCGACCTAAAACACTTCCAACAAGCCAATAAGTAAGGACAGAAGAGGAATTCCTCTTGCTTCTATAGAAAATCCCTGAAAACTGCTCTTCTGCCTTGCATCATTGAAACACTGAGAAGTCTTCAACTTTATTGCTTCAAGTATTAGAAATATGTAGAACAGGACATTTAGTATGTGATCTAGTGTCTTTAATAGAAAAAGATTCAAACTATAATTTTATGCCAATATTGCAGTATACATCAGACCCACCTCTTTGCATTTTCTTCCTGCTCCCAGACTTCTCAGAAAATGTAAAACCTTCTATTGAAGCTATTAAGCAGTCTCCTTGGCAGTACAACTGAGTCCCTAAAGGTGAACTACAAATCAAAATTCCATTTACTTCAATAGTGTGTATTATATACCCCCACTAACCAGGTTAAGAGGGTCGTTCAGCAAATAAACCAAAAAAGTACCCTTTGTCCTTATCTAAAGCCCCTCAAAGTCACAATAACCAGTTTCTGCTCCACTGTGATGTTTCTGCTTTAGCTGACATCATGGCTACTGGGTAATTCTGATGGAGCAAAGAGTCAGCCCTTGAAAGGTCCAGGACAGGACCTTTATTAACACGAAATTTCACATGTGCCAGTTCAGTATTTTATACCCTTTTAAAGTTGGGAAAAAAACACATTCTCTCTTTCTAACTATGACATACAATCATAAGTGCATGAGCCCATCAAAGCAAAACATGAATAAGTTGATCACATGGTGTGGAAAAGATTTAAAATGGGAAAAAATGTTTTATCCCATAGTTAGGATTTGTCAGGGCAAATATTCCTCCTAGGCTGGCTACTTTGAGCATTCAGCACATACCTCTATGACTGATGGACTTTTTGTAATTCTTCTGTACTTGTGAAAATATAAAATGCATTAATATCCAGATGCACTCTAATATAAGAAAGGTTAAAAAAAACAAAAGATACAAGTCTCATTGTCTTGCACAAATATCAACTCTAAAATAAACCAACCAAAAATGTTCCTGATGAATGTGTCAAGTGGACAAGCATACTAAAGTTAGAATTCAGTTAGTTCATACCAGCACATGATTACATTTTGATATTAAGATTAATACTGCAATAAAAAAGGGACTACATTAAGAAGAGGAAGGTAGGTAAGGACTTGATTACTCAAAAAAAAGTTTTGTGGAACAATTGTATTAATATGGCTTCAACTCGTATACATAAAGATGTGCAGGCTAAACAAACGTAGAAGTGGCCACACACTAACATTGCACGTTAAAATTAAACCACTTCACTTCTGTGTAGACAATTTCTGCCAGTAGAAAAACAGCCCAAGAGCTGGACTATATAGATGTTCTTCCAGTCTTGTGGCTGGAGTTTCCTAGGCAAGCTTTCCAGCCAGGGGACATGCAAGGGCCATCCCTGCATTTAGGGAAACCCACTACTTGATGGCCTGACCTCTTATCTTCCTGAAAAGCAGCAGCTGCCACAGACATAACGAGAATACCCTGGGAGAATGCACCTCCAGCCCACCAACCAACTGACTGGAAGGGGAATGGGTCACTGTCCCAGGGTAGGCCTGCTGGTTATCCCCAGCACAATAGCCTGGCTCCTTGCACGGGCTGACCCAGAGAGGCAGGCAGGGCACTTAACCACCACAAGGCTCTTTAGGCCCTGCCACAGGGGGGGCACAGCAGCCTGCCTCACCCCGCACTACTCTGGGCTGACCCAGAGCAGTTCAGGGTGAAGCAGGAACATTTCACTGCCAAGCCTAGCTGCTGAGTCTCTGCAGCCTGCCTCACACTGCTCTGCAGCAAGGGGAAGCCTGTGGAGCCAGGAGCCAAGTTTGGGGAAAGCCTCCACAGGCCAAGCACTCATCCCCTCTGGATTTTAAATCACTACCCTGCTGCTCAGCTGAGTGGCAAGGGGAACAAAGGGAAGCTGGAGGGGCTGAGATCCAGGCTTGGGAGGCTTTCCCCCAAGCCCAGCTCCAGTCTCCTCCAACTTTTAAATTGCTGTCCCCACAGCTCAGCTGAGCAGGTGGGTGAGGTCCCCAGGAGCAGTTATGCTTGGGGAAAATGTGTAGATGTTCACACGAAAAACACTCTGGAAGCAATTTAAGCCTGGGCATCATGGCATTTTTCTCCCCAAACAGCCATTTTTGCTCCAGGAGAAAGAGTGTGAACACTTGCACACGTTTGTTTTCTACCAGGAGAACGGCAAGTCTTCCAATATAAACTGAACATCTGTAAGCAGCTTCTGATAGCTGAGCCTACAAAAACCAAACTCATGCAGCACAATTCCAGTACAATGGGAAGGGAATAACATGTAATTCGTGAAGCATGCAGTGAAAACTCTTTTCCCAACCCTCATAGTTACTACAAAAAACAATGTTTGTCTTGATTCGGCAGGGTGTTGTTTTTTTTAATGCTCCCTAGTCATCTAAATGCAAAAGACCACAACAGCACTGCTGTCAGCTATCCTAAAGGGATACAAAAGGAACCAGCAGCCAAGAGTTGAGTTCTCCTCTATCAAAAGCCAGGAGAAAAAGACTTTCCTATTTCCTTAACCACATCTAGATCAGACTTATTTTCCAAATACTCCACTACCCTAACTGATTTTTCGTCCAACTTCTCTCCCACTTCTTCCCAGTTTTTATTCTACCCATCTCATTCTGCCTACCACCTATTGCCCCCACCACCGTCCTTCTCCATCTCCCTTTTCTACAAATGATTCTTCATAATGATCCTCTTCCTCCTTCATGTTTCCATTCATCCGCAGGATACCATGATAAAAAGTTAAAACTTGCATAACAGGAAATATATTAACAGCTGTAACTGTTCTATTTTTTTTTTCTTCTGTATAACTGCCGCACGGCACTCTCACATTTATGTAACCTTGAAGTCTTAACTAGTAAGCTAAATGAGCGCTTTGTATTTTTCT
>NW_017728918.1:31803091-31831456 GCF_001723895.1 Crocodylus porosus | reverse complement strand
CTTCTATTACTAACATCCCATCTAAATGAGCCGTTGACCAGTTCTGGGACTACGGAGCTGGCAGCCGCACCTAGCTTTGGACTAGTTCCACTGTTGAAGAGCAAGGGCTGGCTCTGGAACCTCATGAACCAACGGACACCTTATAAATTAAGAAACATTAACAACTTACTCTAAGTCGTCTACTTGTGCCAACTCAGCGAACCTCAAGCGCGGCTATAAAGCTACCTCCAATCCCGCCCCACAAGCCGCGCGCTCGCACAGCTCCGCAAAGCCTGCGGCTCCCCTAAGCGGTGCCGGAACCGCTACCCCGGCATTCCGCCACAACAACCATCATAACAAACTGAATTCTGTGTATATCCCTTTAACTCACTCTCAACGTGTTTTTGAATCAAAGACTGTTCATATAAATTCATAAAACAGTTTCAAAACCAGCCTAGTGAGGCACATGAGTTTAACAGAAGCACCATCCATTATAACAAATTGAGAAATTATGAAACTGAAATGCTTAGATATACCAGATACAATATTAGATACAGTCCCCTAAACCTAAACACCTGAGAACTGTTGACATTTTAAATGCTGACCAAACAAATATTATATTTTAAAAACACAAAGTGGATGAACAATAACTGATTTTTTTTCACTGAATCTTCTGTAAATACTTGAACATCTACTGCTATAATGCTATTTTGTTACTTTTTACAGCAACAGTTCTTAGTAAACCAGGAAAACTCTTTGTATAGCCTATATATTAAGAGTGCTGAAATTACCTTTTTTCTTCCTCCAGCTTACCTTTATACAGCTGTAAGGAAAACAAAAGTTTCTGTACACATTGATGCTGTATGAGAAATCTCACAAGTGTATGGAGGTCAGAGAACCAAAGATGTGAACCAGCTCTAAAAGACAGGTCAAGTAACTCAAAAGAATTCCTAAGCAGATCCAGAAAACAGGGAGCTGAATTAAGTAATAATGATTTAGAACTATGGAATTTCTTGTGGCTTAATGATTAGGTGAGATTTGAGGGCCTGAGGCACAGCCAAAGGCCATTAACCCCCAAACATTTGTTAATACCCTAGAAGTGCCCTGTACCTCTGTAATTAATGCTATTCATGGAAAAAGAAAAGTGGGTTGGAAACAGGCAAAATGCATGTGCAGCTTGTTTTTCTAGAATGGGAAACTTATTTCCAAGTAATTACCTTGCCTGAGTCATGTCAATATTTTCCTTTTAGTGAATTTTAAGGATTTAAAGACTCATTGGATAATAGTTGATAACTAAAGATGCTTCCTGACAACCAGCTAAGTCACTACATTTCCAGTTTTAAAAAAATTGTGAAATTAAAAAAAATGAAGATGATTTTTAGCCAGGATAAAATCACCTGCTTATCATAACACAACTTGTGTGAAATGGTGAAAGAGCAACTGAAATTGGAGTGTAAATATATAGTTTTGTTTAAAGATATTAATATTTTTGTATAACAATATTAAACTGATTTTTTGTCAGATACTTCTTCGTGCAACTATTAAAACAAAAACAAAAAACCTATGGTACCCAGCTCCTTACATGTTACCCAATTCAATTCACATTTGCTTCCACTGCTAACTTCAGTCCAAGCACTAACTGCTGTCTTGGATTATACATTATATTGAAGAAAAATGTTATCTGAATTTTGAAAATGTTTTCTTCACAGTGCTCCAGTCCCTTCATTTTCTGTTCTGTTTCTTCCTTCTCACAACCCCAAGATACTTTTAGGTTTATTTCAGTTCTGTGTCAGTTTGATACTGTAAGCCAACCAGGGTAATGGCTCATCTTCATACTGTGCAACTGTGGACACTGTATATAGGGTGGAAAGTGTGGAAAATGTAATAATTGTCTTACATGTCCACAAAACAAATTCCAACTGTGTGAATCACCAGAACAAGATATTGCTCACAATATAGTATGCATGATCCAAGCTTCACTGGGCTCCTCTCAACTTCATCCTCAGTGAGTTCTATGCACCTGTAATCCTTCCTCTTTCTTAGACGAGGCACAAAACAGTCTATATTGAGATTTACTTTATTCTCACAGAGCAACCAAGTCAAACCTTCATCACAAATGAGATAGTTAAGACCTCCTAGATGCAAAGTTCCAAAATTTGGTTGTGTCCTCAGGGTATTACTAAAACTGTCTGGAGAGTTAGTGGCTCCACTAATTTTATGAATTTACAAGACAGTTCAAAACTGAAATGCACCCATCAGTTTTAAGACATGAGCCTAATTTTAGTCTTCTGAAAGCCAAATACTACTCTAGAAATGCAATATATTGCTGCCTGTGGTACATCTTAAGTTACACAACAAAAAGCCTGGAAGAAACTGAATATCTGCAAAACTTCCCTGGTTCGAAGACCAAAAATCAGAGTTCACATTTACAGGAATAGAGATGAAGACCATTACCAATAATTAAAACTGAAGGCCACTGACAGATGTGGAAAAGTAAACCCAAAACAACAACACTCCCTCTGCCCTACCAAAAAAACCCCACCATACCAAAAACAGAGCTTTCCTGAAAGAGGAGACGTGTCAGTTTGACCTGACCTGCCCAGCGTCTGTATAGACTGCGCACTTTGGCGGAGGTTTTTGCCGCTTTTAACTGATTCAGCTATTAGATAAAAGTGCTGAAAAGCCCCACCAAAGCACACAATCTATAAAGACATTAGGCAAGCCAGGTCAAGCTGACACGATGCCTCTTCTGGGCATGTGCTGTGCTCAGCATGGGGGCACACTGAGCTGAAAATAAAGCACTGGGGATGGGGTAGGAAGGGTGGGGTTCATGTCTGGAAGCAGCCTGGAGGCTCAAATCCTGCAAGCATTACACGTGTGCACAGCTTTATCCATGCAAGGAGTTCCACTGAACCCAACCATGGTCTAGTTGCATATAATTTAAAAGAAAAAAAATAAATATTTTAATTGGGTTTCTTCTGAAGTAAATGGAACAACATGGTAAAAGAACTGTCAAGTATACTTGTTACATCACAAATTTGATTTTATCAAAAACCTTATTTAACAAAATTGCAAACTTCTATTCAGTCTTGGGAAAGTATGTGAAAAAAGAAATACAAAACTATATTACAAAACTGTATTTTGTACAGCATGGTATATATATTTTTTATGAAGTAAAGTATAATTTAAATATTCAAACTTGTCAAGAAAATAGATCAATATATTGTTAAAAAATTAAAGAAAAAATATTTCTCCTACGTTATGCACTCCACTTAGACAACAATATTACCTGGTTATCATATTTCAGAGACTGCGTCCCAACCAAAAATCGTATTGCATCTGTTTCTGCTGTCTGAGGTGTCAAAGCACGTGCCTAAAGAAAATAAAAAGCCATTATTATAGTGCTATAATGTACAGGACATGCCCAATATTTCTTGAACTTACAAGATGCACCAATTCACACATTAAATACTTCCCTGTCCTTAATCTGTCTGTTTTGACTATTTATGCATGCCTTTTAACATGTGGATTGTTTCTCGTGTTTGTGAAGTGTGTAATTCTGTTGCTATACCAGTTGTGTGTCATAAGGGACCATATTAAATGTAAAGCATGCTTTTACAATTTCTGCACTAGATAGCCATTAGGCCTGCGTGAAGCAGCAAGTATTCGCTTTGGATTTGGATTTGGCTGATTCGGAGGGACAGTGATTCAATTCAGAGATTTGAATCCCTGTCCCAATTTGATTTGGCCAAATCAGATCTGAAAATTTGACACTGCTTCGGAGATTCGGTCATAGACTAAACAGGCAGCAATCCTCACCATGCTGGACACAGCTGCCTCCAGCTGGCAAGTCTGTCGTAGTGGGTGGAGGGCAGAGGGAAGGGATTCGGGCTGGGGCTGGGGCAAGCTGCCCAGTCGGGGCAGGGGGGCACAGGACATGCGCATGGCAGCATTGGGAGCAGGGGCTGTGCCCTGCTATCACTTGCCCAGCAGGGCGGGTCAAGCGGTGGCAGTACCCACATCCTGTGCCCCCCTGCCCTGGCTGGGCAAGTGGTGGGCTATGCCCTGCTGCCGCTTGCCCAGCCAGGGCAGGGGAGGAACGGGGGGGCGGGATGCGGGCACAGCAGCACTGGGAGCCCTGGTACTGCTTACCCCCTTCCACCCAGAGTGAGCCATACCTGTATCATGCCCTCTCCCCACGGCTGGGCAAATGGCAGCAAGTCATAGCCCCCACTCCCAGCGTTATGGCACCCGCATCCCACGCCCCCCTGCCCCAGATGGGCAGCTTGTCCCAGCCCAAGCCTCAATCACTACCTCACTGTGGGGGCACTGATCTGCCCGTCCCATGCCCCTTCCCTCCTGTTCTGCCCACCACAACAGACTTACCAGCTGGAGGCAGCTGTGTCCAGTGTGGTGAGGACTGCTGTCTGTTTAGTCTATGGCCAAGTTTCCGAAGCAGCGATAAATCTTTTCCAAATCAATCTGGAGGCTTCTGATTCAATTTCGACCTTTTAACTGGTCTCCCAATTAGATTCAGATTTGGAGATTCAGCCGCCAAATTGGACCAAAATCTCCTCTGAATCATGATCGGCTACTGAAGCTTCACACAGCCCTAATAGCCATCTATGTATGTGCCACCTCCTCATTCAGAGAAAGTGTAAGTTGGGGGGGGGGGGGGAAGGAGAGAGTAAGGAATGTCTACAACACTGCCCTAACTAGGGATGTAAATATTGTTTAAATAAATTACCTGTTTAAACTCCTCTAATGATATCAGTTAAACAGTTAACCGATAATGCACCCATTAGGTCTGTTAGTCCCCTCTCTCCTTTTCCTCCCTCCCTCCCAAATCACTGGTGCACTGCGGGGAGAGGAAGCAGAGTGGCATTCTGTGACAGGCAGCAGGACCAGCCGCAGTGCCTACCTGGCTACCTTCCTGAGATACCGTGCCAATTTCCTACCCCACTAGACCACATCCCATGCTACATGTTAATTGTAATGCATTACCAGTATAAACAGACTTGCTGGTTAACATTTCACATCCCTATGCCCTACCACACCTTGAAGAGCAACTGAGAAGCATGCCTCACCTTTTCACTCTTGCTCCGAGTGAATCAAATCCCAGATTTGTAAGGATTTGTGAGTGTAATGGATGTAGTGAGGACCAGATATTCTGCACTATTTTCCTCATGTCAACAAGCCACAATAATGTTGCTTAATACTGTGATAATATATTAAAACTGCAGAATTTGCATTGCACCTGATCTGAAACAGCCCAGATCTGTGGATTATATCAGCATGCTACAAGGCTTATATTTTTAACGCTCATTTTCTAGTAACTTGAAGCAGTGAAAGAGAATGATTGTATTCTTTTCTTGGGCTATTTTTCAAATCCTGAGATAACTAGGTGCTATTTTGTTTTGTAACAGTCTTATTCTAATCAATTATAAAAAGATGCTGAAAATTTTGGAGACATGTTTTAAGCCTATTAAAATAAAATAGATAAAAACAAAAACAATGAGTATTTTGAATAGCATTTGAAAAGATCAACTTAAATAGTCACTGAATAAAGTCTTTATCTAGAGGGTGCAATCTGTGTTTCTGAAGCAATTCTGAACTTCACTGAATGAATGAACATTTCAGACACTAGATGGAACAATGATTTACATCCAACACAATTTTTCACTTAGACAATAAGTGAAATGAGTTAATCAAAAACTAGCATCACCATGAACATTTATACAGATAATAAAAATCAATAATGTGATTCATCTGGCAGTTTTTGTTAAAAACCAACACGGTGGTGTATCAATAAAGATCAGCATAGACAAATCTACACAATGTAATTTAACTACCTGCACTAGGCATAGATGAAGTCAATGGGTACGTACAGGCATTACAATTAAATTAAGCTAACCAGGTTTAACTTGATCTAAATGCCCATCTCACATAGGCATACGAAGAGTTTAATTTGACCCAAAAAATGGCATGCCTGATTCAGGTTAGTTCACCTAATGACATGAACTAACTCAAGTAGAGAAAGGGTTAACCTGGTGTAGGAAGGGGCTCACCTGGCAAATTCCTGTTCATGTTCAGGTATATCCCCTGACCCTAACTGGGCTGTTTTTACCACCCAACCCCTACAAACTAGCTAAGTTCTCCACATATCTGCAGACCTGCCAGCCCCACACCCCAAGTTACTTACTTTGGGCTGCCCACACTGCTCCCAGCAGCAGCAGATGACTACCTGCCACTCCCGATCTAGGCTCAAAGCAAGCCTCCTAAACCTAGACCAAGTGTGGCAAATGTTTGTTTGTACCAAATGTAGCTAATCTCCAACATTCAGAGACTATATGCCAGAAAATAGGACGGTAACCAATTAAAAAAAAAAAATGTCGTACTGAACTCAAGTTTACATTGTAGATTTTCCCAGAGCTATGGCAAGGACTCCTTTTCATTTCATGTTGCCCTAAGTGATTTTCAATGAATCACTAGAAATAAACCAATAGTTAGGCATCTCCTTCAAGCAAGTGGAGCCTCTGTTTCTATAACTGGAGCAGAACAAAAGACTTCTTGGCTCTTTGATGTAATAAAAGTGTTACAGATAAAAGTGGCTTCTTACAAATAATCTCTCAAGGGAGTCTTACCTTTTTGGAAGCAGAAGCATATCACCTTCTAAAGGTTACCCTCATTCATAACAAATAGAACATGCATCTGGATTTATCACATTCTGAATTGTTACTGGAGGCTCACCAGCATCTGGGAATGCTCAATTCTTAAGATTAATAGTTAAAGTTAGTTTTTGGACTTTCAGAGTCCAAAGAAGCTGTGGGTGTACTGCTGCCGGAATCAGTGGAAGATGCAAAGAAGACAGAGCCTCGGAAAGAAGGACGACCGAGGGCCGGGGTATATCACATTCTGTGATAGAATACACATCTTTGTCACAGAATGTGGTATACTTCATCAACGCACTCAATGACTTTATGGAAAGTAGGTGGGTGAAACTAAACAACCACTATGCTCCAGAACGAAGACACAGAAACAAAAAGGTCAGACATATCCAGTCACCTGTGGGGCTAGGATCAGACATTACACAAACTGGTTTAAGTGACCAGAAACTGGTTTAAACCCACTGCCCCCCGGGTACCACAGCTGGGGCCTGCCCACTGAGCGCTGCCCAATCTGTGCACATGACAAGTGACAGAATAAACCCCTTCCTGCTCCCTCTGATTCACACCAGAGGGAGGGGGAATAACCCCACTGTCTGTCCCCCTGCCTAAGGGGCCCTGCTGGCCGATGCCCTCTTGTGCCCCCACCCTGCCACTGGAGCTGCGAGGGGGCAGCACCCCCTGCCACAGTATACCATAGCACAAGCCTCTTCTGGGAGTTAGAGCTGCCATAGACTGCCCAGGGCTAACGGCAGCACCAGGGTGCAGAGAGGACTCCTCCCCAAAAAGTGCTGCCGCCACCATGTGCCCACACAGTCCATGGCAGCTTTCCCTGCCCACAGCACGGCCCCCCTATACTGGGAAGAGGCTTGCACTCTGGGACACCATGATGGGCCAGAGCCCCCACCAGGGTCACTCATCCCTTGCCGCTGAAGATGCCAGGTGGGAGCATGGCCAGATGCTGGCCCGCATGGCCCCTTAGGAGAGGGAAGAGGGAGCAGGGTTATTCCCCCCTCTGCCCCCAGGGGACCGCAGCAGGGTCTGCCCACTCCGACTTCCACCACTGCTCACTCCCTGCCTGGGTCAAGCAGCAGGATAAGCCCCCTCCTGCTCCCTCCTCCAGACGCAAGAGGGAAGGAGAATAACCTCCTTCTTGCCTAGGGGGCCATGCCAGAGAGTATCTGGACATGCCCCCACCTCCCCTGGCAGCTACAGCAATAAGCGGGGAGTGACCCTGATGGGGGCAGGAGCCCCCGTCAGCGTCCCAGAGCGTGAGCATGTTCCTGGCGGAGGGGCCACGCTGCAGGGCATGGAAAGCTGCCTCGGATTGTGTGGGCCTGGGGACCTATGGCCCCCTCCAGGCCCCAGCTCCAATCCCCACTCACAGCCCCCCTGCCAGGAAGAGGCTCATGCTCCAGGTCACCGGGGGTGCTGCCTCCATCAAGGGCTCTGCCCCCTCACAGCTCCAGCAGCAGGGTGGAGGCATGGCCAGATGCCAGCCAGCAGGGTCCCTTAAACAGGGAACAAGGTTATTCCCCCTCCATCTGGCAAAGTGGGCAGGAGGGGATTTATTCTGCCACTTGCCCTGTGCACAGAGTGGGCAGCGGCAGCAGTGGGCAGGGTCAGCAGGCAGTGTTTATGTGAGAAAGCTGATTTTCTCACTGGAATGGCAGTATAGCACACCGAAAAAAAGCTGTTGGGTCTGGCTCCCTCCCAGCCACATGGAGGAGGAGAGGTGGAGCAAGCTACTCAGCCAAAAGCTAGAGGTTTAACCCAGTCACAGCTACTTCCAAATTAGCAGCAACCTTTGGGATGAAGAGTAAAGGCAAATGACAAATGACACTGATGAGTAGACTCTGCCCCTGCTCCATGCAGCCAGCATTCAGTCATGACTCTGGAAAAATCTTTTCTTCATTCTGCCTTTCCAAAGCAAGGCATGCATCTTATTTGGGGTCATGTGGTAGATCAGAAAAAATAGTCACAAATCGCTCTATTTCTGACCTGGCAGTCCTTTTACCCAAGGAAAAAGAAAAATCTACAAAATACAGTCAGAAGCCAGGCCTGGGAACAAAAGTGTGCAACTTCACTGGACAATAGACAAGGTTTCATATTCACTTAAAGGTATTTTAGATCTGCTTTTAGAACATTTCAAAGGGCAGTTAACACTCTGAAATGTTTCCAAGATACTTGAAATGTTTCATTTGGTAAATGTGTCCACACCTTACGCTGCACTTGCTTCTTAATCAGACCTAAACAAGAACACTTTGTGCCCAAAAGCTTGTCTGACAGCACTGTCAACAACAGGTGGTCCAATAAAAGATATCACCCAAAAAGAAAAAAAAAATACTTCTTGAATAACCACAGAGAGTAACTATACATGGATCAATGTCAGAATAGCGGAAGGTTTCCAGTGGAGTTAGAGGGGTCTGTTCTAGGTCCAGTGTTAACATTTTTATTAATGATTTGGATGCAGAAAGAGCTTCCTTGTCAAGCACAAAACTGGGAAGGCTTGCAAGCATTGGTACTTCAAGCTTAGCAACTTAGACGGTAAATATTTCAGACAGGAATTGTCTTTGTGCAACACCTCACACAATGAAGCGCTGCACAGTGCGGTCCTCCTGGTCCAAGACTAGAACTCCTGGATGGTAATACAAACAGAGAAGAAAAACTAAGCTCCTCTTACTCCTGCCTCCCCTTCCCCCATTCTTAATGAAAATGTTGGTGTTAAGTCACTGTGTAGTGCAGGGTTGTCACTGGTGGGGGAGCAAGCCAGGGAGACTGTCCCAGGCCCCATACTTTGGGGGGACCCCCTGGAACCAGGCCAGCTTTGTGTCTTGCCATTCATTACCCCCTCCTCCCTGCCACTGCAACATTTGGGCCCCGCACCCTGCTCTGGTCATCTCTAGCATAATGCCATAATTGTCCACATCCTGTCCCCTCCACCCCCGATCTGCTCCACAGAAGCAGGCGCAACCTAATTCTCCAGAAAGATCAAAATGCAGAATATCCCGTCCTCACAGTTAAACCTGCTACTAATTATGTGTTGGTTAATGCTAGCTAAAACTGAAACCTAAAGTCTAGGAAACCACTATGTTTACCTCAAAGGGTTAGAAGCCACAGTATTGCATATATTACTATATTACAAGATCCATATGAGGTTTTCCACTTACCACAGATAGGTCTATCTAGCAAGGAATGTATAGTAAACACGAGTTATTGGTTTGTATAGAATGACTGAATTTTCGGAGGTGGGGGGCAGGAGGGGGTGTTGCCTAGGACAAATAACAAAAACAAACCATATTTATTACAAGTCTACACGGTGCCTACTGCATGAGAGTCATGGCATAGGTAAAGCCTGTGAGCACCACCACAATACAAAACATTAAATAATAGTTTCATTTTTAAATGTAAGTCAAGGGATAACATATGATTAAAAAAAGGAAAGTAACAAAAATATGCAGACCCCTTCAATTACAAATCCAGGTCAGATTTTTCACCAGGAAGAACTGAAAGAACAAGTCAATTGAAAATATTGTAAATATAAGCTTTGTGTGACTTGAGTTTACAGATATGAAGAAAAGGAGTTCTATAAACAGGGATAATATTGAGTTGATTTGACTGATACCCCAAACAGGAATTGTAAGTACTTAGAATAAAAAAAAAAAAGTTATAAACAAGCAATCAATCAAGACAGGCAATACTGAACAGACATTGTCTCTGCAGACAACATACCAGAGGCTTTTCAGGACTGTACAAATCTGCAGAAGTCACTAAAGTCAAGTCTTCCCTCATACATTTTTTAGCTTTATAAAATAAAATATATAAACTTATTCTGCAAAAATATCTGCAGACTTTCCCAGTAACTGATGCATACCCCTAAATTTTATAAGAGAAAAATGGAAATAATGGAGCAAACCCCGATTTAGGATTTGATCTTCAGAGAAGTCCTCCGCAGATTACACAAACTCAGACCGTCCTGCATTTGAAAGCTAGTCTAACTCTATCCCAACTATGCAGTTGGTCCAAAAAAAGATATCACCCTAAGAAATCCTTTCCTCTTGCATAACTCCTGGACCATCACGTCTACAATATGATTAACATGAGTGGGCAAAATATGGCCCATGGGCCAAATCTAGCCAACAAGGGAATCTATCTGGCCTATAGGGGGTTCCTCAGCCCCACACAGCCCAAGCACAGGGGGCAGCCATGCCATGGAACATGCAGCTGGTACCACTGCCCCCAGGGCATGCAGCTGGATGGGGGCAGCATGGCAGCAGGACTCAGTTTCCCAGCAACCCCCAGGGCAGTAGCTTCTTTTGGCTGCCACTGCCAGTGTAGCCACCACCACTGCCAGACCTGGCCCCACTGCCTAGGCACCCTGGCCCACTGGGGGCACTAGTCTAAGACAGTAGGTGGGATCCCCATGGACCCCACACAATCAGGACATACTTGGTTAGGCAGATGGGATGGTGCTGCAGGTAGCCAGAGAGTGGAGTCTTTGAGTGAGATGGGTGGGCAGAGCTGGGATCTTGGGGTGGTGACAGTATGGGGCCAGGGCCTGTGATAGAGCCATTATCCACTCTCCACATGTCCCTGCCCATAGTACCAATGCCCATCACAGGGATGTGTGGGGATCATGGTTCTGCCCCAGGTGCCAGGCCCATGCTGTCACTGCCCCAAGAACTCAGCCTCAGCCACTCATTCTTCTCTCAGATGCCGTTTCTGCCCACCCACAGCCCCATACTATCTGCCCAGCAGAGTACGCCTTGCTCATAGGAGTCTGGGGAGGTCTTTATGGAGACCCTGCATGCCTGGTGCCCCTGGCAGTGTGTACGGGTGGACAGGCCCGGAGAAATATAGGATTAATTGTTCTCTGCTCTGCTGCACCATGCCAGGCCGGATCAGGACCACCCCCCCCACACACACACAACCCTCCAGCCCAAATAATTGCCCATCCCTGTTTTAACACCACACAAGATAATTAAAAATTGGATGCTAAACAAGAAGTTGTAGAGATTCAAAGAATGGTATCAACGAACTCCAAAGGGATTCCTAGTTGATTCTTCTCAAATCATGGGATTAGGTCATTCATATATTTTTTCTTTTAAAAAGTGGCAAAAACAATCTAAATTCAAAACAAAGGGAGGGGAGAAATAAGAGAACACATTAAGGACTCCAACTGTAAGGATACTTTATACAGAGGAGTTTATATATTAAAACTCAGATAGCCCAGTAGATCTTTATGTCTAAAAAGCTGTCATATTTTAAATACCACATCCAAGACAGACCAATTCATGAAAAAAAAACCCAGAAAAAAAACAAAACAAAAAACCATGTATATTATAATACAGAGTAAAACTCAATGCTGATGCTTTTTCCTGTTTAAAAAGCCTGGCAAAGGAAAAGAAAAAGAAAGAAAAAAGGGAGTGTATTTATACATTTTTAAAAATAGAGAAACACAATGCTGAATATCCTAAATAATAGTTATGCTGAAGGGTACATGAACCGGTAAGACAGAATCTAGTCAAGTGAATATAATGAACTAGCATTTTCATTTATGGCATCCTAAAGCACTTTATGGAGCTATGAATTACATATCTGGAAAAGAATAACTATATGTATGCAAAAAAAAAAAAAGCATTTATAATGCATCATTTGTCTCCAAGGTGCTAAAGCTGCCATGCTTTTAGAAGCAGCAGCACAAGCTCTGAATGGATGTGGAACAAACATCTTACCTCTCCACTAACACAAAAGAGAAGTCATAATACTGCTCCAAATAAGAGAGACAAAGAGAAAGAAGGTCCCTAACAAGTAAGCCCAGCAGGTTTATCAAAAAAACAAACAAACCACACATTAAGCTATTTTATAAATACCATTAAAGGTGCATTTGTGACATATCTGCGGCCATTTTGGAGACTGACAATATTTTTGTGCCATGTCCCATTACGCAATTCAAAAACTTGTGAATAAATGACAAATACGGCAATGCATTTTTTGTTAATATGCACACATGTGACTGTGAATAAAGGTCTCTCTTCAAAAACAGACAGCATAAAAGTAATTGGATCAAAAAGAGTATCATACTCATAGAGGACTGATTCTTCTTTCAGTGCGATGTATAACAACTACTTTCACCGTATGAGAAATGCCAAATTTCCTCCACTTGAGAAGCACACCATAACACAGCATAGCAGAACACAAAGTAACTTTCAAAAATATTTCCCTACTGTTGACCCTCAGATATGGTCAGGGAACCAAGGTAGGTTTGAGAAGCTTGTCCCTAAAAGCTTGAGAAGCTTCTGAATAACAAAGCTTCAAGGAACTGTTATACAAGACATTTTAATGTCTTAGCCCTAAAATACAGAAAGTATCATAGTATCATAGAAGTAGGGTCAGAAGGGACCTTGTAGATCTTCAAGACCAACCTCCTGCCTGGGCGGGAAAAAAGACTGGACTCAAATGAGTCCAGCCAGGTAGGCATCAAGCCTCTTCTTAAAGACCCCCAGGGTAGGAGCCAGCACCACTTCCCTAGGAAGTTGGTTCCAGTTCCTAGCCGCCCTAACTGTGAAGTAGTTCTTGCGGATGTCTAATCTAAATCTACTCTCTAATAACTTGTGTCCATTGTTCCTTGTCATGCCAGGGGGCGCTAGGGGAAACAGTGTCTCCCCTAAACCTTTCTGGTCCCCCCCTAGTGAGTTTATAGACAGTCACCAGGTCCCCGTAAATAAAGTAAATAAAGAACAATGAAATACAAGCAACTAGGGGTGTACTGATAGAGATTTTGGGGACCAATGCCAATCTGATTGAAGAGCTGTGTCTGGCTGGTAAGTCTGTTGTGATGGAGGGGGAAGGGAAAGGACATGGGGGGGGCACAGATCAAGGCCCCTGAGGTTCAGAAAGGAGTGGGGAAGGGGCAGGGGCAGGGGCTGCCCAGCCAGAGCAGGGCAGGATGCAGGACAGAGCTGCGGCTCGTCTGGAAAGGCGGGGGCAGTTCCCACTGCTGTGTGCACCCCAGGAGGGTACAGGTGGGAGAGGCAGTTGTGCACCCCTGGATGCAGGCTGGGGCCAAAGGCTGGGGCCAGGACTGCACAGAGCTCTTCCCAGCAGGGGCTGGGTTGGGCTGTGATCAGGGCAGGCAATGGTGGTGCTGCAAGGAGGCTATGGGCGGGGGCTGCAGACACTCCAAAATAGCCCCACCATAGTTCCTTCCCAGTGCCACGGCCTGCCCTGAGCACAGCACAGCACAGCACAGCCCAGCCCAGCCACCCTGGGAAGAGCCCCATGCAGCTCTGGCTCCAGCCTTCTCCGCCCCCATGCACACCCCAGAGGCAGCCCACCATGCCATCCCAGGGTGCACGTAGCAGCAGCTGTCCCCCCTCCCCATGCCCCCTGGATGAGCCACAGCTCTGTCCCGTGCCCAACCTGTCCCAGCTGGGCAGCGCCTGCCCCAGCCCCACTCCCTCCCTCACTGCAGGGACCCCAATCTACCCTCCCACGCACGCCCCTTCCTTTCCACCACAACAGACTTACCAGCTGCATGCATCTCTCCAAGCTGCTGGACTGTGCTCTTCGTTGTCTACATGCTCACCACCTAAGCACCCTTGTGCCCCAGCCAACTCTATCAGTGTCTACACATTCAGTGCTATGCGCTAAAAAAAACAAACAAAAAACCCCCCTGCGTAACAGAATAATATTTGTATTTACAAATACTAACCTGTGGCAGAGTTTATTAATTTACTGAGGCCCAATAGGGCTGCTCATGTAGATAGAAGCAGAGAAGCTCCAGGCAGGCAGCAGCATCAAACCGTCATGTACAGCCCTGATGGGCAAGCCCAGAGCCAGCATGGGTCCCAGGCTGGCAGAGGGGGTGGGTTACAACCTGGTTCTGAGCACAGTGGGGGGGAACGTGGTTCCTCGCCCACCCCCGTGCCCGGTGGCCCCCACTGCAGCTGCATGCAGCCTGCATGGGGCTGCCTGAGCCTTCTCAGGACAGCCCCGCACAGGCTGCAAGCAGCTGCAGCAGGAAGCACAGGCCGCGGGGTGGGTGAGGGGCCTTTATTCCCCACGCTCTGCACTGCCTGGTTACCTGCTGGTGAGCAGGGAGCCAGGGTTGCGGGGTGCCGCCCGCCTGTACCACGGGACTGGGGAGGGCACTGGGAGTGAGTGGGTGCACGAGCAGCACTTGCACCCATGTCCCAGGGTGAGCACCGGCAGGACCCAGAGCAGGGCAGCAGGAGTACAGGGTCCCAGCCGTCAGGGACTATACAGAGCCGGGCCTCCCTGCTAGTGCAGCCCAGCCTCGCTCCACAGACCCCTGCCAGCCTGTGCCCCGCTTTGGGCTCCACCAGTGCTGGCCCTGGGACACTGGTCCCAAAACATTGGGAGATTGGTTCCAAGATGGTGACCACGGGGCAGGGCAGCTGTCAAGGGGTGGGGCTACCCATGCAGCCCCCAACAGCTTGCCACAACTTGGTAAGCAGCCCTCCGCCCAAAATAATTGCCCACCCCTGCTTTAGAATGAGTTTAAAAATTAATAATAATAATCAATCAAAAGATTCTCTCAACATTTATGAAAACTGAAAAAAATTGAAAAATGCAAGCATCTATAAACACATGGTTTGAGAGTCTCATCTCTGAACTCACAATACAGAAATAGAGAAAGAATATTTAGGATTATTGTAAATTTTCAATGTTGCTTTAAAAGGATCTGGCTTTGGATCTCAGGCTGCGTCTCACCACTGTAGAATCTGAAGCTTGACTTTCACTCTAAAGCATTAACAATAAAAACTGCTTTATATCTGCATATCCTTGCATGAGCCCACACTCAAAACTGAATCCTACTTGTAAAACCAAGAGTATTGTCAGCCAAGTTAACCTGGAGGGGTATGCCCAGTATCAGTATTTTTCCACAGTAGGACATCCATGAGACCACATTACCTGTGCCCATACAAAACAGTTCTTCAGGTAAACTCCCACAGTGTCCTGATCCACAAAGACCACTCCAGTCAAATGTTTGTCCTTTTGTGCCCAGGGTTAGTAAACAGAAGCTCCTCCTTCTCCTCCATCTTAATAATCATCAGTATATTTTGGAAACAATTATCTCCCCTATATTTACAACCCAACTGCGGTACCTTTAACGCAGGGATGTCAAACTCATCTGGCCCTGTGAGGGGCATGGGGTCAGCCTATGGGCCAGATCAGGCCCACTGTCCCTCCCTACATCTCCCCACGCCAGAGCTTGCATATGTGGTACCTGCTCCCAGACCCATGCTCAGTAGATGCATTAAGGAACTCATTTTAAAAACTTTTAGTTCACTGAAACTACCCCTAGCCACCTCCTCTCAAAACAGCAGCAAAATACACACAGAAGGAAGGGTAGATATGCACCTTTACAGAATAAATAAAATTATTTTAATACATCTCTCTATATATCTATATATAGCACAAGCTTTTGTGAACCCGGGTCACTTCATCACACCCAGGCACAGAACACAAAAAGTGTCTTCAAAAATAGCTATTTTAAAAGCATGGCATTAAGCAAAGAGAGAATATTTCAAGCAACCTAAAATATTTCTAAATGTCTGGAATGGGTTTCCAAGTTAGGTGGTGCTCTCCCCTACCCTGGGGGTCGTCTGACCCCAGCGCTCTTTCCTGCCCAGGGCAGGGGGTCAGACTCAATGACTTACTGAGGTCCCTTCCGACCCTAACATCTATGACTATGAATCTGCCTTGGCACAAAATGCCAATTAATAAATCAAGGCATTGGAAACAACTGAAACCAGCCACTGAGCATTCACCTGAAGTACTGTACAATAAAAAGACACATCGCAACCAATCCATTAACTGAGAACTGTGATGTTTACAGGTTTAATGTACAAGGTTTACATCACGTGTAGACATTACACAGGGCTTTGGCAACCCAGGCATTAAGTCCAAGTCTAAAATAAATTACTCGACAAATCATACTTAGTTTCTGAGGTAAAAACGGCATGCCGTTGGGTCAGAGTTTGGCACTTTTATTTCCTTGCAGAGCTGCGTAACAGTAACTGTTCTCCCCTTGCTGAGCTTCAGGTCAATCTTGGCTTAGATGTTTCTTTTATCACCTGGCATAATTTCAAAGTATCCTTTATTCTTTGGATACATCTAGGAAGTGCAGCCTCCTCTCTCCCACTGGAGTATAATCCAAAACTACATTGCAATGACTGCATCACTGCAAAGAGGCTGGCAGCTTATCTGTCAAGCAAACTTTGAGCCATTTCAAACAGCTGCCTTTTCTGTCCTTTCTGCATCCTCAAAAAAAAAATGTCTGCCAGAATCACAACTATCCAATTTTGTAATATTAATTACACTAGGCTTATAGTTGCACAAAACCCCTGAAACAGCCACTAGTGCCTTACAGTCAGACTTGGAAATGTATACACATACTTTGCAAACTGAGAACAGCTAGCAAGTCTGACTCACTTCATAATTTTATTAACAAATATGAGCTTTAAGTGAAAGCTTAAAAGATGTGTACTTACTTTTCCCTGCATGCTACCTTTATATCTAACAACGTCTATCTGTCTTCCTGCCAAACTGGAACCACTAAAAAACAAGACCCATTCACACACCGTCACACCCAGCAATTATACAGCATAGATAGCCAAGAGGGGTCCTGGGCATGCACCCTGGACACTTTTTTCTTCCTGGGCCACTTGCATCTCAGCAGGGCACCTGTATAACATGTCACAGCACCCCTACCATGCAACCTCACTGGAAAACAAGGAGAACTGCTACAAGGATAGGGATACCACCCCATGAAGCTGCTCATGTGTTTACTTTTAATTTTTTCCTTTATTTTCCCATTTGTTTAGTAAACAATTGTGTTTTATTTTGTGAAAACCATTATGTATTTTGTGTTTCAAAACAGAGATGCAAAACCCCCATTAAACAGTCCCTAGTCAGATTCAGAAGAGTTGTTAACACTGTATTTAAAAATTCATGTACAGGTCAAGTACCATTTAGTCAAAGAAGCACAAAACATGACAAAGCAGTACTCTATGGTACTGTATTGAAGTGTACTCTTAAAGCCACCCCTGACCATGTGACATCTCATTGTGTCAGGTCCATTTGTCACAAAGGCACAGGGGCCTTAATGACACAGGCAATTGCAAGCCCCCACCAGTGCAGTGGGAGGCCTCCAAATGTGTAGCAGTTGATTACTTGGGACAACAGATAAAAATAGGAATGGGAGTGAAGATAAAATCTTAATAACTAAGTTCCAAGTTCCATTAAGTTTATCCACGGAGCAGAGAGTACCAGCTAGCACCCACTTCCCCTTGAATGTACATAAGGAACCCGTGTATGCTGCCCTATGAAACTGTCTGGAGATGTGCGCGGATGAGCAAGAGAAAAAACAGCTCAGTCTTCCAGATTCTCCCTGGCCAGGGCTATCCCTATGGCTCTGACCATAGAAGGGGCAGATATCAGGGGTGTCTAAAGTGTGCAAGGTACACAGTCATGCTGATGGCTCCAAGCAGGAAGAGCTGTCAACCTAAA
This sequence comes from Crocodylus porosus, assembly GCF_001723895.1. Classification (NCBI taxonomy): domain Eukaryota; kingdom Metazoa; phylum Chordata; order Crocodylia; family Crocodylidae; genus Crocodylus; species Crocodylus porosus. The sequence continues at coordinate 31,813,274 of NW_017728918.1, read as the reverse complement.
TCTCCTGAACTGAATGCATCAGGAAGATGGGGGGAAGAGGAGAGGCATCAGCTAACAAAATGTTCCACTCTCCCTCCTCCATCCATCCTGCCAGTAACGTTTACCCCTTGGCTTCACAAATAATAATATGTAAAATGCAACAGACAACAACACCAGGAATATGTGGCTTGTTGAAATGCATTGCCAACATGCTTTCAAGTGTGCCAAAAACATGCTGCAAAGTCATCCTGCTTTGGCTCTGGCAACAGCTAATTAGTTGCTCTTCAAGTGCCTCACAGCTTCATGAACCATGAAAATAAAGAGTGAGGCTGGTTCCCCAAGAATCACCCTTGGCACTGCAACTGCACCAGTTTGAATATACCAGACTCAGACGGGCCCATGCTTCAGCTGATCAGAGTTCTGCATTCCTAAAGATACAAGCATCATGCATTTTTCTCACCACCCTCAATGATCCACCAATGCTTGCACAGTCATGGAAAAGTACCCCTTTCTGTTTATGTACTAAAAATAAAGCTGGGAGGGCCAGAATCATGACAGGTACCCTGTCTATCACCTCAGAAAGCCCACAGCAGCTATCCGTAGTTTAAAACAGAGTGCCAAAAGATTCAGTCCTGTGCAACAGATCACGATTAAGGTCTTGTTCACCTGGAAGATCATCCGCACCATAGATTTTTTTCCAAAAAATAGCAATCATTTTGATGTTGGGGAGTAATCTGGGGTTGTAAACTTTCACAGCATGATCAACACCCATCTGTTTTGTAAGTAGCTCTGATTTTGGCATGCTCTCACTATAGAGGAGCTGATGCAGATTTAGAACACAACTGCAGGAATGGGGCCTCTTGCATTCAAAAGTCCTGCGTCCATTGCTGATTAGCCCACTGTTGCATCATGATTCTTAATCTTGCTAGTCTAAACCAAATTCCTAGGCCCAGGAATATCTTTCCATCAAAGAGATAATCAGTGAATGTCTGCAGCACCCAGAAAGTTTAATTCATTAAACGCAAATTGTACAGTACTTCTCAGTTCTCATTTTCACTGCTGTATGAATAACAGTGTAGCAGTTGCTAAATTCTGCAAACAGAGTGGTGAAAAAGAGAAATCAAGTAGCTTGTCTCTAACACAGATACAGGCACTCCACTGACTTGTTCTGACAACCTATATTGCTGATGCTGGAGAGATTGAAAACAGCTACATGAAAGAGCAGACTGTGGGCTGTAATGGAAGAACTGTTGGAATTTCAAGAACGGCACAAAAAATACAAGGTAATGAGATGACCCCCAAACTCCTACAGGTCTGAAAGAACGCTGATATCCCACAAGGTATTGCCAAAAAAAATTGATAAGATAGCATGCCAGACAAGTGGCATGAGGAAAAAAAAAGACAGGATACAGAGGGCTGATTTCTATTTGTTTCTTTTGAAGTTTTTAAATTTCAAAATTGATCTGTCAACTTTAATAACTTTAATTTAGATATTTTTCTGATGAAAAAGTTAATTCTCACTGGCCAACATAATTTGCTGGTACTTTTTGCTACACAGGACCATATACTTTATATCTATATATATCTACCTAAACAATTGTACTGATTGATACATTCCCATTCAACAACTAATAAGTTTCTCAACTTTGAATGAAATGGTGATTAAACTGAACTAGTTGAATAAAGTGAAGTAAAGAAAACATACTGTACGCACCACTGATATTCTCTCCTGATGTCCCACGATTCCATGTCCTTAGGCAACAAGTTCACCATTTTGCAGGTTTCCAATTATTTAAATTTCAGTTGCAACATGTAGTGCTTAATACTTTAAATTAAACATGTTATAGTAGGTTTAAGCTCTACCCTAAATTACCCTAATTTCACATTTTTAAAGATTTTAAAGGAAAAAATTATGTATTATTTATTATATATATGTCTCTCTACACACATGTGCATATGTAGACTCCTGGTTTAAGGAAAAAAATAAAGCATTGATTTTTATTAGCACTGCTGGGATGATTACCCACAGAGAAGTCTCTGAATCTGAAGACACACTGTACCAGCAGACAGGCAAGTGTGCATGCACTCTAGTGAAACAGCAACATCTGCTGCTGTATGCCAGCACAAATACTACTGAAAGACTCTTTAGTATAGCTGTGCCCAAGCTGAAAAAAATTCAGCTATTGTCTGGTACTAAGAACAAGGCAAACCAAATTCTTAATTCAAGACCATGCAACATTCAAGAAAGAAAACTGGGAAGGATCCAAACAGTAAATTAAATCTAACCTGTGGAAAGTGAGAACTAGACAGGTTTTTCTGAGGCTTTTTTGTATTTGTTTTTAACTTTGTTTATTTTTTTAACAGCTAATCTAACCAACAAAAACCCCCTGGTTTCAAAGTACTATGTTTCAGTGAAGAAAGGTCTGAAAATACATTTAGCAGATGTAAAATAATTATTTTAAGCATTTTTCTTTTATTCTATTTTCTTATACTTGTCTTCTTCCCAACACCCCAACCTATACTCATATTTCCTGTATTCTGCTACTGATATTAGTTTGGGGACTAATAAAAAAAAAAAAATGCCTAGAGATCACTGAAAAATAACCTCCTAGTATACGGTTTTGCACTTAATGAGGCCTCTGGGATAATTTGTTGTTCTTGCTATCTGAATTAGCTGGGAAGTACAGCTGATCCTTACCCTGAAAATTAGCAGGGGATTTGTAATGAGAGACTTTCACCTCTAGGTCACCTGTTCAAGTTCAGCCCCACTAGGTAGTGTTTCATAAACAACAGGACCAGGTGGAGTTGGATGACCTGCGTGAAGTAGACTGCAATGTCATATTTGTGTGGCAGGCAGAAATTACACATCGCAGATGACACTCCTCATTGAAAAGCCAAAATTAAAATGTCAGGTACCCCGGTTGTAGCCATATTGGTCTAGAGGCAAAAGAAATCAAAACTCGTGGAAGAGGTGATATTTGTTTAGACTAAAATATTTGCAAACAAATTATTTTATTTATTTGCAAGCTTTTGGGCACACACACCCTTCTTCAGGCATAGGAGAAAGCAAAGATTGTAAAAGTTCTCCTAGGAGGAAATGAAAATTCACATTTCACAGGAGAGATGAAGGTCTGGTAAGTCTTCAGTTAATATAAACACATGAAGTTGCAGCAAGCTGACAGAGAAATCTAGAAATATTGGTCATGCTGCTGCACCTGCCTATGGTACCTAAATCACTACAATGGTCAGTCAGAAAGTAATGTCTCCTAATTTTTATCTCCTAAATCACTCATGGACATGGAGAATGCATCTCATTTGACTTCTTCCTTTAAGGGGTCACAATAAACAATAAGGTGTGTATCAGTAACTCTCAGCCTGGGGACCACTGCTACCCACACCACCACAGGAGCCATGGGGGGCATGTACCCCCCACCAGATCTGTGCGCAGAGTGAGGGCAGGCTGGGGACGGTGCTGGATCCTTCCTTGTGGTGGGGGGAGGAGCAGCAGTGCTACAGGGGGTACTACAGCAACACCAACCCAAAAATCTTTACTACATTTGCCTTGCAACACTTCATGGATCAAAAGGAAGAGCTGCTATTAATTCCAAACATGGGAGCCAAAAGAAGCCTAGAAACAGAACTGTGCTTTGCAGTTCCTCAGAAGATTGGTCTAGAGCTGACCAGTGAAAGAGCTTGACCCTGTAAAGAAAGAACGTTTATGGAGGGAGCAAGAATGAGCCATATCAATGTACAGGAAGATAAGCAAGTATGGCAGAAGACCAGTTTGGCTTAGCAGAGCTCTTCAGCAAACTAAAACACAAAAAGGAAGCTCAGAAGAAGTGGAAACTTGCAAAAACAACTAGGGAGTACTATAAGAGCATTGCTCGAGCATGCAGGGATTGAGTCAGGAAGGCCAAAATGCAATTGGATTTGCAGCTAGCAAGGGAGGCTACAAGCATGTCAGTGACAAGAGGAAGGTCAGTAAAGTGTGGGTCCTCTAAAAAAATGGGGGAGGCAACCTTGCGACAGATGAGGAAGAAAAGGCTGAAGTGCTCAATGCCTTTTTTATCTCAGTTTTCACAGGAAATATTAGCTCCCAGACTACTGCATCTGGCAGCACAGTTTGGGGAGGAGGTAAGCAGCCAACAGTAGCAAAAGAACACATTAGGGACTATTCAGAAAAGTTGGATGTGTATAAGTCCATGGTGCCGAACACAATATGCCCAAGGGTGCTGAGGGAGTTCTCTGATGCGAATGCAGAGCCACTAGCCATTATCTATGAAAATTCATGGTGACTACGAGGGGTCCCAGATGATTGGAAAAGGGAAAATTTAATACCCACCTTGAAGAAAGGGAAGAAAGTGGTATCCAGGGAACTATAGACTGGTCCACCTCACCTCCATTCCTGGAAAAATCGTGGAGCAGATCTTCAAGGAATCCATTTCTGAACACTTGAAGAAAGCGGTTAGGAGCACTCAGCATGGATTCACCAAGGGCAAGTCATGCCCTGACCAACCTGATTGCCTTCTATGATAAGCAGGGATCCAGGTTTTCTGTTTCCCATGGGAAAATGGAGAGGAAAAGTAGATTTTCCCTTTTACCCAAGAAAAACATGGATTTTTCATTTTAACAGAGAAACACATGGTTTTTCCACTTTTGCAATGAGCTTTCTGCACGCTGGCAGAATTCATGCCTGCAAGGGGCTGAGGGAAGCAGGAGGGTGGTAAGGCAGGGGGTACTGTGTGCACATGCGCATATACACATGCATGTGGCAGCCAGGCAGCCTGGAGAGCAGTTTCCACACATAAGTCTGGTGGGAAGAGAGGGGTTTGAGGCCTCCATAGGGAGAGAAGAAGTTGGATAGGGCTGCAGCTGCTGCCCAGCTAGGCGGTACATGGGGCTAGGGGCCCAGGGCTGGAATGCGTGGCATGGGATGGAGCCGTGGGCAAGGGTGGGGGAGTCTGCATACACTCCTGAAGGGCAGGAGCAGGGGGTCACATGCACAACCAGATTTGTGCATAGGGCGGGGATAGGCTGCCCACTGCAGGCTTGGATTTCCTGCCCTGCTGCCCTCTGCTTGGGGCCTCCACAGCTCAGTGCATGGGACCAGTGTGGTAGGGCAGAATGGGGCAGGGAAACTCTCTGGCAATGCAAGCCCTGAGCCAGCCTAGCACGATGCCCTCCGTCTACCTGGCAGCAGCAGGCGTGGCAGTGTGGAGTTGTGCCCCTCACTACTGCCAGGCAGGCAGGGGGCATTTCCCTATGGCAGTGCTTGGCTTGCAGCTGTGGCACCAAGTTTCCTGCATCCTGGTGAGCTAAGGGGGCAAAGAGATTTAAAAAAAGGAAAAAAACCAGAAATCAAATACCAACATTTATAAGTACTTTGAATTTATTTTATTATAGTGATTGAGGCACTACTAGAATTTAAAATTGTAAACATTGTTTTGAATTGATACATATATAGTGGCATTTCATTTTAATTGCAGATTTGGGGGGTTTCCATCAGAGAATGTGCAGTTTGTTTGTTTGTTTTAAATCAGAGAATGTGTGATTTTTAAACAGAGAAAACCAGGATCTCTGATGATGAGATGACTGGCTCTGTGGATATGGGGAGAGCAGCAGACATGATATACTTTGACTTTAGCGAGGCTTTTAATACTATCTTCACAACACTCTTGCAAGCAAGCTAAGGAAATATGAGTTGGATGAATGGACTGCAAGGCAGATAGAAAGCTAGCTGGATCATTCGGCTCAGAGGGTCGTAGTTAATGGCTTGATGTCTAGTGGGCAACCGGTATCAACCAGAGTGGCCCAGGAGGTTTTGTTCAATATCCCTGGAAGTCGACAAAGTACACCCTCACGAAGTCTGTAGATGACACCAAGCTGCGTGGAGTAGTAGATATGCTGGAGGATGTACCACAGGGGCTGGCAATTATTTTGGGCGGAGGGCCGCTTACCAAGTTGTGGCAAGCTGTTGAGGGCAACATGAGTAGCACCGCCCCCTGACAGGTGCCCCCCCCAGTCACCATCTTGGGACCAATGTCCCAGGGCAAGCACCAGTGGGGCCCAGAGTGGGGTGCAAGCCAGCAGGGGTCTGTGGAGCTGGGCTGGGCTGAACCAGCAGCGAAAGGGTTTACTGCTGCTGCCTACCTGGAGCTCATGCGCTGGACAGCAGCAGCAAACGCTGCCTGGCACAGCAAGCAAGGGGGCTGCAGCTGCTGCCGCCACGGCACAGCCTCAATGGGTGAGCCCGGAGTTGGCACAGGGCCCAGGCTGACAGCAGGGGTGGGTTACATGCTGGTGCTGAGCATGGGGAAAAGTGGCCCCTCTCTGGCCTCGTGCCCAGTGCTGAAGCCACTTGCAGCCCACATGGGGCTGCCTGTGCCTGCTCAGGACAGCCTCATGTGGGCTATAAGCGGCTGCAGCAACGAGCATGGGCTACGGGGTAAGGTGGAGGCCACTTTTCCCCGTGCTCCACACCAGCTCATCCCCTGCCCTTCACCCTCCCACCCACCAGAGCTTCCCATGCCAAGGCAGCCACATGGTCCCAGACCAGAAGCCCCTCCTGGGGCTTCTGGATGGGGGGGGGGCTCAGGCATGCCCTGCTGCTGAAGGAACCCTCCAGGGTTTCCCCTGGGTTCTAGTGCCCTTGGTTTCTGTCATCTTTGACAGGAATCAAGGGCAGATGTATTTTAATTTTCTAAATTTTTTTTAGGGGCCCCGTAGGCTGGATAGAATGGCCTCATGGGCCGTATTTTGCCCACCCCTGGTGTAGCATGAACTGAACGAATGTAGCTGATGTTAACATAGTGTAATAATAGTGAAATGTAACCATGTTAGTTTTGTCCTCCAAGTAACTTGAAAATTCCATTTTGTATTCTTTTGCTTGACGTAAGTGAATGAACTCTGTATGCCCTTTTATGAATGAGTGTATGTGAAAGGGCAAATGGTGAGAGAATGGCATAGAGACAGAACAAGTAGGTTTAACTGTTTATATAAGCAACAAGGTGCCAAATGTAAGTTACCAGTCAGTAAACTAATTAATAAAAGTGGTTGAAGAATCCCTTTGAGGCCTAGGGCACAACGAGGAGGAGGATAATGAGGAAGAATGCGCGCATCCTGTCAGATGGGCAGCAAGGACACTCCAAGGCTGAGATACCAACTTTAAGACCAAACTGACCTTGGGCTGAGATAAGCAGAAGATGGATGAGAAACTGCAAAAATAGAAATTGGGTATGGAAAAAACCCTAAAGTGCTAAACAAAGGATGCCACAAAACAAAACAAAAGAGGAATCTGGAATATACCAGGTTCAGTAAGTCTCAACTGCTGTTTCTCTGGAGCACAGACGCATCTGTTCACCCTGCTCCAAGCTGCTATCTCCAGGATCTCTCTCTCTCAGTAAGACCTGGGGTTAGCCACCCAGTGCTATTATTGCTGCTGGTAACTATAATGACATAATGGAATGGTTGTTTTTTGTTTGTGCGCGCCTGTGTGTAAAGATGTGTATGATGATTTGTGTGTACGTCTATGAGTGGTATGTCTGAACCGCTATGTCCAATTCATGTAATCAATAAACGCAGCATTTTGCTTTATCCCCCTTTATAAGGTCTTGCTCTTGATTTAATAAATTGGTAATTCAAAGTAACAAGGGGCAGGTCTAAGATTCAGAGTGACCTCAGCAAATCAGAGGATTGGATCAAAAAGAAGCTCATGAGGCTCAATAAGGACAAGTACAAAGTCCTGCACTGAAGATGGAACAATCCCAGGACCTGGGGTTACAGTGGATAAAAAGCTGAATACGAGTCAACACTGTGCCCTTTGCGTGAAGAAGGCTAACAGCATACTGGGCTGCATTAGCCTGAGTGTTATCAGCAGATCAAGGGAAGTGATTATTCCCCTCTATTCAGCACTGATAAGGCCACACCTGGAGTACTGTGTCCAGTTTTGCCCCCACTACAGAAAGGATGTGGACAAATTGGAGACAGTCCAGCAGAGGACAACAAAATGGATAGGGGGCTGGGGCATGTGACTTATGGCATAACCATACGTCCAGGCTTGGCTGGACATTCCCAGATTTCAGAGGCTGGCCCCAGCCAGATGTTAAAATTAAAATAAGCATCCTGGGTGCAGGGTGGAGTGGCAGAAGCTATGAAATAGGAAAGCCTAACAGACAGCTAAACTGCCCTAAAATCAGTTAGCTTGATTAGTGGAATGACCATTAAAAAGGGAAGATAACAAGTAAAGAACAATAGGTCATTAATGGGTCACTGAGTCCCTTAGCTGCCTGAATAGCATCACTAGAGCTGCATCAAGCTTCCCCCTCACCCCCACATCATTGACTTGAGGTGGGTAGGGGGGCAGCATCCCGGGTTTCACATTGTCCCATACAGTCAACCTACTTATAAGGAGCGGCTAGGGGACCCGGGTTTATTTAACCTAGAGAAGAGAAGACAGAGTAGGGATTTAACAGCAGTCTTCAACTGCCTAGAGGGTGGTTCCAGCAGTGATGGAGCTAAACTGTTCTTAGTCATGGCAGATCACAAAACAAGGAGCAATGGTCTCAAGTTGCAGCATGAGAAGTTTAGGTTAGATATTAGGAAAATTCTCACTAGGAAGGTAGTAAAGCACTGGAGTAGGTTACACAGAAAAGCTGTGGAATTTCCATCCTTGAAAGTTTTTAAGATCTGGCTAGACAAAGTCTTGGCTGGAGTAATATAGTCAGGGACGGTTCTGCTTTGAGCAGAGACCTCCCAAGGTCCCTTCCAACCCTAATTTTCTAAGATTCTGTGTACAAGAGAATTTCTTATAAATGTGATCAAAATCATTGTCAAGAGTGAGGATAAAAGATTTGGCAGATACAAAAGGAGTCATCCTTTTGTGACATGAATGTTGGATTCAAGGAACTGAGCAAAGCTGCTTATTTATTAGCCAGTTTAATGAAAACCTGATGATCTGCATGATAGCAAGATTAAACTTTGTCACATGGTGCTAGCTTTAATGACTTCCAGATTACAGCTACCTTCCCATATAACCTGTTGCCCTTGTGCTCCCACTAGACCAAAGTCCCCCGACTGTGTACTGTCCAGAAAGTAACAGGAGCAGCACACACTTGTGAATAGCAATTGTGACAGCAGCTAGGTAGTTTGAGCGCCTTATCTATCTTGTCATCAAATACACTGGGTATTACAGATGGATTTCATTCTATGACCCCAAATAAGATTTAAGCCCCAGTTATCAACCTAAGCGTAACATTTAATTCCATGTCCTGGCCATAAAATGGTAAGCAGAGGTAGGCAACAGTAGTGACATGCCCTAAGGAGGTGACCAAGGCACTAGACCCAGTTGCCCACCTCTCATAAGACTACCAATAGTGAGCAATGGTCAGACATGAGAAAGTACAGTATCCTGTAAAGAATGGGTTGCACCCTAGCAAACACAGCACACAATGAATTGCTAGAGCAACCCCATGCTGTCACCCAGCCAAAGAATCTTTATTAAGTATTTCATTCAGTTGCCCTTTCTTTGAACATCTGAGTTTTGAAGCCTACAGGAAACTACCCCATTGCAACGTGAAAATAAACCAACAGTTTGATGTCTGAGTTTTCCATGTGGGACAAATTCAGAAAGCAACTAAAACACCAGTAACAATATCTGAAAAGGATCTAGCCACAAGGTGAGCAAGGTACAGCCTTCAGGGGTTCCCATATCTCCAAGAGTTCAGTGGCGGAGTACTGGTGGCAGTGTCAACTGCAGAGGTTCCTGGAGACAAAGCTTTTAACACTGTCACCACTCATCCTGCAGGCCTAATTTCTGGACCCCTATCAAGCCCCATGGATGCTGGCTGGCACAGCCCCACATGCTGGATCAGTCCATGCAAGGATTTTTGGGGTGACATTTTTGATGACATCACTCACACTTCATGGCAGATAGCATCCTGAACTGGATTCTTCCTCCCCATGAAAGAAACAGAGAGGAAAAAAAGCACCCAGGAAGATATCTTCAAAGACATTGAACATTTCCCTCCCCACAGAACAGGGCAAAGCACTTACCCCTGGGGCAGGATAAAGGGTAAAGAAGTGATAGGGAAGAAGTGAGGGAAGGGGGCAACTGAGTCATAGTCATAGATTTCATAGACATTAGGGCTGGAAGGGACCTCGGGAGATCATCGAGTCCAGCCCCCTGCCCAAAGGGCAGGAAGTCAGC
>NW_017728918.1:31792334-31802986 GCF_001723895.1 Crocodylus porosus | reverse complement strand
CGACCTCGTCATCCCTTGGGGCGCTCTGGTGAACAGACGTTCCCCCAGATCCTGGTGGTCACCCCTGATAAACTTATAGGTGGCCATCAAATCATCAAGAAGCAGGGCTGGAAAGGATCTCTATAGGTCATTTAATCCCATGGTTCTCAACCTTTTGTACACATTGATGGCCAGGCCCAAGCCAGTAAACAGTGCAAGTAGAAAACAACCTCCTGGCCCTGCCAGTGCCCCTCACTCACAACCCACAGACCCCCATGCTCCCAACCCTGCTGGTGCCCCTCACTTCCAACCAGCTGCCCCCTGCCCAAGGCAGGGCACACTGCCCTCACCTTCACTAACCACTAGTGTGCCAAGCTACAGCTCCACCATGCTGCCACAGCCCAGCCACCACTGCTGCTCCCCTTGGACCACAACTCTACCCCAAATAGAACTTGGGGTGGCAGGTGTTGCCTGTGCCCCGCTGCCATGTTGTCTATACTATAGTCCCCCTACCCCATAAACTTACCGGCTGAGAGCTGCAAGAACTGCTCTCCATGTTGCCTGGCTGCCACGTGCATGTGTGCATGCATGTGGTACCCCCTACTTGGTCAACCTCCTCCACTCCCCCCGGCCCCAAGCAGCTCCTCACAGGCTGGAACTCTGCCAGCCTGCAACAGGAAACCCACCATTTCCCATGTTTTTCTCTTTTAACAAAGAAAATCCATTTTCTGAAGTTTGTTTGCAACCCTTTCATATATTCCTATGACCCACTTTTGGGTCGTGACCCACAGGTTAAGAAAAGTGGATCTAATCCAACCCTCCCTGCCCAAGGCAGGATCATCCCTACCCAAACCATCTCATCGCAACCCACTGTCTAACCTCCCAGCAAAACTCCCATCAACATGGATGCAACACAAGACCTACACCTAACGCACGGAAGCAGGGGGCACCGCAGCCCACGTCCTGCTGCAGAGGCCGTGCTCCCCACCAGCCCGCAGCCCTTTGGCCACGGGGTAGGCATCCCTCCTGACCCCAACCGCGGAGGCGGGTCTGACCCTGCGCCCAGGGCGAGAGCCCGGAGCCAGAGGCTTGCAGATTAAAGCCTCAGCAGGACAGGAGCATTGTCACAGCACAGGGCCCGCGCGAGGGCCTCCGGGCAAAACTCAGAAAGCCCGAGAGGGAACAGGAACTCCCTCTCGACGCCTAGAGGTAGAGCGTGAGCACAACTCCGCCCTGCGCCTGCGCATTCTACGCCAGCGCAGCCCGCCACTGAGAGCACCTGGAACGTACCACCTGGAAGGCACAAACCTCGAACGTAACGCCGGAGGCGCGCACTTGGAACGTACCAACGTTACCTGCAGCTCTCCGACGCGTTGCAGGATCCGAGCCCGGGTAAGCATTAAGTCCCCCCCCGATACTTTCCCGCTCCGCCTTACGGAGCCGCCACACACACACACCTGGAACTCCAGCCCATAAATCACCGGCGCGTCGTCTTCCATAGTTCTGCCGCCTCCAACTATGAGTCCTCTGTACCTGCTTGCTGGGTGTTTTGCCCTGTAATTTTTGACCCACGGCGGCGCCCGTCACTCTCAACTTCCGGGTGAGGAGGTAGCGCATGCGCTGCGAGGGGTTTGTCCTGCTTCTGGCGCAGGCGTAGTGATTGCTGGCGCCTGTCCGGGAAGAGATTTGGCGTTGCTGAGCCGGTAGCAGGTAGGGCCGAGGCTGCGGGTCAGGGGCCGCCTTGGGTGGCCAACGCGGGTGGAGGAGCTGGCGGAGGCCCGGGAGCCGTTAGGCGGTGCACCCCGCTGTTGCCATGGTCACCGGGGCGCGTGAGGGCTCTGGGGCCGGGCAGTCGTTGCGCGCGCAGCCGGCCGTGGCCGCGGCGAGCGGGGCTTCCTGGGCCCCAGCAGTGGGGCCCCCGCGGGCGAGGGCGAGGGACGGGTTTGGAGGTAGGGGATGAGGCTGAGAAAACCCTCGTCCTTGCATCCCAAGTGCGCTGTAGAACCAGGGTCTGCTCCAGCACATAGCAGCATTGCCAGGTCTTCAGTATGAAATTATTGTATTGAAAGCTCTGAATTACCGTGTATGCTGTCCAAGTATTGTACACTGGATAAAAATGCAAAGACTTTTTCTTATTTATTTTCTGTTGCACACTGTAAGTCACCAGTGAGCGAGCGAGACCATGCATTGTCAAAGTTGAAGCATTTCTTTATTTCGAGGCAAGCAGTCTTAAGATAGCATTGACAGCAAACCCAGAAAGTCAGCTAAGACTCTCTAAGAGTGATTTGAGCTTTGCATATGCTTCATCAATTACCCACCTAAAAATTATGGTCTATTTTGAACACTCTTATTGATTGTACAAGGGTTGAAATTATTGTACAAATATGATCATGATTGTATACCTGGCAACACAGGTGCATTGGCAAATGTCATGTACCAGACATGTGTTAGCTGCTTGGCTCGAGGGTTGTTGTTCTAGAGCACTTGTAGCAAAGCCTGGGCATCCTTGCTCACCCCGCTTTAGCTGCAGCAGGTGAGAGTGTTAATAATGATCTTTGTAGGGGGCAGCTGCAGCGGTTAAATAGAACTGTGTTCTATGCCATTGGCCTCGTGTCATTACAATGTTTCGTAACTCCATTGTTCATAATGGCAGAAAGTGGGTTTAAAACATTTTTGTCATCAAATGGATTTTTGTGACGATAAATTAATGTTCTAATAATCAGATTACTGGATTTAGAAACATTCATTCAGTCAATACTTTTGAGGTTCAGAATAAAAGTGTACAGTACTTGTTCAGCGAAACTAATTTCCTGCCTATTTTTCTTCTTTAGACACAATGGAAAACAATGGAAGTAAGAATAAGAATTCTAAGAAGAGTGTTTCACATGAAGAGGATAGTAGGAATGAAGTTCAACAGGGAGCTCAGGAAGAACTTCTCTTTCATGAGGAAACCATTGATCTTGGTGGGGATGAATTTGAGTCTGAAGGGAATGAGACCATCTCAGAAGATTCCAATAACTTTTTAGATAAACTTAATGAACATATGATGGAAAGTGTTGTTATTTCAGATTCTCCAAACAATAGTGAAGATGACACTGGTGAACTTGGTTGCCTGCGGGAAATTGTAGAGCAAATGGAAGCCAAAGATATTCATGTAGCAGAGGAAGTGGATAAAGAAGAAGCCCTGAGTCATGAGAGCGAAATGGAACAAGAAGAAACACCCAAAGATGTTTCTGACATTGGAACAGATGATCAGGCATCTTTAAAGGAGGATTCAATTCAAGAAGCACCAAAAATTGGACAGAAAGTAGGAGACAAAGTTCCAATGGCCTCAACACCAAGTGATATTGATGAAAGTAAAACTGAGGAGCAAATATCATCACCACTTGCCAGCAGATCATCTCCTGATGCTGAGCCGATCCCTGTGTGCACCATTTTCAGTCAAGCAAGCCATGCTAACACTCAACTACAGTTGTTCCTGCATGATGGCTTTGAGCCTCAGATGGTAAAGTCTCCTAGTTTTAGCAGTGTAAATGAGACTGCAGCAAAGTCTCAACCACAGGTGGTTCAACCAAGTCCTAGTCTAAGCAAGTTTTTTGGTGATACTGTTAACACTAATACTCTAGCTTCTGATTTTTTTGATTCATTTACTACATCCACTTTTATTTCTGTCAGTAATCCTAATGCAAGCTCTTCAGTACCAGAACACATGTCATCTCTTTCTACAGTCGGAGATCATTCACATGCCTCGGCTGACCCCATCTATGCAGGAGGAAACGAGAGATCTGAAGCGGGTGGCCCCCCAGCATCTTTAGAAATATCAGAGTCTCCCAAACCATTTTCACAGATCCAAGCTGTTTTTTCTGGAAGTGATGACCCCTTTGCCACAGCCTTGAATATAAGTGAACTAGACAGAAGAAATGATGCCTGGCTTCCTAGTGACGAAACCAGAAATGTTTTAATCTCAGTAGCCACACAGCAGTACAGCACCGTGTTCATAGACAAAGAGAACCTTACTATGCCTGGATTAAAATTTGACAATATCCAGGTAAGAGTCAATGGTTACATTCTACTTTTTGTAATCTAGACTTAAAATAAGGTGGCACATCCAGTGGTCTGTCCATCTTTTTACGATCTTGTTTTGTGGCTTCAACTCATTTCTCCTTTCATCTAATGTGTACTATTGCAATCCTAATTAGATAATTGATGACTGAGCAATTGTTCATGAACGGACAACCCCCCCCCCCCAAAACAAAACGAAAAAAAACCCTCATTCACTACTAGCAAATAGAAAACTTCTCTGTGTGTATGGCAAATGATGTCATTGGCTTATATAACAGACCAACTTTCATTTAAATATAGTTTCTACTCCTTACGGCTGCAGAGGTAAGATTCCAAGCGTGAACTAATGTTCTGAAGCAGAGCACCATCATATGTAGTTGAAGGCAGATGTCAGCTTCTGTTTGTAGAATTCATAGATACAGTGCAGTGAAAAGTAAGTAGCTTTGTCATTCTCACAGCTGATATTCAGAATACTGTAGACAGTACAAAAAAGTAACAAGAGCTGGATCTCTTTCATTCTGCTCTTGCTTAAGAAAACTATGACCGGCAGCAAAGCAGACTTTAATGCCTTTTCTCAGGGAGAATGACCCAAAAATAGAGGCTGGAATAAAAAGAGAATAATCGAAACCCATTCTCTACTTCATAGCTAGCAGCTTTACATGGGTAGGGACCTACCCAAATTGAGAAGGCAGGAGGCTGATCTTGTGGGCAGGTTGTGGGGCCAGCTGCCATTTTTGTGCGCTTACCATGCTTCTGATTGCCTGAGGGTCCACAGTAGCCCCATACCTTGCTGGAGATTTGTTGAGAGGCCTGTCTGTCATGTGCAGCCCTACATCTCTCCACCTATCAGCAGCAAGGCCACAACAGGCAGCTCTCTCAACCAATCAGTGATGGGGGGGGTAGCCATCTTGGCTGCTTCCCTTTGAGCTGGCAGCTCTCCAACTCCCTGCAGGCTGCATAGCTGGGCTACAGCAACCATGAGGACTGCTGACTCCCACTGCAGAGTCAGTATTTTATTTTTAGTAAGGTGTTTTTTGTTCTGTCTTTTTTTCCCCCCCGTGGATTTTGCAGATACTGCCTAATTTCATGGACAATGCCCAATTTTGCAGTTTCTGTGGAATCACAAATTAAGTAGGTGCCTACACATGAAAAAGACACATACAGTAATATCCATCTTTCCAGGGCTTAGGTAAAAGTGAAACCACAGTTATTCTTATGTCCTGCTTTAATCTTGATATCCTCCCCTGTTTTAGCAGCTGAACTAAGACTAAATTTATTGTCAGAGTTTTGTCCTAGAACTTCATAGTGAAGGTTCCTTAGCCAGCTCTTTCTTATCTGCATCTCTGGTTATTAGGTATCAGAGAGATTTTCTTCAAGCCTTATTATAAGCAGTAGTGAAATAAGGAATGGCGCTGGAGGAAGAGGGTTGAGAAAAGTATTTTATCTAGTTGCCGTTAGGAAAATTTTCCTGTGGAGCTGGGTCCCAGACCAGTAGTAAAATAAAGTGGAGAGTTTTTTGCATCTATTATGGGAACGTTAAAATGTACTCCATAACAGAAGAATCCAGAAAAACTTTGAGTGGAAAAGAACTAAGTCGTGATTACCTCCCACCACACAAGAGGACAGAGAAAAGTAGCCCCATCTTGTAACTGACTGTAGTCCTCCCCTCCCCCCCCAGCTGCAATTCTCTACTTACTAGTCAGAGATTAAGAGGTGACTTGCACTGATACTTCCATAGGAGTCTGAGCCACATGTGCTTTTGCAACTGTACCAGATGCTCTTGGAACCAGAATAAGAAAGCTGCAAACCTGTAACATAAGCTGTTCCAAGAGCCAGCTGCATTAGTTCTCAGCTGGGGTATTTTCTCACTTATACAGCTTCTCACTCCCAAGTGACTCTCTACTGTCCTGAGTATGCTCTTCAAGGAGTCTGGCATACCCTAGACTGAGAAATTATTTTGACGTTTATGATTTCTAGAATTGCATATTTTACTGAAATCATAACTGTAGAGTACCTGAAATGTCGAACAAACTTATAATGCGATTCATTATAATGAACTTTTGGCACACTTAAACTTTTGACACAAACTCTTGATGCAAAGTGTTAATGTAAGATGTTAAATCATACAGAAACATCATTAACAAAAGAATTAGCTGAGCAGTCCCACTTACAGTAAACCTTAAAAGTGCTACAGAAAAGGATTGAAATATCTTTGGTTGGCATTTATTTAGCTTGATGGCTCTTACTGTCTATGAAGGCGCTTTTAGCCCTGAGGATGTTTGTTAATACTAGACGCCATTTTTTTTTTTTTTTTTCCAAAGCCTGCTAAATTCATCAGGTTGTCATTTTTTAGAAATGTGTGTTCTTATTTCTGGTCATTGTTTCAAGATATTTTATCTTCAAAAGTGGCTTTGAGAGCACGTTCTTACTTCTCTATCCTATATGTAAGAGGTAGGTGGAGTGCTGCCAGATTCGTGCTGTTTGCTATGTCTGTTTTTGCCAGCAGTTATTTTAAAAAATTGTGGCATCCTCCAAGGGAGTTGTTGTCCTTCCTTTTTCTGTTTTTCTCATTGTGTGGACTGTGTAAACCAAAGGTGTCGAATATATCGCCCACAATCTACATCTAGCCTGTGGAGCATGATCGAGTCCATTAGTCTTGGACCAGCCATGCATGCTCAATGTGGAATCAGTCTGGCACATGCACTGGACCTAGAGCCGCAAGTCCTGCACGTAGCTTGAGATTGGTCTGATGCTCAAACTGCATGCAGTGCCTGTACCAGGCCAACTCTGTGCACTGGCTCCAGAGCCAGCACACAAGACTGTCCAGCAGAGTGCTTCTTGCAGTGTGCACCCTGTGCCAGCCCTATGTCCAAGCAGCGCCCAAGGCACTAAGTCCAATATGTGCACCACATGTACTGCACTGGGGCTTGTGCTGCCTTCATATGGTGCCTGCCCACACAACCCTGTGTGCTGGCTCCACTGCACCGGGATGGCCTGGTGCCTGATTCTGACCAGCCTGGAGTAAGTGCTCAGGGCTAATCCAGTGGAGTGCTGCATGCTGTGCATGCCCTCTGCTGACCCTTAGGGCCCCAAGCAGTACTCACAGCACCAGGTCCAGCCTGTGCTCTGCCTGCAGTGAAAGCCCCAAAGTGGAGCTGGTGCATGCTGCCTGAAGCGCAAGGGGTTAGCATGGGAAGCATGCTACATGTGATTCCCCACCGGACCAACCCTACCCCCTAGCTCCAATGTGGCCAGATCTAGTTCGCAGAGCAGCCCAGAGACCATCATCTAGCCTGGATGAGTTTTGATGCCCCTAGAGTAAATGATATGTGTGTTACATTAACTGCTTTCTTATTAATTTGTATGACTTAACCCTGGGAACCAAAATCTGTCTTATATCCAGAGCAAGGAGCAGTACCAAAAATGTAAAATGCTTCCTTTGCATTAGGGATAGGCCATTCTCCCCCATCTGCTTGGAACTAAATGGAGACATCTACCTCATTTCTTACTGGCTACCCAACTTGTCAGATGTTTGCAACTTTTAGTCACAGCTGACCTGGGCTAGATCTGATACAGAGTCACATAGGAAAAAAAAAGTCTTTTTATCCTACCACTCATTCCCTGGGCTAGAAGTCCCTTTTGTTTCCCCCTCAGTTCTCCCACTGTTTTCTTGCCTCTCCGTCTGTTCCTGTTCCCTCAGATTGTTGTGCAAATGTTCTTTAGTTTAGCCATAAGTTGATATGAATCCTTTAAAAACAAAACAGTCAAGTAGTTATACTCAGTACTCACTGTTTTTTGGGGGTTTTTTGTATCCCCTTTCCCTCCCCCTTCCCCCGCCTCCGCAAGGTTCCTCAGCAGTCTGAATTGTCTTTCATGTACATACAGCAAACCTGAGGTTTTAGCTTTTTACAGAAATGATTGCTGACACCTGTTGTCAGCATTAGGTAGTTTTGTAATGAAGACAATGATATTTATATTACTGTGAGGGTCCAAGCAAGATTGGAGGACCTTCTGTTCTAGACACTGTACATATATTTAGTGACTAGTTTTGTTCTGAAGAGCTTGAAGGCTAAATAGATAAGTTGGACAAAAGATAGGAGTTGAATGAGAAGGCACAAAAAGCTTAGACAGAATTAATGAGAGCAGAGCCAGGACTATAACTCATAGCTGGACTGACTATGCAGTCTTTTTGTATAACACCCAGAGTCCCCATCAACACCCTGCCCTCCCCCAGAGGGACTACCTCCTTGTTTTGTCTTACAAACTGTTGCATTCTGTTTAACTCGGTGGCTCTATTATATACTGCCCGCCCTTGTTTTCTACTTTTTCTCTAACCTCATCTCTCTTTCCCCTGCTTTTCCTTACCCCCACCTATTCACCAGCATCTGTTATACAAACTGCTAATATATCCCCTTGTGTTTGGTGGGGAGGGGTTGTGCCTCTCATGGAATCATAAAAGCTAGGGTTGGAAAGGACCTTAGGAGATCATCTAGTCCAACCCCCTGCTCAAAGCAGGACCATCCCCAGCTCAGACATACCAGCCGAAGTTTTGTCTAGCTGAGTCTTAAAACCCTCCAAGGATGGAGGTTTCATCACTCCCATGGGTAACTTGTTCCAGTGTTTCAGTACCCTCCTAGTGAGAAAATTCTTCCTGATATCTAACCTAAATTTCCCTTGCTGCAACTTAAGACTGTTGCTCTTTGTTTTGTCATCTCTCACCACTGAGAACAGTCTAGTTCCATCTTCTTTCAAACCCCTTTTCAGGTAGTTGAAGGCTACTATTAAATCCCCTCTCAGTAGCCCAGTTCTCTAGACCAAATAAGCCCAGTTCCCACCCAGCCAGGCCAAGGGCTTACCCATCTGCTGGGAGCCTCCAGCACAGAGGCCCTTCACAGCACCTGGACCCTGGCCCCAGCCTTGCCCACCTGCAACTCCTTTCCAGGGGCCAGGGCCTAGGCATGTGCTGCATAGGTCCACAGTGCTGGAGGTTCCCAGCCAGCTTGGCCCCAAGCACTGCCCGCAGCAGCTGTTCCCAGGATCAGGGGGCTCCTACAGCCTGTAGCTGGGCCCTTACACCAGAGGCAGCTCCGCCCCTCTCATGCTGTGCCTGCACACAGGGAGGCTGACCCAGGACCCCCTGCACCCTGCATCCCGCCTGGCCAGGCAACATCCGCTTGTGTGCAAGGCGACTGGAGCTGCACAGCCTGGGCCAGGCCCCACCTTGGGTGCCACTGGGCCCCTGCCTATCCACCTGCCACAGCCTGAATGTGCAGAAAGCCAGGGCAGCCCACACTTCCTGCCCAGCCCCACTCTCTTCCACCTGCTGCCTTTCCAAGGGTCCAGCTAGGCCAGCATGCCCAGAGCAGCTCTCCCAGCACATGCTGATCCCTGCCACTCAAACTCTGCCCCAGACATCTAACCCTGGTGCTCAGTGCCCTGGTGCTGCCCCCACCTGGGTAGGGCAGGGTATCTGTCTGCCCAAGCCCCAACTCAAGTTCTCCCTCCCAGCCCTAGGCCTAGGCTCCCCCCACTCCAGAATCATCAAGGAGGCCTGAGTGCTCTGACCCTGGTGGTTGCTGCTGAGGTGTTGCTACCTCCCTCTGTTGGACACTTCCCTGGACCAGCAGGCACGAGCCACAGCCAGTAGCGGTGGGAACTGTGAGCAGCAAGGAACCCCCTCTTTCTCTTTTTCCTTCTCTTCTCTCTCTCTCTTCTTCCCCCCTCTTTTTTTTGGTCTCCTTTTTTTCCCTTCTCTTTTCTTTTTTCCTTTCTCTTATTTTTTCTCCTTTTGCTTTTTCCTCACCTTTTTTTTTTTTTCCTCTGTCATCTTTTTTCTCTATGTGGTCTCCTTTTTTTCTATCTCCCATCACAATACACTTATCAAAAAAATAATTCACAAGAACAGAGATAGTATATGAAGTTTTATATCTTGTCACCAGGTTTAGAATTTTTCGAAAACCTGGTATTTACTGAAAAAAGCAATATTTATTATTATTAACTAATTAATATGCAGTGCATCCTGCCATGTACCCCCTGCCCCGGCTTTGTTTTTCTGGTATGCCGGCACTGCGACACCTTATAGAGTAGACATTGCGGGGTTTTTGGCAGTCCGGCCAAAATCATTGCCTTACCACTCGTATAAATTGACAGGGAGGCTGCCCATAGAGGGCAAAAAGGGTTTTGGATAGTGAGCCCTTGTCTAGGTTAAGGTCTCCCTGGCCTTGTCCCACTTTACTCTGGATAAACTGTTCAACCTAGGTTCACTGTCCCAGGACCACAAGCTCCCACACCCAGCTCTATCCACACCCTTTTGGATCTCTGCCCCCTGGCTCCTGCTTTAGCCCTTGTGGGGACTGGTCTACTCAGCCTCTGGTCTTGCCCTCACGAGTTCTGGGCTTGCATTCCAGTCTTTGCTGTGCCTCACCCTGGTGGACTCTGGGTTGCCCTGCCCCGGTCTTGCCCTCTGTAGGCGGTGGCTTTGTGCCCCCCGTCTCTGCAGTCCAACACCAGAACCATTCTGCCAACAGGCCCATTAGCCTGACTTCTATCCTGGGGAAGATCTTAGAAAAGTTTATTAAGGAGGCCATCCTTGAGGGACTGGCCCAGGCTAA
>NW_017728918.1:31726076-31791394 GCF_001723895.1 Crocodylus porosus | reverse complement strand
GATGCTTATCTTGCTGGGATCCTATGACCCCAGCTGACTTCCTGCCCTTTGGGCAGGGGGCTGGACTCAATGATCTCCCGAGGTCCCTTCCAGCCCTGATGTCTATGAAACAATGCTTAGGATCTAGGGTGTCCGTGGGTGCCTGTGTAAGAGCCCTCCTCTGTCCATACAGACACAATTTGGTGTTTGCAGCAGTGATCCCTCATGGTCAAGGATGCTCACTCCCATGGGTCAAGTTAAGGGTTGTGGATGAGTCTGATGGCTAAGGTGACCAATCCTAGAGCCACAGACTCTGGAAAACGCAACAGGTGGTAAAGGGGAGGTTTGGACAATGGATTTCTCAGTCTTGTTTCCTGTTCTCTGTTTCTATTTCTTTTTTTCCTGTCTCCAGGGAAAGATAGCTTTCCTCAAAGTAAGATGTACCTTCTCTCACAAGGTGTCACCATGTAGCCCTGTTCTAGGCTAATTTTTCCTCATTTGTCATATCAATACCACACTTAATGTTTGTCTTGAGGGTGTCCTTGAAGTGTTTCCTCTGGGCCCCACATGTCCTTTGTCCTTGGCTGAGGTGGGAGTATAACAGTTGTTATGGTAAAATATACATCAGACATGCACACCCACTGCCCTGTCCGCAGCTGATGTCAAATAATCAGTGTTTCCGTATTGGTGGTGTCAGTGTTGGTGAGGATATTGGCAATTGTGTGACAATCTTCCCACTTAGTGCAAAGGTTCTTCCAGAAGTAGTGCTGGTGATGGCATTCCAGACTTTTCAGGTGGTCCCTGTAGGTCACCCAAGCTTCACAGCCATTGAAAAGAATTGGTATCACCACAGCCTTATACTGTAGGAGCTTTGTATCTAGAGGTCTGAAGGCATTTGATGTTGTACTCTCTGTGGACTGATTGGGTTGCTTTGATGCATTAGCAGAACTCGACATGATGATCTCACTAAGCAATGATTGGTCCACTGCTTCACTCATCAATCATCAGCTTCTCTCATAACATGTGTGATATGAATGCAAGATCACACGCTCTTACAATGACATAGTTGATGAGGTACAATTTGTTCTGAGCGGTGATGTTTGCACGTTGTTTTGTACCTGTCACATTGTCTGAAGATAGTTTTAGTAATGACAGAATCATGCTCTGCACATTTAATGAGTAAGAGCATGCCACTGGAATTAGCCTTGCCCAGTCTCCTTAGTGGTGCCCCTCCACATATAAAAATTCCAGCCAACTCTCGCATTGAAATCTCTAAGGAGGATTGTCTTGTCCTCTTTTGGGATGGTAGTCAGGATTTCATCAAGGTCAGCATGAAACTGTTCTTCTGAGTGTTGGGGCATGTGTACTGCTGATGGTAGCAAAGTTGTTGGTCGAGTTGGAGGAGGAGAGTCATGAGGACTCGTTAATACCAATGGAGAATTCAGTCATTTAGCTGACAATCTGGTTCTTAATGCTGAAAGCAAGGCCGTGTATTGCTCTGTCATTTACAGGTTTCCCTTTCCAGAAAAACATAGTCATCCCCCTCTTCTCTCAGATGGCTTTTGGCTGCATATCTAGTCTCGGTGAGAGCAGTGATATCTATGTTGAATCACAGGAGTTTCTGGGTAACGATATGTTCTGTGTTCACATCTATCACTGTTCGGGTTGTCTAGTAGGGTTTGTACATTCCAGGTTGCAAAAGACTTTTTGACTGCAACTTGAATGATTCTGGAAGTGGCTATCCAGTCAGGTAAGATGGGACAGTGTACATTTGGGGCATCGCTTCTAGCCTCCAAACATGCAGTAACCTATGCTTGTGGTAATCCATCTGAGTAAGATCCATGCTGAGGGGCCTACATTCATGGGGGCAAATTTCCCAACCCTTAAGGAGCCCTGCAGGCCCACGTTGATTGAGGGGAAAAGCTTGTCTTATATTTCAGTAAATATAGTAATATCCCGTGGAGTATCTAATTTGGCACTTCAGATGTCTCAGCCGTAGTTTTCTCTGGTTATTACGCCTTTTATTTCTATTCTGTTTTCTTGTAGGCACTTTCCTCATTTCTAATTCCCATCTTGAGAGTGGCTTTTCATCCAGTTAGTTCTGAAATGTTTTCCTACAGGTTTTCCCCTTTCTTGTCTGATGTAGTATTAGCACTTGACTTAAAGACATTTCATACTCCTACATTAAAATCTTTGAACTTGTTAATTCAGTTGATTTCTCTAAGTAGATTACTCAGCATATGCCGTTTTTAAGATTGAGAACCTTAGTTACAGGCTTACATGAATTTATCCTTGTATCCTTCACTGAATCAACTTGAGTCTAGATCCAAGGTTATTTTCCATGGGCTGCTCTTTCTTAAATCCTTGCCATTCATTAAATATCATTCTCCATTTCATTGCTAATTTGTATACAGTATTATCTACAAGAAATGTCTAGCAAAACTTTATGGGTCTAACTGTGCAATTTGGGAGAGACAGAAGAATGGTCTGATGGCTAAGGCATTGGACTGGGCCTTGGGAGAAATGCTTTTAATTCTTTGCTGTGCTTTAGATATCCTGTGTGCCCTTGGGTAATTAATCCCTCTTCTTCAGTTCACTATCAGTAAAAGGCAGTAATAAATTCCTTTGCCAGAAATTAGTGAAATCTCTGAGTTGTGATATGAATGGACCAGTTCACTGAGTAGCTAAAAGTGAGCCATGCCTATTTCAATACCCATATAGCAGCATATTAACACAGCCATACCAGAAAACCTCTGTAAGTGTAAATTGATAGCTCTTCTTGTGTTTTTGAAGAGGCAAATTTAATTTAACAAAACAAAAAAGTAACACTAGTGTTTGTTAAACATGTTTCTGGATAATTTACTGATTCTCACACAAAGTAAGAAGTCTTCTGGGTTATATTTTTTATTGGACCAACTGTGTTTGTATAGAAACAGGCAAGCTTTCTGATATTGCATCCCCCTTCCTCAGGCCTCTTGTTTCTTGTAATCGCTCTCAGTGAATCAGAATGGTATCAGCTAACCCATCTGACCACATACAGCTTAACAATGGTACTCAACCTTTTTGTCCAGTGGGCTTGGTGGACATTCTTTAGTCCATCTGCAGCCCAGACCAAGCCAGTAGTCCCAATCCAGTGTCCTGGATGGGTGCAGCAGAGTACCATCCAGCTGTATGGAGAAGGGGTGGAGGGCAGCCTGGCCCTAATCCAGCCACATGGAATACAGGGGTCTCAGCTGCGTGGTGAGAAGGGGGCCCAGCCCAGAGCCAACCCATTATGCAGGGCTTGGGAATTTGGCAGCAGGGGAGGTATCACTTGTATCACTTGTATCACTTGTCACTGGTCCCCCACTACCAAATTTCTCAACCCCTAAGGAGCCCTGCAGGCCAGATACCATGACTCTGCAGGTCACGTTTGGCCTGTGGGTTGGAGGTTGGTGGGGCTGAATTAGCCAATCAAGAAGCCAAAACTAATATTGTGCAAGTTATCTGGAAAATTTCAAAAAGTGTTTAAAAATAAAAATAATGTGAAACTATTTTTGAACCATTTTCTTTAAAAATCTCAAATACTTCAAGATTTATATTCACTTCATGAAAAGTGATACTTGAAAACAGGCATGTGGAGGAGCAGAAATTGTTGTTATAAATACTTTTTCTTTCAGTTTTGTTTTTTTCTTAGTTATTTACATTAGTAGAAAAATGTTGAAATGCATGTTTTTATAATACGAATATTTTCCCCTCCTCCATTCAACAGGGAGATGCAGTAAAAGACTTACTGCTCCGCTTTCTTGGGGAACAGGCTGCAGCGAAGAGACAGGTTTTAAATGCCAACTCTGTAGAACAGTCATTTGTAGGCTTGAAACAGCTAATTGTAAGTAAGAATGCATTTAATTTTCATAATTAATTTATATGAAATGCAGTGCTCCTCTCTAAATACTTCAGAGCTAATGATTGTATAATGAAATAAAAAAGTGTGTGCATCTGTTCTTGGTTTTTCTAAAAATGGAAGCCAAAGTATTGAAGCCCTGATGGGAGGAGCAATCTTGGTTTTTTACAGGGAAGAATAAGCTATAATGATAGAAAATTAGAGTTGGAAAGGATCTCAGGAGGTCATCTAGTCCAGCCTCCTGCTCAAAGCAGGACCCAATATTTTTTTTATCATGTACAAGCTAGAATCAAGATTTCATGAATCAAGGGTCTACAACCTTTTAGAGTGGCAGGCCCAAGTAATACAGCTCAGTGAAAAGGTGAGCTCCTGCTTGTGATCCAGCCACCACCACCACCTAATTAATTGCTGCTGCAGCCAGTTCTACCTACCATTGAATTACTGGCAACGTCCTGGCTTCACAGTCCAGAAAAGTAACTTGACATCCCAGATCTGGCCTGCATACCATAGGATGCCAACCCTTCCTTTAGGTTCATAGCAGAGTGCATTTCATTTGTTGTTATTTAAAGAAAAAGTTTTCAGAATACATTTGTGACTGATTCTTATTTAAAGACATGATCTTAAGTTTTTGCTTAACAGTTGTATTTTATTAATGGCCTGTGGCTTTCTTAATCAGACCAAAGCAGGGCTGTGGCTAATTCAGATCCTTATTTTGAAATTTTTAGGGGAATATAATAAATAAATCACAGCTAATAAGAAAAAAAAAACTAAAGAACTATAAGGGATGGATGAGTTGTCAAACAACAATAATTTTAAAAAAATAAGTTGAAGTTATCTGAACCTCCTTTAGAAAAATGTTTAGCCAAGTATTTAAACATTATTGAGAAGAAAGTTATACCCTTAGAGGTTAGAAAAATTCTTCAGCAGCCTTGGTCAGCCCTCATGAATTCATTTAGAAAAGAGATGATTGATGTTTCAGCTTCCTAAAGACACTCTGTGGAGCACAAAGGAAGATTTCCGGTCCATGTAACAGGACCAGTGTTTCAGAGGCAGCGGTGATGACCCTAGCGGTCACTCAGCTCCCGTCCTGCTCTGGCCTTTGGTACTCTCACTCCACTCTCACCTGCCACATCTTGATGTTCTTAGTAAAGCTTGGAAAGGGAGGTAGCCTCAGGGCCCTAGAGCAAACTCTGTGCCAGCCTTCCTATTAGACTCACTACAGTCTTCTCATTTAGTTGGCCTTCCAGGCCCATACGTGTGCCCCAGAACACCTTTTTGCCTTACGTGCTCATCACGACCTGCAGACTTCCCTTACAGCCATGCCCATGCTTCACAGATGTTTCCAATCATCATTTAGATGGACATTTTGGACCAAACTGCTGGGCTGCTTCTCACCTCCACACCCTTATTGGGGCCTTCTCAAACAGCGTCTCAACTTTTAATTTTTTTACCACCCCCCTGCTGCTTTGGCTGGTCCCTTTGGCCTAGACCCACCGCATCAGGTCTTCTTGGGCTCCAGCCCTTTTCTTGCCCTCCTAGACTCTTATTTCTGCCCCTTTTATAGGCTGTAGGTCCCAGGGCCCGAAACTCCACCCCGTTTGAGCTGCAGGCTTGCTAGCCCTGTTTCTACTCCTCATGGGCTACAGGTACTTGACCCTTGCTTTGCCCATCCCAGGCTCTTATCTCTACCCTTCCCAGGCTGTGAGTCTCTGGCCCCAGTCACTGCGCTGCCCCTCTCTGGACTGTGAGATCTCTAGCCCTGTCTCTGCCCCTCTAGGGCTTCAGGCTTGCTGACCTTATTCCTCTCCTCCCCACCCATTGTAATCAAGCCTTTGCCCTCTGGCAGGGCTTCAGAGAGCTATATAACCCTAAGGCATCTTTTCTTTTGGAGCCAGACCTTGTTTGGCTGCTTGAGCACTGACTGCTACTGGTTGGTTTGGGGGTTTTTTCTCTCAAAGTAACAGGAGCCTTATGCTTCCTGTTAGAGTCCATTTTTGACCACCCCACATGAGTGTGTTAGCATATTCACCAGACACAAGGAAAAGTGCTCAGAACAAAATGCCATGCACAATGGAGAGTCTGAGATAGCAAATTTGCAAAAGGAGTGGGACTTGGCAAATTATGGGTCTACCTTCAGTCATGCTCGCATCTTTTTCAGGACTCTCGATGTAATGTTGACCAGAGTATCTACCCCAATATTGAAAATGCATCTCTCCTTTTTTCACTTTCTTTGTCACCTGTAAATAGTCACATCTAGAAGCTAACAGTTCCTTGCTTCATTTCCCCACCTGCCTTTCTTATATCACACCCATTGTTAGGGCAATGCCTCATTGAAGTGAATATGTTGTTATTTGTCTGTCCCTTCCCTGGAGAGTGGCATTCCTTTTTTATTATAATTTTTGGAAAGCCAAGTTGAAAAATTTGTTTCACTCAATGCAAAGCACTTAGTTTATATTGTTACCCTACCATAAAATTGTCTATAGTGAGAGAGAAGTTTTACAAGAGTGGCTCCAAAAGTCAAAAAAATAAGACTAAACCTCATCATAGTAAAAGAGTCTCAAGGAAACTTTAAAGCTGTAAAAACAAGAGAGGTCTGGAAAACATTTTCACCTTCTCCTAAATGTTCTATTTACTCCATCCTGATTATTTGCAGGGGGTGGGAATGGAGCAGTAGCCAGATTTCTGGTACTAACTGTAATCAAATTATCAAGCTTTTTACTTCATTTGAGATTGCACAGCAGGGAAAATAAATCAAAGCTGACCAAAGTGAATTTGCAACAGAAACCTAAAGAGGAAATGATCTGAGGAATCCTTGTATTTCACTATTTGAATTTTTGCTTTAAAATCAGTACTAAATTAGGACCATGGAGGTAGTACAGGAGAAAGTAGGGCTATCAAGCAATTTTTGCAACAGCTCAAAGCTGTAAGGACTACAGAATTACTAAAGCTATCCCAAAACTATTTCTTTAAATCTGTATGCTTCTTATAGTGATAATTTGTAAATAAAGTTACCAGTCTGTGAAGGCTAATAAGCATTTATGTGACAACTGAAATCTGAAAGTTGAGTATTCAGTTGTCAAAATATTGTTATTATTCTAGTATAGGGCCATGCAATTGCCTCCGTTGTAAATAAAAGTAAATAATAGCCTGTCTGTGCAACTTTTTACTTTATTTTATGGTAATAAGTAAAAATTATGCTTTAGACAATATAAACAATAATTATGTTTGTCACAGACCTTTCATAGATTGTTTACCTTATTTTGAATAAATATTGCAGTATGTTTTACAACATGCATACCTGATGATCTTGCAGCATAATATTTGCAGTTTTATGGTAATTACTACATTTTTGATAACTGCCATACTTGAGCATGATTATTGTATCTAGTCCTTTTAGTAAGCAATAATTCTATATTCAGTTAGACTTGAAAAGGGTTAATAACTGCATATTCCAGAATAATGTTAAAGTGTTATGTTATGGTAATTTACACAGGAACAGAATGTTGTAGCTAGTGGAAGAGGACATTTTAATCACTTTAATGGTGTCTCATGTAGAGTTAATGACTCCCCTTGAGTTTGTTTGAAAAAAAAATTGTATACTGTTACATATGCATATGGTTAATATTGTGCTCTTACATATGTTGTCAAATATAATAATCTTAGATTACAGTTGTATGCCGTAAATAATTATTTTAATTCAGAATTTTTTACTACCTTAGAATTATTTCAGTTTTCTAAATTTAATTGTTTAAACTATTAAGAAATATTAAGTGCTATTAACTATTAAGCACTTTCCCAACTGATCCTAGAGAAGATTGGAGGACCCAAGTGACAGAAAAAATATGTGAATATATACACTCCCAAAATGATACAGGCAGTCCTCGGACTTGCGATTCAGTTGGTTCCTGAAAACCGCATCTTAAGTCGAAACATCGTAACTTGGAACCAGTTTTCCCATAGGAACAATGTTATAAATGAGGGATTGGTTCCTGAACCAAGACTCAATATCTTATTTTCACCAAACGTGACCCAGAATTTTGTACTCAGTCAATTGTAGATGAGTAATATAGCCACATTAATGCATTTATATTGTAAATAGCAACCTATATGGATTTGGTAGCAGTCATATTGATAAGGACTTCTTTGAGGTGACTGTGCTGGACTTTTTGAAGGGTTCTTGGCTGGAGTCTTCTCAGGAGTCTTGGCTGCACGTTTTTCTGGAATCTTGTCTGCTTTCTTAAAGGAAGTGTCCAAGGAAGTTTGGACAGATGTTCTCCAGGGAGATGGTCAACGCAGCGAACTTGTTCGCTCATATGGCATCACATCAGAATAAACCGTAGTGAAGTCGAAACTGAGGTCAAAGTCGAAATAGGGTGTCAGTTTATAAATGTCCTGAGTGCCATTCGTTGCAACCCAAAACATCTTAAGTCGAGGACTTCCTGTATATGCATCTTGTTTTATCTGATAGACATTTGAGTGGCCTGGCCCTTCCCTGAAATCATTGGATGTCCCTGGAATTCATTTTTACTCTCCCAGTAAATTAACATAAATTGTCTTTGTATTGTTGGATGAATTTGGTTTGCATTAACCTCAAGCATCTTTATATTTTTCTGTGAGTGTCCATTCTGGTAGGTAGCTGCTGTTCAGTTGCACCCAGGTAATTGCCATGAGGGCACTTAGTTCATCAGATCAGGTGTATCACATTTTGGGAAAGGCATGTATAAGAATCATGGTTTCTGATGGGTTTTTGTGGGAGGTGTTGATAGTAGTAGCAGTGGAGATGTGCTGACAGGTTAATCATTTCTTGCCAAGGCAGGGATGTGTACTGCTTGGTGTTTCATGGGTAATGTAGAGTTTGCTTCTGATGATAGGTTGGACAAGGTTAGGGGCTGTTTGAAAACCAGGAGTTAAGGGTCTGGGAATATGTTTCTTGGGGTCTGATCTTTGTCAGGTATAGCCCATAGTTGGTTGGTGATTCTGATTGGTTCAATTGTGGGATAGTAGATGACCACCAAGGAGTTTTCTTTTTGCATTGTAGTAGGTTACTGCAGGATATTTGGAAGCTCTTTCAGTTGTACAGTCTATTTCTCTACTGAAGCGTCCTTGCTGTTAGCATTAGAGAGACTGGTAAATGGAAAATTCAAAAGTTACCTTTTGTTTAAAAATCTACAATTACATATTTTAATATTATTTTATACATATTAAACTTTTTTCTCATCCCTCATTCTTAATGATAGTCTCCAGCTTGTTCAGTTAATTCAACAATATTATTGAATGAACTTCATTTTTTTTTAATCCTACCTTATTAAAATCAGTGGGAATACAGTTAGGACCTACCTACTTCATAATATTAGAGTTCTTTGGGTAAAATCCTTCTTTTGAAATGGCAAAAAATGTTGAGTATTATTAGTGGATTAGGAAATATGATGGATGCTTTTAATGGAAAACCCCTGGGATGCTGTGTATACTTTTGTTTTTGTGAACTTGTAATCTTAAACTGTATCTCATGCTTGACTTCGCTTTTTGCCTAATTACACATGCAGCTTTGACAAATGACATTCTACTTCTTACTGGCCAGCTTTCCTGACCTTGTCATTATTACTAATGGCTAGATGTAGCTGCTTCAAGCAAAATAAGCAGCTGTGCATTTTAGTAGCTTCATTTTATTTGTAACTTATTCCATTCTTTTTCACAGAACAGCAAAAACTGGAGGGCAGCTGTTGACCTATGTGGACGACTTCTTACTGCCCATGGCCAAGGGTATGGCAAAAATGGACTGCCTACTAGTCATACAACAGATTCTTTGCAGGTACAATCACTTTGCATTCAGACACAGTGTTTAAGGTCTCATTCTTCCAAGAATATCAGTCAAGGAAGACACTTGCTCATGATCAGATCCAATCTCAAGATCATTGTATAAAAGATACTGTGGTGGAATATGGGGTGACAACACATTTACTGTCTAGTAAATTACCCTGCATTTGCTCTGTAATAAAATTAAGATAGCATCTTGGACACTAACTCATTCAGAAAGGCATAAGCAGTCACAGGAAAAAGCTTACTTCATCTGATTGATGTTAGGAATGGACTAGTAGTCCACAGTAGGCTGTCAGTAGGGGGGCACCAATAATCTTTTGGACAGATACGGATGGCTGATTATTAACGAGCCATATTGGCCAATACTGATCCAATTGCTGATATGAAGTGCATCAGGTAGGAAAGCAGGGTCCAGCTGGTTAATCTGTTTGAGTGGAGGAAGAGATTGAAGCCCCTGCAATGAGGGAGGGAGGCTGGGGCAGGGACAGGCACGGGCACTGCCCAGCCAGGGTGAAATGGGGGGATGGAGCCACAAGTGGCTCATCTGGGGGAGGTTGGGGTGGATCCTGCTGCTGTGTGCACCCCTGAGGGAGCCATGAGGGACATATGCCCCCAGGGTCTATGCATGGGCTGAGGGCAAGCTACCATTGCAGGCTGGGGCTGGGGGCAATGTTAGGCTCTTCCCGACAGGGGTTGGGGCCAAGGCTGTGCTCGGGGCAGGCAGCAGTGGCAACCCACCCTCACCTCATACACAGATCGGGCGGGAGGGAAACGCCCAGCCATGGCTCCTCTGGGGGTGCACTTAGCAGTGGGATTAGCTCCACACACACACCCCCCCTTCCCCCCCCCAGACAAACCACTTGCAGCTTCTTCCCACACCCTGCCCTGGCTGGGCAGCCCCACTCCCTTCCTCACCACAGGGGCCTTGATCTACTCCCTCCCTCCTGCCCCCATCTCCTTCCCACCCAGCAGACTTACTGGCTATGTGCATGCTTCAGGTGTGCATAAGCATGCGGCATTTATCAGCAACATTATTAGCCACATCAGCCAAAAAAAGCCAATTACTAATAATGTCAATTTTCCTTTTATCAATGCCGATACAATACAGACAGATGTATCAGTGCATTCCTAGCTATCAGCTATGAAAGCTTATGCCTTTCTGAATGAATTGGCCTGCTGTACCCTGCGTTTTGCCTAACTTCAGACTGATGTGGCTAACTGTCTTTCATTACACAGTGGTAAATGAAGCAAACACATGAATCTCAGGCTTATAACCTCATAGATCGGGGTGCTCAACCCCCAACCCACAGGTCATACCTGGCCCACAGAGCCATGGCATCTGGCCCCTGTGGCTTTCCACAAGTTGGGAAATTTGGTGGGAAAGGAGGGACCAGGCCACGTGTACTCTATCCCCCAACAACACTTCTAGGTCAGGGCTGGGTCAACACACTCAGCCAGGTCTGCCAGGCTTCCATCCTTCCCCCTTGCATGTCTAGATCAGGCCCCGCTATTCCACTCCCTGGATCTGGCCCGCAGATGGACTGGGCTCTGTCCATCTGGCCTGTGGGCCAAATGGTTGGGCACCGCTGTAGTAGCTCACTCCAACACAGGGAAAAGATACCTGTTGAAAAATGTATAATAATTTAAATACATAGGCAGGTTACTCTATTTAATATGTAATGTATCCTCTCTCCAAAACCAGGAGTCTGTAGCTTTTTGCTGGTGCAGGCCAGACCTTGTGACCTGGCCATGGCCGCAGGCTGGAACCTCCAACTGATCTCTTCCCACTGACCCCAGCAGCAGCAGCTTGCACTCAGTGTGCTCCAGCACATCTGCACTTTCCTTTCTCCAGCAGAGGAAGCACAGGGGTGATGAAGCACCAGGCTCCTCAGCAAAGAGCAGTGCTACAGAGGGGATGAGCAGCATGGCACAACTCCATGCCACCAATCCACTGTGATGGATTGGACCTCGTTGTGGACCAAATCCAGTGCATAGGCTGTAGGTTGATCATCCCTATCCAAGAACTATTTCATCCTCGAATAGTCAGTTTTTTACCACAAATCAGCTCCCATTCCACCTGCTAACCAGGGCTATAAATTTAACAACCGAGTACAGTTCAGGGTACGTGACTCAGTAGAAATCATACTGTGTATTTCAGAATAGTAGGGCTGGAAGGGACCTCCCGCAGTCATCTAGTCCAGCCTGCATCATAGTGATATCTTAGTGACATACTTTCTCCCATTCCATTACATAAAAGTAAATTTTACTTTTAAAATGCCACTTGATGTTACACTTTTATATATTTTGAGCTGGCTTTAAGGCCCAGTGCTTCCCAACTGACCTAAATATAATTTTCCTCAGTTTTACTGTTTTAATTGTTTTTTAAAATTGCTCCAATGACAAGCCTGTGACTTCAATTACTTATTTTCATGAATGAGTCTTAAGACTAACTATTTTAATTATTTCAGGCATAGTAGATTAAAAACCTAAAAGTAATTTTTGAGAAACTGTTACATGACCTGATGTTTTTCTGTGCTTTGCCTTTTTAGCTGTGGTTTGTGAGACTGGCACTGTTGGTGAAGTTAAATCTCTTCCAAAATGCAGAAATGGAGTTTGAACCATTTGGAAACCTAGACCAACCTGATCTCTACTATGAGTATTATCCTCATGTATACCCTGGTCGAAAAGGTAAGGCAGTTGACTTACATAATACTCCTTATCTCTGCTGTGAATGTCTAAAAAAGAAAAATCTAGTTGTCTCATTTGCTGAAGAAATTTCCTGTGTTCAGGTAATGGACCCAAATTATCATCCATTATTTAAATGGAGTAAGCTTTTAGCTGTTTCCTAGAAAAAAATTAATACATGCCTTTCCCAACATGCTCCTACATTGCTTGTATTACAGAAAAAGGATAACAAGATTCTTAATATCTTAGACAGGTGGTACTGTACATGTAATCCACTACAGTAATATAGCATTAGTTCAAGAGATATAGCAGTATGTGCAGTTCTCACAGGAAATGGATGGCTTATCATTGACAGCCATGCACAATAAGGAAAGAGAAATATGTGGAATAGAAGGTATTGCTTCTTTTGCCTTTCTTTCCTAGACCCATTCACTAAGTTATGAAAAGGCTAAACTTGCAGGAGAAATAAACGTTGTACATGAGTAAGGAAATAGGTGGTAAAGAAAGATTAAAAGGGGGAGGAAAAAATAAAGTTTGCACTAAGTATAATGCTGCTGCCATAATGCTTCAATATAACAAAATGTTAACTGGGAAGAAAGCAAAAGTATGATGCCAAATACAACATGCAGTAAATTACAGCCTTCTTTTGTTTGATTAAATCAAGGATGCTTGGCTTGCAGGCCAGATCTAGCCCACAGAGCCATGTCAGCCATCCCACAGGCTCTCCATGGGTTTGAAATATTGGCAGGTGGGGAGCAGGCAGTGTTAATTGCTGCTGGATTGCCTAATTTCAGACCCATGAGAAGCCCCCATGGACCAGATAGTATGGCCCTGCACACTACATCAGGCACACAGTCTAATCTGGACATAATCCAGGCTCATAGGGCCAGGCCAAGATGGCACAAGTGTATGAGGTTGGTCTGATCTGGGTGTATGAGGCCCAACCTGGTGCGCACACCCCATGTGGGATCTGGTCCACAGACCAGCCCCATGCCACTCATCTGGTCAAAGGGCCAAAATCTTGAGCATCACTATACTAAATGTATCATAGTGTTCCAAAGCAGTTTGTCACTGATTAAAGCAAAATCGTATATGAATAAAAAACCCTTAAATTAATCTTTAAATTAACTGAGAATAGGAGATTTACATTTTGAAATTTTTTAAAATTAGTACCATGTTTACTCAAATAAAAGATGGGTTGTTTTTCCAATCAGCATGGGGGGAGAAGTCCATACAAGGAAACCTCATTAAATACATTGCCTCATTAAACTGCTGCCAAAAACAGCATGTGCTCAGTAATGGAAATCAACTATGAAATTGACTAAATGAGTATTACTATAACACCCTGTGTTATCACCATTCCACATGCGGCCACTGCCATGCCCCCCACTCTGTGTGCAGCTGCCACTGCCGCACCCCCTGCCCCCACCCCCTTCCTCCGCTCCATGTCCGGCTGAAAACCCCTGCCTCAGGTAATCAGCAGTTTTGGGTTGCTGGCACCTCCTGTTCCCCATTCATGCCTGATAACAGAGCTTTTACTGTACAGTGTATGACAGTGTCCATTAAGCACAGTGCTCCTCAGTGCCAACTCCTTCAAGTCACAGTGAGCCACCACATTGCATACATTTATACTGAACTGTATCTTTTTCCCATTGCCAATGATTCCTGTTTCTTCTTGAGCCTAGCAGATATCGCCAAATGTGGCCCCATACAGTTCACTCAGGGCTATTGCCCTTCTCTCAGCCCGTCACATATGATTAATGTGGCTCCAGCTTATGAGGTGAACCTGGATAGGTGCCCTGTGCCTCTTCTGCATATACATTTTTGAAGGAACCCAGGACTTGTGAAAAGAACACCCAGTTCCAGTCATGAGTAGGAGACTAATAGCACATGGATCCTCTGTGAAGGGTGTCTGGAATACACATCTATACTGAGCAGTGCTGAGCTGTGGGGTCACCATGGCTTTAAATGCTGTCAACTGCTGGTTGGTTGGGGTCAGCCAAATGAAGTGTATAGTAAATCATGACCTTTTTGGCTTTCTACTAATATCATGCACAGTTTCTACTATATATTAGTAGATGCAAAAGTGTTTCTTATGGAGTATCTATGCTAAAACTTGTAGCTGTTTAAAAATAAATATGCACCAATTCTAGATTAACTAAGTCTGTTGGGTACTGTATGCAAATTACTACAGCTATGTTTAATTACAAGGTCACTGTTTTCAAATTTTCTTCTCCCTTGCATGTGCTCAGGGAGAGCGGGGTCTAACAGTAAGGAGAGGGGGGAAGGGGCTGCAGGGAGAAGCAGCAGAGGTGGGGCAGAGGGCAAGGGAGATATCTGATTTCCCCCCCCCCCCAAGGGGGGGGCGGGGGATGGAATTGAAGGCAAACCTCCAATAATTATTTTCTGTACCTGGAAAATTATAACAAATTTATCCTTTTTCCATGTATAAAATCTAATTATTGGGAAGGTCATCTATTTTTCTTTTTAACTATGATCTTTCAATGTGATTTTTTTTAATAGAAGAGGTGATGTGTATGATGCTTTTTTATCTTAAAAATATAATCCGTTTAAGAAAGGAGTTTTTATAGCGTGTGTCAGTATATAAGGGTTTCCAGCCACTGGAGAGTTTCCAGCACTGTACAATGTATGGATAGCTTATTTTATAGACTGGACAAATATTACACGGACTCTTTCTGTGATTGGATGTAAAATGTTCCTCAGTATTTCTGTAGTTCCTCTGAATGTGAGATTTGAAATATCTTTCTTAGAAGCAACGCTGGATTTCATACAACTGACAGAGTTATTTGAGGTAGAAGATAGGAGCTCTAGACAACCATTCTATTTCAGGATTACATATTTGACTGTAAAATGAAGACCTCGAAGCATAGACATTTTGACTTTGCGGCCAACTTCTTATTTAACAGCCAGGCATACCAACGTGCAGTTTGATCAACTAAGAGAAATCAAATCAAGATTCAATGCAGCTGACCTGTTTCTTATGAGGTATAATGTGAATACTAGATAAAGGTTTGGGAAGCCCTAGGCGGGCAAGGTTCTTTGGGTACATCTGATATCTTTTAGATCCACGGAGTACTTGGAAAAACGTTATTTGAAAGTTTTTTGGCACAGTCACCCTTCTTCAGGCATAGGGAGTGTCTTCCCGGTAAACCTTCATTACTAAGGTTAGAGGAAGGCGCTACAGTATCATCCAGAATATGAGACGAAGTAATTCTGATTCCACTTTGAATTGAACTATATAGTGTTGGGGCATGGATAAAAGATAGAATCTATGCATCATTAGCTAGCTAATTTAAATGATGGAATGGATATAAATCATACATATATTTTAGTTAAAGTGCATTACCATGTATCCACAACACACTGCTGTTTGCTAATCTTTCTTCTCATTTTGTGGTGTAACAAGCATAAAAGTAAGATTTTTGATTCATCAATATCATTTTCATTCACAATATATAAATGAAGCAAGCAATTAAAATGCACTTTAAGAAAAACATAGATACAAATAAATCACTTATACAAATGAGTTGTAATATGTTTAAATAGGGTGCATAATTTCTACCCATTCAAAATATTCATAACCAGAAATATAATAAATTACAAACTGGAGCCATTTGCTTTTTGCACTTCAGCCAAGGAATGCTAAGTATTTCCCTGAGCTGATTCTGACAGTGAAGATACTCCTTCACTCATTTTCTTCTTGCAGAATTGGAGAGGGATGCTGTAGAATTGGATTTAGTCCCTTAAATTACCCTTTCTCTAATGTAGGGATGCTCAACCTCTAGCCCGCAGGCCAAATCAAGCTTGCCGAGTTATGGCATCTGGCCTATGGGAAACCCCACAGGCCAGATGCAACAAATACCTGTTATTTGCATTACAGTAGTGATTGGAGGTTTCTAACTAAGATGCATCCTTCTAAACCTTGTACAACTTTGGAGCCTGTGCCTGTGCTATAGAGTTGATATTTTAAGTGAGCTTGAAGAAACAAAAGAAAAAAAATCCCTCAGTTAAACTTAATAGAATCCAAGTGAGCTGCTTCTTTTTTGTCCAAAACTTGCCCAGTTCTATTCTCTTGTTTTCCAGTGTCAAATTTCCTCTTCCACAAGTCTGAAAGTTGCTGGCATCTTTGCTTTTTTCCTCTCACTTGGTTTTCATATCCAGACCATGTTGCTGTTTCTTTCATCATGTTTCTAAGATATAGCCTCTAGGAAACTATAATCCAAAGCCTTTTCTCATGTCTTCAATAATCATGACTTTCTCCTTTGTTATCCCTGGTACTTATGTAATTTCTTTCTTCTGTTATTCTTGATACAAATAGAATATCCCTTTAAATGCAAGGGAGTAGAAGCATCTGCCAGAATCACTTTACTGGCCAATGGATTCAATTAAATGACTCCCCCATTTGAATCCCTTCTCTTGCTTACGTTTCCCTTCCCACCCCCCAAACCTCAAAAGGTCCATGCCTGAAATGGAATTTCAGCTCAGTTTTTCCTTATCCCGGGCAAGTCCCTTAACCTTGAGGGGTAGAATTGTTGCCTCTTGTTCTCCTTTCTTCCACACTTCCTGTTTATCTTGGCTAACTAACCTTGTGTTCCATCACTGACCCGAGCCTAGTTGCTGCTGTGACTGTCTGGATGCCTGTGTCCA
Source organism: Crocodylus porosus (assembly GCF_001723895.1). Taxonomy (NCBI): domain Eukaryota; kingdom Metazoa; phylum Chordata; order Crocodylia; family Crocodylidae; genus Crocodylus; species Crocodylus porosus. The sequence continues at coordinate 31,774,362 of NW_017728918.1, read as the reverse complement.
AAATGTGAATTTAATTTGTTTTTATCATTTGTGTCTAGCCATGCTTTTGGATTAGAGTATCCATTATGTAGCAGACAGACGAGCTGTAACAGAGCAAAAAGAGTCTTCAACGTTAAAGATCTTTTCTTAATGGGACTGTCTCAGAAACCAGTAGGTTTGATGCCTTTTTACATAAAAACCAGTCTAAAGGGAAGCAGCTGGAATCTCTTGTTTAAGCCCATGGTAGTTTCCCAGTTGAGGATCATAGGGCTGGAAGGGACTTCCCATGGTTATCTAGTCCATCCTCTGCTCAAGGTAGAATCATCCCAAACTAAACCATTGCAACCAAGTGTCTGTCCAGTATGCTTTTGAAAATTTCCAAGAATGGAGATTCCAAGGATAATCTGTTCCAATACTTGACCATCCTCATAGTCAGAAGGTTCCTCTTAATCTGCAGACTAAATTTCCTCTGCTGCAGGTTGAGGCCATTTCTCCCCTACAACCACAGAGAAAAGCCCATCTGAAGACCGTTTGAAGGTCTCAAATACCTACCACTGAAGGTATTTGAAGACCATTATCAAATCCTCCCTCAGTCATCTAAACTAAATAGCCTTCGTTCTTCCAGCCTTTCTTCACAAATCTTGCTTCCCAAGCCTGTAATCATTTTCATCGCTTTGGGCTGAACTCTTTCTAATCTGTCCACATCTTTTTTAAACATGGGGTCCTATAATGGTCCTATACTCTAGTGCAGAAGAATCACTTCCCTTGGTTTTGCCAGAGACAGTCCTGTTAATACAACCTGGTATATTTCTGGCTTTTTTTGGCAACAAGAGCACACCGTTGACTTATTCAGTTTATGGTCTACTGTAACTGCAGTACTACACAGAGGAGGACCTGGCAGTCTAAATGGACATTTCCCCCATCCGTATTTGTACATGCAGTTATTCCATCCCAAGCACAGGACTTAACACTTGTCCTTGTTGAATTTCATGTGGTTGATTGCAGACCATTTTTCCAGTCTGTCCAGGTCATTTTGGATCCTACCCCTTGCTCCCAGAATGTCTTCAGCTCCGCCCAATGTGGTGTCATCCACAAATTTGCTAAATGTGTATGTAGTCAGTCCCATTTATCCAAATGACAGAATATCTGAATGCCAGATCCAGGACAGACTCCTTGAGAACCACACTTCATACCATCTCCCAATTAAACACTCAGCCATTGAGGACTACTAACTGAGAACAGTGATCCAAACGGTTATGTATCTACCTTATAGTATTTTCATCCAGTCTGTATTCCTTAGTTTGCTAATGAGAATGTTACATGAGATATTTCAGAGCCACCTGAGTAATAGAATTGCGCGCACACACATTTTTTTTCCTGTTCAGTTAAACTGGAATGTCAAAAAAGCCTTCTTTTTTTTTTTTTTCCAAGTCAACCCAAAATAGGTATTTTTAAAGAATGTTAAGCAAACTGAAGCATTCACCATTGCCACCAATTTTTGAATGGTGGCTGAGTCTGTCAATTCAGTCTACATTTTGAAAATAGTTCCAGGTCAGCTGAAACTCTGTGTGCTTGGCCGTCTGTCTGGTTTGGGGAAGGGGGGATGAAATGAAACTTAGCCAAAGAAACCTAGAGTAGAGAATTTATTTCTAGATACTGGTTCTGTAAAAGAAGACTTTCTTCTAGATGTAAGGTGACAAAGTCAAAAAGTCCTTAGACAAGGCAGTCCTTTTGGACTTTAACCAAACCCAGGCATCTGAGGGACTTGGGATCTAAACAGATAGATCATGAGATCCCTGTGACGAAGAAGGGTGTCAGACATAGGTCTGTTTCTGAGAGTGTTTGAGAGATTCAGAGTTAGGAAAAGTGACCAGTCTCTATCAGGGATGGCTAGGATACAAGAATTCTGCTGCATGAAGAATTGAAAGGTAGTGAAAATTATTTTTGTCATGTTGTGTAATAAAAATGGGACCTTTTGAGGTTTGGGGGGTGGGAAGAGAAACGTAAGCAAGAGAAGCACCAACACTCTTCTAAATAATCAGTAGCCCAGTAGCTAAGATGCTTGGTCTGGGACATGGGAGATCTAGGTTTCTTGTTCTTAATCAGGAACTTAAAATTTTGCAGCTGGGTTTCCCACATCAAAGATGTGTGCCCTAGCCATTGGGCTGCTTTGAGGTAGGTCTCTTGTGTGTCTTACGTTTTGAGTACATGGTATTTTAACAAAACACTTTCAATTAAAATTTCCCAAACAGCTCTAGTCAGTACTGAGATCTAGAGAGCCAAGCAGCATGTGAGATTCAGTGGTTTTGTCCTGTCACAACCTGTCAATGTGAAGAGCAAGACTAGGCTTGATTGTAACATTTTATTAATCTGGTTCTCTCCCAGTCATCTCCCTGCTTCTTTTATGTCACCCATGGTGCGTGGAACAGCCTTTTCTACTTATTTTCTTCTCCTTATTTTAATACCCCTTTCAGACTCCCTTCTCTTATGAAGTTTACAAGAAACTATCCAGCCAGGTAGTAATAGTAGTTGTTAGTAGTGGGCATGTCTACATAAGATGCTAACTACACAGTAACCAAATAATACTGTGCAGTAGTGCATCACAACAAACTCTGGTTACTGCACATTTATTTAGTACTTAATTATGCAAAGTGCTAAATAAATGCCAGTAACTTCTCATGTAGCCGTGCCCAGTTAGGAGGGAATTTGGGATACTTTATTCAATTAAAATAAAACCCAGTAAACCCAATCCATGTTGTTCCATATATCTTGCTCTCTTCTCTCATCACCAATGTTTTGCATGCTTCAGACTGTAAACTTTTGAGGGCAGCACTAAAACACCACATCCTGTGATGGCATTTTATACATGGGGCCAGCTTCAGATCTGTCCTCTCTTCAGCAAATTCTTGTTTACACCGAGTTCCTTCTGTTTGCAAGCCAGAGTAGATGCTTGTTCAAGGGACAGGTTTCAGTCTCTGTAATTAGTATTCCTCAATCCACCTTTGGTGCATTGCTCCTGTCTGCTAATCTATATAAAGGGATCTGCAGAGGCAATTTAATTAGGGAAGAAAAGGAAGTTATTTTGCCACTAAGCAAAGCTCTCTGAATATATTTATTTCCCCTGGTTCCCTTTGTTAGCAGTTTTGTGTACTGGTATCTTTTCCAGTTAGTATCAACATCACTAACTCCTTTCAGTTTTCTTCATTGTTTAAAGTTACTTTTCAGAACTGTTTATGCAAGATATATTTTCTGTTCAGTTTTTAGTGACCATATGCAAGCTTTGCTGCAAGTAAGATTTATTTGCATAGAAAGAAATCTGGATATCTGCAAAACTGAGCAATAGAACAGTAGTTGAAATAATGGAATGAAACAAGTTTCCTTTACTTTCCTTCAAGAAACCAACCAGTCTTTTAAAACAGTTTACTAAAACTATATCTTTTAGCTTTAAAATAAGAGGAACTCCTATATGCTGGATTTTCTGCAAGTTTATTACATTTGTTGGTGTTTTGACTTGATTGAGAATTCAAGGTTAATACCAAGAGACATTTTAAAGTTTAAAAGGTAACCCTCCTGTTCTACTTATATTTGACCTGCTGATTCAGAATATTTAGAATATCACAGCTAGTTAAAGACATCAAACTCTAAGAATAAAAATAGTCTCTAGAAAACTTACTTTCAGCCACAGTCTTGCCTTCGCTCAACTTCAGACATTATTTATTTATATTTACTAGGATAGAGGCAAAGTTAAATGCCACTGAAAGTTGTTGACAGGTATTTTTATTTCTTGATGATACTTTTAAACTGTTTAGCTTCAAAGTAACGCTTCATAAAATTATTTCTTTAAGATCTATTTGGAAAATACCTTTCTAGTAATATTAACAAGTAAATTTAATGAGTTCTAAACAGTATTCACAAACGCCTGGATCACACAGGAAAGTATGGCCAGAAGAGACATCACACGATCTCTCTTCCCCAGACTAAATAACCCTAGTTCTTTCAGTCTTTCCTCATAACTCTTGCCCCTGAGGACCCTAATCGTTTTGTTGCCCTGTACTGAACCCCTTCCAAACTGTCCACATCTTTCTTGAAGTGTGGGACCCAAAACTGGACACAGTACTCCAAGTGAGGCTTCACCAGTGCAGAATAGAGTAGACGAATCGCTTCCCTTGATTTGCAAGTGACATTTCTGTTGCCTTTTTTTGGCAACAAGAGCACACTCTTGGCTCATATTCTGCTTATGGTCTTCTTTAACCATCAGGTCCTTCTCTGCAGTACTGCAGCGTAGCCAGTCATTCCCCAGTCTGTATTCCATCCCACTTGCACTTGTCCTTGTTCAGTTTCATCTCATTTCTGGGCCATTTCTTCAGTCTACGTAGATCATTCTGGAGCATAGCCCTGCACTCCCTAGTGTCCACAATTCCACTCAACTTGGTATCATTCTTAAATTTGCTAAGTGTGCTTAAATTTGTTAAGTATGCACTGATCCCATTGTTCAAATCATTGATGATCTTGAGCAATACCGAACCCAGGATAAACCCTGGGGGAACCCCACTTGATTCCTTCTCCCAACTAGTTGCTGAGACATTGAGGACTACTTGCTGAGTGCAATGATCCAAGCAGTTATGTATCCAGCATGTATTTTCTTAGCTCTTTAATGAGGCAGTTGTGGGAGACTGTCCAGAGCATTCTAAAATCAAGGTATACCATGTCCACTGCTTTCCCTTCATATGCAGAGCCTGTCAGTTTATCATAGAAGAAAATTATATTGATCAAGCATGACTTGCTCTTGGGGAATGCATGCTGACTGTTTCTGATAGGCACTTCACAACAGATTCCTTGGGAACCTACTCCATACTCTTTCCAGGTATCAAGGTAAGGATGACTGATCTGTAATTACCTGAATCTTCCTTCTTCCTCTAGAGATGGATTTTATATTTACCCTTTTCCATTCATCTGAGACTTCATCCAACCTCCCTTAGTTGTCAAAAAGGATAGCCAGTGGCTCTGAAATTACCTCAGCTAATTTATTCAGTACCTTCCGATGTATTATCTGACCCTGCCGACTTGAAAGCATCTAGCTTCCCTAAGTAATCCCTAACTCGTTCTGTCATAGGTGGAACATTCCTGATATGGACATAAGCGGGGTGGAGCAGCTCCAATCTAGACATTTGAAGGAGGTGGGGTTTGCAGCCTGCCCCTAATCCACACACATGGCAGGGGTGGAAATGGGGAGCATCCTGGCTCAATCCCACAACGTGGCTATGGCTTGGGGGAGGATCCAGCTGCACAGTTTCCTCCACTGCCAAATCTTCCAACAATGGGGTTTCATTGGCTGGATGCTATGGTTCTGCAGGCCAGATTTGGCCTGCAGGCTAGAAGATGACCACCCCTGCTCTAGGCTGTTTCGTCTCCCTCCCTACCTATGCTGCCAACTGCCAATTTTGGAGATTATTTGGAGATTTTGTACATGGATGCAGGAAAAAGTGTCATTATGCTGTTCACAATTGCAAATTTAGTCATGAAACTTGCTTGTTTTATATACATGTCTATAGCTGGTTGTATCTGTACAGATCATAATTTCTAGACCTCATTCTTTTAACGGGGAGGAGCTGGAAAAATTGTCTATCTGTCTGTCAATAGCTATTTAGGTAACAAACTGTCTGCCAAATTTCTGTGTGCATGTCTGCATTATAATGCACTAGGGCATCTGAAGCTAAATATTTATCGTGGCTCTCCTGACTCATGGATTCCATGATTTACATGGGGTTTTGTCTTTTTAGTTCTATACAGCCTATACTATTAATATACATAGTGATTGAACCTGTGTTCATCACAGTAATAACTCATAAAACCACAAGCAAGGAAAAGGATAAGATGACCCAAGAGGTCTTTCCTGTTGCTAATTCCTGTGTTTCTGTGGAAGGAGTGATAGACAAGAATTAAATTGCAGATTTAAATTGCTGTGTACTTCATGTCTGGGATGATGATATGTGTTTGCTTCTGCTTAATAGAGACTATTGAAAGTTAAGAGTTTTTTGTAGGGTTTTTTTGTTGTTTTTTTAGAAGATGATTTGTTGTCTTTTTAGAAGATGATTTTAAATGATAGTATATCTTTTTCCTCAAAATATAAATTATATGTAAAAGGAAAAGCTTTTGACCTAGACCAGTAATACTCAACTCTCTTGCCATATGGGCCAAATGAGCAGTGGGCACAGCAGGATCCAACCCAGCCGTACAGAGGAAAGTGGGGGCAGCCTGGCCTCAACTCAGCCGTGGGGGTAAGAGGGTGTGACACGGGTCCCACTGGGGGAGGGGGCATGACTTGGCCCTGATCTGGCTCCTCCGGGGGGAGAAGGTGTGGCTCGGCCCCAATCTGGTCCTGCAGGGCTTGGTAATTTGGCAGCGGGAAAGGAGTAGCAGTATTAATTGCTCCACCTCCAAATTTCCCAATCTGTAGGTAGCATTGTGGACCAGATGACATGGATCCAAGGGCTGTGTATGGCCCACAGGCCAGGGTTTGAGCACCCATAACCTAGACCAAAGTTTCCCTGCTTGCACAATTGATTCACTTCTTTCTTCCAGCATTATTACACTCTGTTTCATTACAGTAAAATTGACTACCTTATTCTTCATTGTCTTGTGGGTAGGGGCAGACTGTAACTAAAGAGCATGCCCTTCAATATTTAATTGCAAGAGCTCTAGAAACCGACTTCTCATTCTACACCTCATGAACTGTGTTACTAATCTTAGCACAAGTATTTGGGCTTTCAGGCTGCAGCTGTATTATGGCCATAGGGATATGGCAGTATATGTTGCAATAAGATGACACTTCTGGGTGAGTAGTGAAGACTAAAAATGTTATTTTTCCCCAGAGTGTGGTATAAGTCTAGACAGCCTTCAAATACTATTTTAGCACTCCTTTTTTTTTGCCCCTGAATTAGAACTGTGTTCTCTTTCTGATTCCACTCCAACCCAAAATAGTTTGCATTTTAATAGAAAGCAACTAATTGCACCATTGAAATATTTAATTATGCAGGTTTTTCTTTTACAAATGTCTTGAATTACTTAGCAATGCTCTTAGTTTAAATCATTTTATATTTTTTTCGTTCTGCTTTGAATTTCAGATCCTTTCAAGGAGTTTTTGTCAAAAGTAGTGAGAAAACAACATCATAATCTAGCAACCCATCCTAGCCCTGTAACATGACTTCTGCCCCAGCACTGGTACAGCCAAATTGGGCCACAGCATACAACAACAGGGCTAGCATGTGGCTCCCAGCCCTGGCACAAAGCTTCACAACCCCAGTCACAGCTCCCAGCCTTTAAGGATCCAGCCCCAGTGCATGTTTTCCAGCTTTGCCTGTCAGCCCTTCAGCCCCTGCTCGGGCCCCATGCGACTCCCAAGGCCTCAGCCCTGGCACGCGGCTCCCAAATGCTCAGTCCTAGTACATGCCGCCCCAGTTCTCCAGGCATGGCGCACACAGCCCTGCCGGAGATCCCAGTTACTTATCCATACTTTAAGGTAAAATCTTTTTCCTTCTTGGGGCCTTCTCGAGATAGGATCCATGTTATTCAGGCATGTGTTATATGAGAAAAAAATACGGTAACTCAGTTTTTTCCATCTGGAGAAGACTTGCAGCAGATGTCAGTCAGTAGTTTTGAAGGAGTGTGGAGCATAATACGCTAGGGTATAGGCTAGGGAAGCTACTAATCTGTGCACTTACACAGCATATATGCTGCTATATCTGTAGTGAAAGTGGCAGCTAGCTGCTTGAAACTCCCCTGCCCCTTCTGTGTCCTACTCTCATGTCCCCAAAGTAGCTAGATCAGTGGTGGGCAAAATATAGAATGTGGCCCAGATCTGGCCCATCAGGTGACTTGATCTGACCTGTTGCTGCCCCCTTGGTCCTCGCACTCAAACCAGGGGAGCCCACACCAAGCCAGCACATGCAGCTTCAGCAGAGATGTTCCTGGTGTAGCTGCATTCAGGTGCAGCTCTGCTCCCTCCACTTCCACCAATGGCTCCTGTTCCTGATCTTGCCCCTGCTGTGCCAAGCTGCTCCAGGTGAAGAGCTCCAGCTGGGCAGCTCCTGCCCTAGCACGTGGGGCTCCATCTCCCAGCCACCTCCCACTGGAAGGCAGTGAGAAGCTGGAGCTGGAGCCCCATGCATTGGGGCAGGAGCCGCCCAGCTGAAGCTACCTGCCCGCCTGCCAGGAGCAGCGCAATGCAGTAGGAGCAGAAGCTGCCGCTGGAGGCAGGGAGAGCAGAGCAGCAGCTGCCTGCAGCTGCACTGGGAACAGCCCCGCCAGAAACTTCTCCTGCCCCTGCTGCACTGCACTGTTCTGGCAGGCTTCAACCAGCCAGTTTCAGCCAGGCAGCTCTCCTGCTCCAGTGCACAGGGCTCCAGCTTCAGCTTCCAGCCGCCTTACTGAGAGCTGGAGCTGAAGCCCTATGTGCTGGGGCAGGAACTGTCTGGCTGAATCTGCCCACCTGCCCAGTGCAGCTGGGATAAGATCAGGAGCAAGACCATGGTTGAAAGTGGGAGGAGTAGAGCAGCACCCAGCTGACTGCAGTCACACCTGGAATACCCCACTAGAAGCTGGTTAGTGCTATGTGGCAGGAACAGCACTACCCAGCCAGGCCAGGCTGCAGTTGCCAGTGGGAATGCAGCATGAGCTGCCCCAGTGTGAGTGGGTGGGGCTTGGCTCCTTGCAGAGCACCACGGGGGCAGTGTGGACCATACCACCCAGACGAGCTCCACTGCACACACCCCCCACACACCTTCACTCTTTCCCCTTCCCCATGGCAAGCTCCCAGGGCCTAGCACCCAGACAACCTCCCTCCCACACATGCATCACCCCCCACCCAAAATCCCCAAGAGCTGTCACCACCCCATGACCCAGCCCTGTGATCACAGCCTCACTGACTCCTCTCACTCCTGAGCACTGCTCCCTGCCTGCCTGCAGCCCCATAGGGAGTTTTGGTGAGTTGTTCTGAGGGGTGGGGGAGAAGGCGGGAATGCTGACCGGCCTGCAACAGAACTCCCTCTGTAGCCCTCAGGCCCAAATAATTGCCCACCACTGAGCTGGATGTTGAAAGCAGCTTGAATGTGAACTTGCATGCAGAGACCAGCCTGTTCATTTATAAACTTACTTTCCTTAGGCCTGTAACTCAGCTCAGTTCCATGTGGTACAAGCAAATGCTCATTCCCAGTTCCCATCAACTTCTGGTGAGTGGGGAAATTTGCAGCAAGATTAGAGCTTCCAGAGACATAGATGGGAGTAAAAGCAAAATCTTTGATGTACGGATGGGGAGAATGAGGGTAGAAAGAAGGAAAAAGAGGCCAACTAAAATGCACAGAAAAAGAGACTAGCATATTGGGGGTTCCTATCCGCAACTTGGTTCCGCTTGTGAACTGCAAAGAGAGCGGAATCATTTTTATATATTATATTAATGTTTCCCTGTGCTGACATAATGCAGCTTCTGTAGACTTTTTGGGCACTGCTTCATAACCTGTGGCAGATCTCCATCATTAGAATTCATCCCATAAGCCTCTCAGGACTGCAAAGAAACATGGTAAAGGAAAGCAGTACTTTCCTTTTAAGTCTACAGGTAGTTTTGATGCTCCATCTCTGTCACAATCTGTCTACAATGAAATCTGCTAACAGGACATTTCGCAAGGGGCAAGACTAGATGATTTAGGGGGCAAGGCATGCAAGTGTACCTCTTGGCACCTAAGTTCCCTGATATTTTAAATGGGAAAATTAAATGACAGTGATTGGGATTCCTAACATTGGCACACTGAGCTGGGGAATACATGAGCTAGTCGATAGGAAATGTCAAAGAATTGGATTATCCGAAATCCTGTATCTCTTCCAGGTTTAGGCACCTGTCTGAAACTGATTCGCAACCTGAAAACCCTGCCTAGCTATCTTCGGATGCAAGTGATTGGTTTACTCCTTTCTTTTAACAATTAGGTGCTGGGGAAAAAAAATGTGATAATTGGAGCACTAACCCAGAAAATGGGAGCCCTAGCTTATAGGCCTTTCTCAGCCTGAGGGTGTACATCTGTCACCTAGCTTATCTAACAGGCTAGAGGATAGATAGGTAGGGGGGTATGGCTTCTCATCTGTGCAGCAAGAAATGCATGTCATGGGGCCAGAAAGAGGGTGAGCAAGGAAGAAACAGATTCTGTAGCTTAGTAATGAGGGCAAACACCTGTGATGGGGAACTCCTGGGTTTTCTGGTGCCTGTTCCCAGGACTGTTTTATGGATTTTTACATTATCAATCACTGAATAAAAGGCAGCATGAAGTGCAGGGTTCCCTCCCAGATCTGCCTTTAGCCAGTGCTTAACTTTCTCAGTAACACAGCCGTACAAAGTTTTGGTTGTATTTATATCCCCTCAGGTTGAGAAGGGCCTAAAGCCTTTCACAAACCCAGATGTTTTAACTAGTAAGCTGTTATGGGAAAAGTGGTCATCACCAGTATCCTCCAGCAACCATGTTTGAGTTAAGGTGCCCATAGGTGCTGAAAAAAATGCTCCTAGTCACTGTTACATGTACTCTGAATATACCTACAGCCTTGGGCCATTCTAGGGACTTAGGTGTAGAGATGCTTAATTTTTGAATCCCAAATAGCTTTAGGCATCTAAATACTCAGTTCAGCCAAGATGATGGTGCCTTTGGGCATGCATAGTAGCAGATCATGAGGTGCCTAAGCAGGTTTTATGGTAGGAATGTGGGAACCTGAGAAGAATGGAGAGGAGTTATATGAATTACTTTCTTGGATTTAAGCATCTAAATTCTCCCACATACCTTTATGAATTTTATCTTATATAACATTTTGAAAATTTAACCTGTTTCCTCCCTGTAAATATGTACAGTGCCAAATACATTAAGAGAACTAAATAACTAGTATTATCTCCCCCTCCCCTATCCTAATACAATCATAGAAGTACGGTGGGAAGGGATCTTGTAGATCTTCAAGTCCAACTCCACTGCCTGGGCAGGAGAAAAAACTGGGCTCAAATGGTCCCAGCTAGGTAGGCATCAAGCCTCCTCTTAAAGACCCCCAGGGTAGGAGCCAGCACCACTTCCCTTGGTTCTACGTCCTAGCCGCCCTAACTGTGAAGTAGTTCTTACGGATGTCTAATCTAAACCTACTCTCCAACAACTTATGGCCGTTATTCCTTGTTATGCCAGGGGGCACTAGGGGAAACGAGGTCTCTCCCAAACCCTTCTGGTCCCCCCCTAGTGAGTTTATAGATGGTCACCAGGTCCCCCCTCAACCTTCTCTTGTGAAGGTTGAGCAGGTTCAGGTCCCACAGTCTCTCATTGTAGAGTCTGCCCTGCTGTCCCCGGATCATTCAGGTGGCCCTCCTCTGGACCCTCTCAATGTTGTCCACATCCCTCCTGAAGTGGGGTGCACAGAAGTGGACACAGTACTCCAGCTGTGGCCTGACCAATGTTGCATAGAGGGGGAGGATCACCTCCTTGGCCCTGCTAGAGATGCACCTGTGGGTGCATAACAAGGTCCAGTTAATCCTGCCAACCGTGACCTTGCATTGTCGGCTCATGTTCATCTTGGAGTCAATAATGACTCCAAGATCCCTTTCTGCTTCCGTGCTTTCAAGAAGTGCGTTTCCCATCTTAAAAGTGTGCTGCTGGTTACTACTGCCCAAGTGCCCAAAGGGTGGGCTGTTTTTGCTAGCCCACCCCTGCAACCTATCCAAGTCTTGCTGCAGTCTTTCCCTCCCTACTAGCGTGCTCACCTCACCCCAAATTTTGGAATCATCAACGAATTTAAACAGGTTGCTTTTCATCCCATTGTCCAAATCACTGATAAAGAGATTGAACAGCGCAGGCCCAAGAACCGAGCCCTGGGGAACTCCGCTGCCCACTTCTCCCCCGGTCGAATATGACCCATCCACCACCACCCTCTGAGTGCAACCCTTCAGCCAGTCTGCAATCCATCTGACTGTGTAGGCATCAATGCCGCAGTTGCCCAATTTTTTAATGAGGATGGGGTGGGAGACGGTGTCAAAGGCCGTGCTGAAGTCGAGAAAGACTACATCCACGGCAACACTTGCATCCAATGCTTTTGTGACCTGATTGTAAAAGGCAATCAGGTTGGTCTGACATGACCTGCCCCTAATGAAACCATGCTGGTCGCCCTTGAGCATCATCCCTGAAGCCAGACCATTGCAGATGTGCTCCATGATGATGCTCCTTATTTGCTTTGTCTCCACAACTTAGGAGCCAGAGCATTAGTGTCTCCCTCATGATTCACAGGGCAGCACATTGCCCTTGAGACCCTCTACCATTGCTTCTGACCACAGGAAATAAAACTGAAGCTGGAAGGGAGATCCAAGTCTGGTGTTGCCCTCATAGTTTCATAGCTAGTGTCAGGAAGAACCCGAATAGATCATCTAGCCTGACTCCCTGCCACAGGCAGGAATGAATACTCGGTTCACAAGACCCCAGACAAGTGAACATCCAACCTCCTCATGAATTTGCCCAAGGTAGGGGCGAGGACCACTACCCTGGGAAGTTGGTTCCAGGTATTGGCCACCCTAACTGTAAAATATTGCCTTCTGATCTCTAACCTAAACCTATTTTCCATCAGCTTATCATCATTGTTCCTTGTCACCCCAGGTGGTGGTGGGGAGAAAAGGGCTCTACCTGTTTGCTGTTGATCTCCCCTGATGAGTTCGTAGGCAGGCACCAGATCCCCCCTCAGCCTCCTCTTGCTAAGGCTAGACAGGTTCAGGTCCCTCAGTTTCTCCTCATAGGGCCTATCTTGCAGCCCTCTCACCAAGCAGGTGGCCCTCCTCTGAACCCTCTCCAGGCTGGCCACATCCCTTTTTGAAGTGCGGTGCCCAGTACTGGATGCAGTACTCCAACTGTGGCCTGACCAGTGTCGCATAGAGGGGGAGTATCACCTCTGTGGACCAGCTTCACCTTTTGGATGCATGATAACCTATGACTGGCCTTGCTGGCTGCGGTCTGGCATTGGTGGCTCATGTTCATCTTGGAATCAGTAATGACGCCAAGATCCTGTTCTGCTTCCGTGTTTTCAAGAGGGGAACTCCCCAGCCTGTATGTATGCTGTGGATTCCTTCTCCCAAGGTGCAGCACCCTGTATTTGTCTACATTGAACGCCATCCTATTCCAGTCTGCCCACTTATATAGTCTGTCTAAATCTATTTGGAGCCCCTCTCTCCCTTCAGGTATGTCCACCTCGCCCCACATCTTTGTGTCATCAACCAACTTGGACAGCGTGCTTTTCACCCCCTCGTCCAAGTCGCTGATGAAGATGTTAAACAGTGCGGGCCCGAGGACCAAGCTCTGGAGTACCCCACTGCTCACATCTCGCCGGGTTGAATATACAACTGTCCACCACTACTCTCTGGGTGCACACTATCAGCCAATTTTTTACCCATCCAACTCTGTAGGCAACAATGCCACAGTCGCTTAACTTATTGATGAGGATGGTGTGAGAGACAGTGTCAAAGGCCTTCTTAAAGTCTAGAAAGAATATATCAACAGCGACGCCATCATGTAAGGATTTAGTTACTTGGTCATAAAAGGCAACCAGGTTGGTCAGGCAGGACCTGCCTTTGATGAACCCATGTTGATTGCCCCAAGCATGATCTCCCCTGCTGGCCCCCCCACAGATGTGCTCCTGGATGATTCTCTACAAGATCTTCCCAAGCACCAAGGTGAGGCTTACAGGCCTATAGTTACTTGGGTCCTCCTTCCTCCCTTTCTTGAAAATTGGGACCACAGTAGCCAGTTTCCAATCCCCCGGCACCTGGCCAAATGACCACGACTACTCATATAGTTGGGCCAAGGGCTCTGTGATGACCCCTGCCAGCTCCCTAAACACTGTTGGGTGGAAGGCATCTGGACCTTCAGATTTCAAAATGCCTGGCCCTTCCAGAAGATCCCTAACTACATCTGCGCTGACTGACAGCTTCAATGCATTTTTTTTCACAATATAGGTTTCCCACTTCTTTTTTTTTTTTTTTTTAATGCTGTACATGTGTTCCTGAAGAACAGCGCATAAATCGAATTCACGTAAAGCGAACCCACTTTGCAATGTAACAAATAGGGATAGGTTCCCATGGCAGTGAGAGGAGTGAGGCTGGGACTAGGGAAGAGACAGGGAGAGGGGTGCCACTCCCGAGGCTGCACAAGGCAGCAAAGCAGAGGGAACAGAGCGATACTTGCCTCACCCCTGGCTGAAGTGGCCCCAGGAGCAGTCAGCGTCTGCAGCCGCTGGGCTGCACCGTGCTCCACCTGTCCCTACTCAATTCTGCTCCTGAGCTGCGCCGTGCCCTGGTGCACACAGCTGGTATTGGCTGCTCTCAGGCCCGCTGCAGTCGGGGCTGGGGTGAGTGCTGTGCCCCATGCCATCTGGGGCTCTGCTTGTCCACACTCACCCCAGCCCATGCTGTAGCAGCCAACATCAGCTGCTTGCACCACATCATGGTACAGCCCAGGAGCTGGGTGAACCCAGGCACTGAGGGGACAGGCAGAGCACAGTGCACCTCAGTGGCTGCAGGCAGCTGGCACTGGCTGCTCATGGGGCTGGTGCAACCAGGGATAGGGTGAGTGGAGCCACGGCCCTTTCCCCTCCCCCTACAGAGTTACCTGCTTAGGCAGGGGTGGGGAGCATCTATGCTGATTGCATAAGAGCAAATTTACCTCTCATATAACAAATTATGGGTCTAAATATGCTCATCACACATGAGCGAATTCACATATAAAGAACCCACATAAATTGAGGGAGGCCTGTAATGTTTCCCTTAGACCAGTGAAAATTGGGAACTACTACTTTAGGCTAAGATGCTCCTAGGTCCTTTGTCTTTGCAGTGAGCTCTAAATTTGAATAGATGAGCGTTAATTTCATTGGCTTTTCTCTTGGCAACTAATCATCCATCTGTATAGGGTCTATGCAGCAGATTGGAAAATACAGCACTTAGGACACAAAGAAGAAATACAGGTATTGAGTATTACCCATGGAAATCCCCAAAGAAGAGTGTTTGTGTCTGAAAGTTTGCAGCTATTTAATTCGTCTGATAAAAGATATCACATCTACCCAAAGAACCTTGTCAGCCATGGCAATCTTCATTTTTTTCAGGTCTAAGAATGCTACAGCAAGATTCTGGTCTCTTGCTTTAAATTTGATTGACATCAGGTGGTGTTTATATTATGACAGCTATCAAAATATGCAGCTGTTCTTACAGAAACATGAATTAGAATACTTGGCCTTAGCAAGTTCTACATGATCTTATTGCTGGTTCCATCTGTTCCCATGTCTTCAGAATATCCATCATGCTTCAGTTTTTCCTTTTGTATGCTGACAGTTTATGAACAAGATTAATTCAATATAAGTGGAATTTAGAATTACTTTCCCTGAAAATTTTGAACCTGCTGTTGTTGAAAATGATACCTAAATAATGATGGCTAAAAAATAATACAGTAAGAAATATCTTCTCACGCCTCTGTCATTTGAGCTAATGGTTCACTCTAGTAGCCTATTGCAGAAGTATTTCCTGAAAACTTTCCAAACAAAGGGTGTTTTACACTGTTGGTTTCATTTTCACTGTTTTGCAATTCTCCCTTGATGGAAAGAGTTTTATTAAACATCTACTGGAGGGCAGAGAAATCTATTTAATTATAAATATATATCTACACTTAATTTTTAGAGTGTACTATATGTGTGTGTATGTAATATATACATTTCCACAGGTATATTTGAGCAGCATTAGTGTATTCAATACTGAATATAACAGAGGGCATAATCTCTATTAGCAGAGTTTATAATCTCAGGTTCCAATCTTTCCAAAGGTAGCATGAAGCTAGATCCTGATGTTCATGTGGGCTTTTCTATGCCACTGCCACAGGAGTTCAGGAATACTGTAAAAAAGCATGCCTTTTCCCTGCCTTCCACCCCCAGTTTCTACCTGCATGCCAAATCTCAGAAGCGCAGCATCGTAGCTACCTTAGAACTACTCTGAGCACATACCGGGCTGTCAAGCTGATACAGAAGGTCTAAGAGCAATCCCCAGCCTATGAGCAATATTCATATCTATTCTCAGGGTTCCTTTAATCAGCTATATCACCTAATTTCTGGGATCTGGCACAGGTAAAGCAGCTGGGGTGTATTTCTTGGCAGCAGTCCTGGGTTCAACGTGGATGCCATGTAAACAAACCCATAGGGCGCATCCACCTAAGTGTGCACATACCTCTTGCAGCGTCTCAACCCAGTTTGAGATGCTACAAGAGGCACGCTGAGAACGAAAAAATGTTAGCCATGCTGTGTATTTCCAGTGATATATTTCCAGGTATCAAATAAAAACACCCCAGAAAAAAGCAGCACAGGGCATGGTTTCCCACTGTGCCATGAGGCAAGCCGGGGCTTGGACCTCCAGAGACACTGTGGCATCTGGCCAGAATGCCTCTATGCTGCTGTGTTCACATGCAGGGCAAGCAGGAGCTGTGCAAAGCTGTGACCTGGGTGCTGCCCCCAGTAAGTAGGGACTGGGGTAAGGGGGATACTGGGTACAGGGGGGCTGTAGATGTGTGCGGCTGGGAGGGGGACATAGGTCCCCCATGGAGTCCAGGCTCTTTCCCCCCCCTCCTGCCACAGGGTCCACGGCTCACCCCTGCAGCAGCAGCAGCCATGGGACACTTAGAGCTGCTGCAGGCAGAGCCCCGAGTGGTGCAGCACAGCCCTGATCACCTCAGCCACTGCCACCTGTGCTGCCTGTCATAGGGTTGTGTGGCTTCTGGCAGCACTGGAGCCACTCTGGCTGTCTCCCGGGGTCTGGCCCTGCTTGCAGGGATGGTGTGTCATGCTGGGCCAGGTCCTGCCTCCATGGGCCCCTGCACACCATTGGGCTAGCCTGGTTCCATGAAGGTAGGACCCAGCTTAACTCGACACGCTGTCACTGCGAGCAGGGCTGGACCCTGGATGACAGCCCGATCAGTCCTGGTGCTGCTTGAAGCTGCACAGTCCCACGCCATGCCTAGACGGGCCAGCCCTGCAACAGGTAGCACCAGCTCTGAGGTGATCAGGGCTGCGCTGCGCCACTGGGGGTCTGCCCGCTGCAGGCCCTGAATGCCCCACAGAGAAGGTGGCTGACCTCTTGGCCCCAAGTGGCCAAGAGGACACACTTTGACAATTCAAAGCAGGCTGCCTCAAGAAGCACATCTAGGTGATAGCTGCCCAAGTGGCAGAGCGGGGGCACCCCATCCAGGTGTGGCAGGAGCACAGCCTTGGGGCTGCAGGTCCAAGGGGGGAGATGCTGTCATCACAGCCAGGCAGCAGCCCCCACTACTAGACTGTTGCAGTGGGTAGAGGGTGCAGGGGCCACTCCAGGTTAGGGCTGCTTCAGCAGTCCAGCTGGGACAAGGGGTAGTGTGCCCGGATACCAAGTGGCCAGGCCTCAGAAGCTCCTGAGGGCAGTTAGCTCTGAGCTGCTCTCCAGGGCAGGTTTTTATATTGCTGGGGCCAGCACAGGTGCTGGTCCCAGGCTCTAGCTCCCCCGGCTGCAGATCCAGGAGGAGCTGGGCAGGGTTATTTTGCCCCAAGTGGCACAACTTGCCCCACACCAAAGTGCATGTCCAGGCATGTGCGCGGAGGCAAAAATGCACAGCTCAGGAACACTACAAATCTATTTGAGCCACTTTAAGCGCACATGCCTGCATGTGTGGACATGCCCATAGAGTCTAACTGCCTCCAGTGGTATTCTGTATTGATACATGGCCATCTGTGTAAATCCTGTTTGCATGATTGGGCTTTGATTAAACTATTCAGAGACACAAGGTAACCAACGAGGAGGAAGCTTTTTAACAATGTAGATGTCACTTAATTTTTTATGTAATACAAAATATTTATTTTGTCATAGATTTAGTGTATTAAAACTAATCTAGCTTTCTGGCTTTTTCTCTTTTACAACATAAGCCTTTGGTTCTTTAAACAACAGATGTAATCTCTTCACCTCTCTATAATATATAGATTTGCAGATTAAAATTTATAATTAAATTATATCACTTATCAGACTTCTTTAATGCTAGTATTGAGAAGTTGGAATTATCTGCCTGTTTCATTGCTGCTTCACATTCATGTTTTAGGTAACTGAGCAAGTTTGAAAAAGAAAGTAACAATGCTCACTATAAATACTACTTTGCCTTTCACCTTTTCTGCCTTGAAATGTTTCTGCTCACAGCCAGCTGCTTGTTCCAATAAGGAAATTCTTCAGTCAAGTTTCTTTCCCTATCTAACACACACAAGTCATGAATCATGAATGGGTTACTTGAGAAGTTAAACTGTATCCTGATGAAGGCACTAGAATTTAGGGATTGAGTTCAGTTTCTGCCGTCCTGTGTGACTTTTGGCTAGCGACCTAATCACTCTATCTCAGTTCCTTAGCTTTTAAAAGACAATAATGATACTTCCTTTCTCTCTTTATGTTGTCTTTAGATTGCAAGTCCATGGTTTGTCTGTTGGTGTATGCTTGGACTATTCCTAAAACAATGTGTCCATGAGCTTGATTGATTTTTATATCTGAATATTACCATTTCATTAATGACTTTTCCATGCACCTCCTACACAGTACAGCTTTACTTTTCCATGGTACTTCTAATTGAAATATAGCAGGTCATTAGTTATGGTCCATAGTGGATAAAGTTGGATAATAGTTTTCATTCACTCTAGATTTAAAATTGAAATTTACTGAATATAAGATAAGGTTTTTTTTCTCCCAATCAGTATGGGATAGAAAATCTCCTCATCTTACATTCACATACAAGGAAACCTCATTAAGTACATTATCTACCGTTAAACTGCTGCCAAAAGCAGCATATGCTCAGTAATGGAAACCAACCATGAAGTTGATTAAATGCAGTCAGTACTAAGCATGACTGTAAAACACATAGCCCATATGATACAAACATACTGATGGGAAACTTTTTGGGGGCAGGTGTGTAGCGGGGTGCATTCTCAGGCCTGGAATCCTGGGAGTTCAAATACTTCCTAGTCTTGCTCCAAATCAGGAATCCAGAACCATCCCCCCACAAGGAAACACGTGCTCGAGTTGCAGTAGAACCTGTTGATCCTGGACTGGCCTTGTCCGCCATCTTCAGGCCCACAGATAAGACACTCGTCCTTGACTGTGGTGATGATGATGATGGTGTCTTGCTTGCTCCTA
Organism: Crocodylus porosus; assembly: GCF_001723895.1. Taxonomy (NCBI): domain Eukaryota; kingdom Metazoa; phylum Chordata; order Crocodylia; family Crocodylidae; genus Crocodylus; species Crocodylus porosus. The sequence goes on along the minus strand of NW_017728918.1, from coordinate 31,755,164 downwards.
GCTGAAAGGCCAAGAAGCAGCTAGGGGAAAAGCTCAAAAGTAGTCCCCCATTGCCACAAAATTGATAGGAACGTGCCACAAAATTGATGGGACTCTACCACAAGTGCAGCCTATCCTTTATATACCTGCAGCTCACTCAGCCCGTTACATGCCCGGGGTTAGAGCATGTAAGGTATCACCATAAACCGGTATGTATATTTATTTATGTATCTAATCTGTGGCTTTTTTAAATTTCCACATAAAAACAGATTTTATAAGTTTCCAAGAAAAGTCATTTTCCCCCCTCAGAATTTTCACCCTTTTCCTCCCAGAGTTTTTTTTTTTAATATATATATAGAGAGAGCCGAGTCCTACTTAGTTGCCTTTAATGTCAATTCCTGTTGCCTGAAGCGGGTTCAAAAATTGTCCATCATAAATTATAGATGAGATTGTTTCAGCGACTGGTGGTGCGAATGTGTGGTGAGCGATGAGAGTATGCTTAGAAGAGACTGCAGCAGAGCCTGCTTTCTTCCACTGCAGCTTACCGGGGAGCTGCTGCAGAGACAACTGGGTGTCTCTTCCAGGCTGCCAAGATAAATTGGGACTTGAGGGTGTTTGTTTACTTTGTAGAGACAAGGAGGAAGAAAAGAGAGACTAGACTTGAGGGAATGGTGCAATAATAATGAGAGAACAACAATCTCCTGTTCTTGCCTTTATTTCTAGAAAGCTTCAAGGGATCTCTTCCTTTTCATATCAGAAATATTAATTACTGGTAGCCGACACATACAGCATGTAGTTCTCCTGAGAAGTGTGAGTGGCTAAGTCTCTTGAATACTAATTATTACTTAAAGAACAAGTTACAAATGTCATATCATCTAAAAGAAATGGTCTTTTTCTTTGTGCTTTTCTGGAAAAAGCTGATTATATAATTCTAATCACCTTGAATGATGGGTTTCTTTCAATGAAGAAAACAGTAGCAGTTTATAAATTGGGAAAAAAAGGTAGTGGTTCACAAATTAAATAATTCCAAGGTATTTATCCACAAAGCAACTTACATAGAAACCTTTTTGAGGCATTAATTCTTAAATTTCACAGGTTTTATTCAACTAACATTTTAATTTTTGTGTTTACTTCTGATCACTTGACTTTTACCTTAAAACATACCTAGATTCTTCTATTTAAAGATACAGTCATCTTTTTAAAATGGTTTATCCACTATTTTTTCTATTGCACCCTGCCAGTTTCATGGAGACTTTCATCACCATGTGTCTGAGCACTGCTACTGCTGATTTTACATGGAAAGTGAACTGCATGAAGTATCTAGTAGTTATCTTATTGGGGGGAAGCACTTTTCGTGAGAGATGTTTTTCATGGATTGATTGGCAGGGTAGAGGGTAAGGTTTGTTCCTAATGTTGTTGTTTTGTGCATCCTGGTTTGGGCAAATAAGTGTCATTGTATTCTTCTTCATCAGTACTTGTGAATTTTCAGACTATTCGAGTTATTTCTTCCCAAACTGTTACACAAGCTATACATTTTCTATTGTGTGTTTTGCCTGTTGTAACAGACTGTTGTATTTTTTTTTGCTGTCTCATAAAACATCTAATATTTGTCTGTAACAAAAAGTACTTTTGGGGGAATAATTAGCTGAGGATTTAAGCAAAACTTCAATTGTTTATTCTGATTAAATTAAGTGATAAAGAATTATTTTATTTCATTCTTGTTTAAATGATTATTTAAAAATTGTATTTTAAGTTTATTTTTAAAAAGTTGATATGGGTAGATTCATTTTTAGTTGATAATAAGATGATCAGAATATAGCATTTTTTATAGATTCCCTTTAAAAGTTTCATTTATGCCAACTTTTTAAAAATTTTAATTTTTCTTTTTCAGTTATAAATTAAGTATCTTCTTCTTTACCTTTAGTATATTTTCAGTCATGCTTCTCTTTCAACAAGACTTGTTACACTTGCTGTACTAACATTTTCAATTCTTTTTTCCTTTGTTACCATCTTCATATTAAAACTATTGAAAAGGGGTTTATTTTTAATCAGACAGCTCATTCTCTATGCCTCACAAGGCAGAGGGAAAACTGTGTTTTTATAGATTTGCTCTTTTCTACTGAAATGGGCTCTTCCATGTCAGTTCATTTGGCTTGTTCTTTCTTACTCTCAGCAGGAAGAAGCTGAAAGACATGCCTTTGATGCAACCTGATGTTGTAGTGTCATAGAGCAACAAATCAAAGTTCTGTTGTTTAGACCAAAATTCTTATTGCGCTCTATTAAGTCAGTTAAGTCTTCAAAGTCAGCGCTTTCTTGTGATGCTTTCATCCGATTGCTTTTCACTTTCTATCAGCAGAGCTGATGAGACTTCATTGAAGATTCACAAGAGTTATATTACAGTTTGGTCTTTGCCTTTTTCATCTTCCGTTCTCTCCATGAAACTCTACTGAGCTGCTTTTAGAGCCCATTATGCTCGTAACCTTACCTTCCACCATGATATATACACAGGTCACCTTGCAGAGTCTTGATAACAAAGGTTCACAACCATCCACCTTCTCAAAAGACTTTTAGTAACTTGCTATTGCTTCTCTTGTACTTTCAAGGCCTTTCTCAACTTTTTTCTGTCACAGTAGTTCAAAGATAATTATTCCTATACCTCAATCTGAGCAAAAGCCTCAGATTCAATTTTTGGATGCTAGAGATCATACAATAGGTAGAACATATTCAATTATTTTTTCTGTTTCTTTTAAAAAATGATTCTAGAGTCACAAAAACTCTTTATATGGACAAATCCCTCCAGGTTCATTTTATAGGAATGCCATAGATTTATCAAGGGAAGCTGACTTTGTGTATGGTCTATGGGCACCTTATGGTCATAGCACTCAAACTTTAACTTTCAAAATCTAAAATAAGTTAATAATCAGTATTTGCAACTAGAGGGACAAGCTATGATTGTTTGTTAAATTAACACTGCATTGTTTTTGTATGGGTGCTACTGAGATATACTTAGATATAGATACACCAGTGGGTCAAAATAATTTAGTCAGCATTAATGACCAATTGAATTTAGAAATCTATATAAAAAAAAAATCTTACGGTAACTTATCCAAAACTAGTTTGGATCTCAAATTTGTCTGTCTAATAAGAAAAATACCAGGGTTTCTTATGAACCAAGTGTGATTTTTAATTGGGGTGGGGAGGTATTGTCTGTTACTTCTTAATTGAGTCTCCCAGTTTGATTAGACCTCATTTTACAACATTTTGAATAAGTTGATTGGGGTAGCCTACCTGGGTCCAACTTAACAACTCTTTCCTTTCTACTGTACAAAAGCAGTTCCTTTTTACTTCATTTTCTTGAACGCATAAGTGTAGCCAAGAGAATACCGAGGGCTTTGTAGCAATTCAGCAAAATAAGGCAAAAATCAAGTCTTCCATTTCTTCTTCTTTAGAGTTTAGAAGGAAGTCGAGGTGAAAATACTAAGTCTGGTCTAAGTCTACTGACATTAAGTAATGGAATCTCACTTAATCTATTAACAATTGACAATAGACATATTTTCCAAGCATGCCTAGCCTGGACTTACAGTAAAAATTACATAATGTGCTCAGGATTCTGACAACATTATCAAAATGTATTTCTACATAAGAAACTAAGGACAGAAAACATCACCAGTGGTCTGGATCCTTCTGGGATGGACCACAACAGCAATAATAACAGAATAAAATAACATGAAATTCTAGTTGAGGAAAGAGCTGTATTGATGATCCTCATGTAGTTTGGCTCTGTGCCTGCATAGTATTTGTGAAAGATGAGATTATCACAGCAAGCTTCCGACTAATGGATCACATTGGAGTGGTTTTTGGCTGGCTGGCTGTCCCAAAGGAAGCTGCAGATCATTGGTGCTTGACAAATAAGAAAAAATAAATTTTAAGTGCATTTTTAGGTAATATTGCTAAATGCCCATTCTGCCTTAGTGTTGTGAATAGTCAGCATGTACTACTACACTTGTTACCTGACCTTTTGAGGAGCACAAAATAATTGGCAAATTATTGTCTCTAGACACAATGTAAATCTGATTTTTAAATAAAGTGCTGTTAGTTTTCATCTCCATTCATCATGCTAATATTATCTGATGCAAGCTTTGGTCATGAATGGGGGTTATGAATTACCCTTTCCCATTGTGCTCACCCAGACTCATGGCCTTGAATGCAGTGTAGAAGATCAGCAAGTTTCCAAAATAGCTATTCCCCTGTGTGCTATATTTTTTGTGGTATGTTATGTACCCACCTGCATATAGATAAAGTTATGCTGATTCTGCTCCCACATTCAAGTCTCCCATGCAACAGTGCTGCTGGGTTGGATTTTTATTAAGAGAGCCAATGAAGCAGCTTTATTCTGAGTTCTTTCCAAAGTTGGAAATGCTGCCTAAACTTCAGCTGATTTTTCTATCTTCCTTTCCACACTTTATAGAGCATTACTGCACTAGTTAGCATTAGTTCCTTGTTTTTAAGTTGGAACAAAAAAATCCATTAGTGCAGGGGTGTCAAACTCATATAGCCCCACAGGTCAGATCAAGACTGAGGGCTTCCTCATGGACCAGATGACCAACCTCCAAATCTAGACCACAGAGCTTCTCATCATGCTTCCCTGCTGTGTTGGTACCAGGAGCCAAAGGGTTAATGTCACCACTGCTTGGCACTACCTCACCCTCAGCTGCTGTGTTGGAGATTAAGCAGGTGGTGATGTTAATTCCTTTTCTACTGGTGCTGACACAGACTCCTTCAGGCTGTATGTTTGACACCTCTGTATTAGAGTCTATCATGAGTGGCATGGTTCATACAGCACTGGTACATTAAGCTAACTTTTCTCTAAAAAAGCCATATTGAAGTAGCTGTCTTTCTGCATTTCTTGTTGTTATTTCCTGGCAGAATTATTCTTTGAGAGTTGAATCTGAGCTTATTCTGCCAGAATCATGGTAAAGAATGTAGTCAGTCTAAGGTCAAGTTTGCCTCTTTAGATTTGCAGTGTGGGCACTTGAGGTTCAATACTTACTGCTAAAGAAGAATTTTTCCTTGACATTCCCTCTGCAGTGCATACATTAGCTGCCTCCAGCCTGCTTGCTTCTGTCAGCATCCAGAAGTTTTTTCCTTACCTGTTCTTACCCTGTCTGTCATCATCAGCAGTCCCTCAATACAAGGATGACAGTGTTCCAGTAAATTGGGAAATTATTGGTGAGACTATAGATGACTGAGGAGGCTGATTCAAGATCCATGTTTGACTGCAGATGTGGCAAATTGTTCCAGAAGGAATAAGTAGGTCCTGGTGATGTCAGGTCAAAGCTCTTTCCCTTTGTCTCTTTCATCTGTCTGCCTCCCTAGTGAGGTGCATTTGCTTGAAATGATCGATCCTTTGTTGTACATCACAGCACCATTGGGGACAATTCAGTGCTTGAATCTCCCAGGTATTGATGTTGATATCACATTTCTTCAGACTGTCCTTTGAGGTATCCTTAACTCTTTTCTTTTGCCCATCTCTCGAGTGGTAACATAAGTGAGTTGGGAGTATAGGACCTGTTTTGGAAGCTAGTTGTCAGACATTTTTATGACATGTCCTGCCCAATGAAGCTGGTGCCATGTACACATGGCATTGATGCTGATGGTGTTTGCTTGAGCCACAATGCTAGTTCTTCTTCCTTCCAATAAATATGGAGGATTTTCTGAAGACGTTGTTTGTAATGTTCCAGATCTTTGAGGTGTTTCCAATATGTTGTCCCATACAACGGGGTAGGGATGACAGCACCTTGGTAGATGAGAAATTTTATATCATGATCATCAAAGACCTGATTTTGGATACGTCCAAAGGCAGCACTGGCAGATTTTATCCAGTATTCAATATTGTCATATGTGTTTACTTTTTGGTAAAGGTGGCTGCCAACGTAGGGAAAATGTTCAACATTCTCCAAAGATTACCCTCTAATTGTAATATGTGGTTATTTTGGGGTGGGTCGGTAAAGTATCTTGATTTTCATGAAGTTGACAGTGAGTCAAGCATTTCGTACACTTCACAGAAGCAATCGAGAGTGGCCTGGAGCTCCTCAGTTGAGTAAGCACACATGACACAATCACCTGCATATTGAAGAACAGTAATGGAGGTGTTGGTTATCTAGGTTTTGGACTGTAACTAGTTGATTGTTAAATAGATTTCTGTCTGTGCTGAATGATGGATACCAGATACTGACTCCAAATGAAAACCGATCAGCAGTGAGATGCAGATATAGATGAAAAAGAGTGTGCAATCACACATCCCTGCTTAACTCCATTTCTGTTTCCAAGCCATTACTTAGGATGGTTGCTGTCCTGTCATTCTGAAGAAGTCTGATAATGATAACAAATTTTGGCAGGCAAACAAACCTCATTAATTTATCTTGACATCTCAATTCATGATACAAGATGAGAACAGATTTTAAATTTGTTACCAAATCTATAATTTATTCCATATCACATTGTGATATCCAGATAAATTAATGCATACATGTCTTTTACTATTGGTTTAATAATCTTTTCAATTGCTCGTTTAAAAAGAATTCCCAAAGCATTTTTTACTTCCTTATTTTCTTACTTTATATTATATGTTTGATGCTTTATGTAATTTCTATGTACCCCTTCAAAGGGAAAGTAGAGGTCACTAAAAGAAGCCATTGGAGATTCTTACCTTTGGCAAAAGGGAATTTTCTTAAATGTAATTGGCTTACTCTGAAAGTCATAATTAGTGATTTAGAACCTTAAACAAAAAACAGTCTCATTTAAAAATGTTTAGAGACAGTGACTCATGGTATATATACCTCCTTGACACGTCTTATAAGTGAAGGTGTGAATTTTCATCAGTTTTGTGAAAAGTCCCTGAGTCCTGTTTATGAGAACAAATAAGCCAAAATTAGGATTCCGTGGAGGAAAATCCCTTCAGAGCATGTCTACAATGGGCAAATGGAATGTTAGAATCCTAGAGCTATAAGCTAATATTTTATCTCCAGCTTCTTCCTGCAGCATTACTTACAAACAAGGGTGAACTATAACTTCCAGTTTTTTGGGATCATTTTCTTTCCTTAGGTAATTCTGTTCAAAGTCCATTTGAATTGTTTTAAAAAATTTCCAAGGGCAAAATTTTTCAAGGTGTAGATCACATGGGACTCAATTAGGGGGTTTGCTCTCCAACAGGAGTGAATCTTGAATAGAAAGTAAAAAAGAAAAAGCATGCTAATTTCAAGGGAAAACAATATTTTCTTTGCAAATATTGTTTAAGGTTCTCTTCTCTCTTCCATTTTGCATCATTCTGGTTTACTGAAAGAAAACCTTTATTCAGAATAGGTTTCACAGTATAAAGTATCCCTTCATAAGAGCACTACAAAGAATGGTCTTCATAGGAACCAATATTTAGTTCAACAAAAAAGTGTCTTACTATAAACTCCAGGTGTGAGTACCCACTTAATAGAGTGGATTCCAGATTCTTTAGTAGCTTTTGGGTGCTGCTAAACTACAGATGATAGAAGCTTTAACGCTACCTTTTGTTTTTCTGTTTTAATTGTATATTGTATTTAATATATGTCATAGTAATATTTTTACCTCTCATTCCCCATCTTGTAATTTTTAAGGGTTTTTTTAATCTCCTTTTTTTCTGTCCCTATTTTCTCTTTTAATCTCTTCATTTTTTAATTGGAGGATCGTTAACATCTTTATTTTTTAATTTGGAAAACCATTGCAATTAATTTGAGTTGCTTATATGTTTGGCTGTCTGCCTTTTTCAATGGGTTTCTTTAGGATTTACCATTTGAAAAGCCATTTCAGTTTTTCTGTACTGTTTGTAAATTATTGATTATTCTTTATCAATAGCAGCTCTGTAGTTGAAACTTGAATAAACTTCCATGTTGATCCTTTGTTTTCATTTACTCATATTCTTCAAATAAATCTTTTGGGACTTCTAAGCAAATCATATGCTGTTTTGAAATTAGAATTAGTCGCATCACCTTTCCCTTTGTTTATGTTTTTGTGTGCATTTATATTTCTACCTCAAAAATATGACTTGTAAATCAGTTAAATATTTGCTACTTTCATCTTTAGTTATGTAAAAGTGGAAATAAAATTCACTTTCTGTGAACATACAGATCTGATTAAACACTAAGGCTCCATCTACACATTACATTTGAAGTGTGATTAACCATTTAATCAGGCCTTAAGTGGTCGCCCGGTCGCATAATCAATCAATTAATGGCATGATGAAAGGAGGAATAAGCCACAAAGTTATTCTACAAAATATGTTTAATAACTTTGTAGCTACTTACTATCATGCCATTAATTGAACGTGTAGCTAAAAGCCCCTGTGGTTGGGACTCCCTTCAGCTGATTGGAGCTCCCAGGTCGGGGGGGCCTCGTGCACCCCCAAGCCTGAGAGCTCCCAACCAACAGGGCTTCCAGCTGCGAGGAGCACTGCACACCCCTGCAGTCAGGAAACCGCAGCTGCTGTGAGGTCCCAGCCATGGGGGCACCCCACGCACTTCCTTGGCTGAGAGACTAGCTGCTGCAGTCTGCTGGATACCATAGAGCAATATCTCAATGGTGGGGCTGTGTTGTGTGCCCCCACAGCAGCTGTGGTTTCTCAGCCATGGGGGTGCATAGGGTACAGCTGACAGATTGCAACAGTTTGTTTCCCATGTGTTGTGGCAGGAGGCATATTTGTGTGGATTGTGCATTAGATGCCTTTATACCATACGTGACTGGTAGGGAGAGGATACGGGGGGGCACTTGCCCCCCATGAGATTGGCGACTGCTGCTGGCTTCTGCAGGCAGCCACTGCTCGTCATACACCTCCCTCCACTGCTGCCACCACTGGCTTCTGCGGGCAGTTGCTGCTCACCACCCTTTCACCCTTGCTGCTGATGCTGCCACTGGCTTCTACAGGTGGTCACCACTCGCCACCCCACTGCCAACACTGCCACCTACAAACTGTTTCCTCCTCCCCATCCCCCACTGTTTCGGGAGGCACCAGTTAACCATGCTTTACACGCATGTGTAGAGGGACCCTAGGTTAAATAATAGGAAAAATTATTTACTGAGAATTCAGGCAGTGATATTTCATATCAATTATTTTTTCTTCTAGGTTCCATGGTTCCTTTTTCCATGCGGATTTTACATGCTGAACTTCCTCAATACCTAGGAAATCCCCAAGAGTCACTTGATAGACTGCACAGCATGAAAACCATCTGCACAAAAGTAAGAATTTCTTGATACAATAGAATATCTTTGTATTTAAGCAGGTATGTTTTATTGCCTTTTTCCAACCTGTCCGAGTAAAAAGAATAATTTTAGACTACATCCTAATTATGGTGAAGTGCATAGGTATCGTGTCTCAAAGTGCACAGGATTGTACATCATGGAGGAAACTTTTACTAAGTACAGATTAGTCTCTGGGAAGTAATAGTTGTTGCCCCTTTTTAATAATTCAGCATGTTCCTCTTTCTATGATTGCCATCTCTGCTAACTGGAGTGGGAAATATAGCTTTACCTGCTTTTCTAAACAGGAGGGTGACTCAGATAATCAGATGTTAATACAAAGAAGCAGGGCTCTTTTTCTTTCAACTGTGTTAGAGGGAAGAGAAGGGTTTGACAACTGGTAGCACTTGCTATGGTGTTGGAGGGTCTTTCAGGAAACTGTTACAGAGTGTACAGAGTTTGGCTATATGGAGGAAGTCTCTTTGAAGGAGCTTTTTGTTTCACAAAAATAATGTCTGCTTGTAGCCATTTCATTCCCTAGATTTACAACTGGCCCCTTCCCTTCAGCTACTTCTGGATAAAAACTTTTCCCTATCTTTAAAAAACTTTCATCTAGACAGCTACTTTGTGGAGCTTCATATTGTCTTTTGCTTACAGAGGCCTGTTCTTGTAGGAGCTGACATTTGAAGTGCCACATCCTTTCAGAGGATATTCAATTCAGTGGAGAAGGTACTACTAGAATTCAAATGTAATTGAGTTCTAAACTCCTTTTTCATGGAAGGGAAAAGAAATTCTTGAAATTTCCATTCATTGAAGTGGAGAAATCCATTGGGTTATTATTAGCCATAACATCCCCACAGGGAAAGAATTGTTAGTCAACTGAGAGGTGAAAGGAAAATAAATTAATAGGGCTGTGCTAAACAGCACCTTTCATTTTGACTTGCGTTTCGCTGTTTCAAAAGGATAGTGTTTCGTTTCATTTTGTTTCAAAGCACTGTTCCGTTTCATTTTGTTGAAACTGTTTCAATGCATTTCAGAGTTTTGCCCAGAGGCTATAATGGGGAATTATAAAAATACCTATACTTTGTCATTTCTTGGCTGATTTGGATGAAAATTGCAGGAATGGTAGCTCCTTCTGAGGGCATGAGAAGCCTGACATGTTTCAAGGAGATAGGTGGAGGGGTTTCTGGGAAACTGCACCTCAAACTGCTAAAAGCAAAACTCCTGTCACTTGCCAGCAACGGCAGCCTCCTGTCATCCTGCGTGCAGATCTGGGGGCCCACACCCTCAGGAAGGCTGTGGGCCTGTGCTGGACTCCTCCCAGGGGTGCAGGCCCCTGGATCTGCACGTGGGATGACAGGAGGTTGCCATGTGGGACTGGTGCTCGATGCAGCCCGCACCCAGCGCTGGGAAAACTGCTGCTGCTGCTGGCCCCAGGCAGTAATGGCAACCTCCTGTCATCCCACATGCAGATTTGGGGGCCTGTACCCCTGGGAGGAATCTGGCAGCACTGGGAGGGCAGATTGAGCTCCATGGGGCTGGCAGAGCCACTTGGAGCACAGCCCTGGTTCTCCCCACCTCCCGCCACCAGGCTGCACTCTGAGCAGCTCTGCCAGCCCCACAGAACTCAGCCCAGCAATGGGAGAGCCAGTAGCGAAGCTGCTCAGAGTACAGCCATGGCAAGCACAGCCCGGCAATGGGAGGCTCCGCAGCCCCGTGGAGCAAGAAGCTGGGGAGAGACACTGGCCAGGGCTGTGCTCAGAGCCAGGGCTGCACTCTGTGCAGCTCCACCACTGGCTCTCCCCCACCTCCAGCCACCAGACTGCGCTCAGAGCCAAGGATGCACTCCAAGCAGCTCCTCTGGTACCATGGAGCTCAGCCCAGTGCTGGGAGAGCCAGTAACAGAGCTGCTTGGAGCGCAGCCCTGGCGAGCACAGCCCAGCAGCATGAAGCTCCGTGACCCCCATGGAGCTGAGCCTGATGGCGGGAGGCAGGGAAAGCCACTGGCCAGGGCTGCGCTCAGAGAGGATCTGCCACTCGCTCTCCTGCCCCGCCGAGCTGAGCTCCACAGGGCTGGCAGAGCCATTCGGAGCACAGCCCTGGCTCTCCCCTGGAATCTGCCCACCGGGCTGCTTCGAAACGTTTTGAAACTTTCGAAACTTTTCAAGTGCTGTCATTTTGTTTTGAAGGTGTTTCAAAGCCTTTTGTTCTGTTTTGAGTTTGCTGTTTCAAACTCGAAACGGATTGAAACAGCCTCGAAAAGAAACACCCGTCGAAATTTCTCACAGACCTATAAATTAGCATTTCTTCTCTTCTCCCTTCCCCCCAACATTATTTTGTTTTATTGTTTAGTTATTTAACAGTCTTACTCTCGATGGCTTTTCTTGCTTTCCTTCAAATAAATACAGCTGTAAAGCAGGAACTACAGAAGTAGGTAGAGAGGAAGGAGGAGAGAGAATAAAGAGGAAGATGTATGAGCAGAATGGTGCAAGATTTTAGACTGGTGGTAATTTAACTGCCTAAAAGGCATTTGAAACTGCTTAGAAACAAACATTAAACCTGTCATTTCGGTATATATTTTTGTTTTGGGAAGGAGTCAGCCAAATCTAATAATTGAGGCTTCAAATTTATGGAGGAAGTTGTGGCACGACCAAGAAAAAACATTAAAAATTAGTATGTTGCATTCTTTGTAATGTCACCATATTACCCATGGGAACCCTTTGGAATATAAGGGAATTTTAGGGAAACTTTGCAGCCATAAACCTATAGTGTTTTGTTTTACTACAATACTTTAAAATGGAGAAAGAGAATGTTTTGAAAATGTTCAGTTCTCATTTACAGAAGTGCATATGAATATCCATTATGTAAATCAAATGATCCAGGAATCATAAAAGCTAGGGGTTTGAAAAGACCTATTAGCTTACTTAGTTTTTTCTCTCTCTCCCTCTCTGTAAATACAGGTTGCTCTCCAACACTTACTCTACTTTTTTAATGAGCCAGTATATGTGGGGTTGACACCACTTCCCTTGGGAGACCATTCCAGTCCAATACTTATTCATTCTAACTGTTAAAAATATTTTCTTCATATTCTTTTTTCCCTTTCTTAATTTCCACAGGACTCCTAACTTAGACCTATTGTTATCATCCAAAATTCTTCTCTTTTCTTGAAGTTTACATCTTTCAGTTGTTTATAAAATAATTGCCCTTAGCCAAAACTTCAGCTATCCTATGCCCATTAAACTCTTCACCCTTCTCATCATGCAGTATCTTCAGACCACCATTATTAATGTTTTTATTCTTTTTCTGAACATCATAAACTTGTCAGCAGGTTTTTATAATCAGATATGCAAACTTGAACTCATTGTTATAGGTGTGGTCTGATGTTGCATACACAACTATGAGATTTCACTATTAGCAGTTAGTTGTCTGTAAGGCCAAACAAATCAGTATAGTCAACAAATCTAATTTAGTTGATAAATACTGCAGTCCTATAAAATATAAAATGTACTTAAATGTCTAAGTTCCATTTCAAGACTGCACCAGGACTAACAAAGCCAAAACTGTACAGTCAATATCAAAGGGGATGAACAGCATTTTAATGGCATGGTAGTATAGCTTCTGCTTCCCAGACCTTGTAGAGCATAAAAGATTAGTATTATAGAATATTACAATGGGAGAATTATTATAATAAGCACCAAATTTACACAGAAAACTAAAGGCTATCGTAACAAAGTTGTCCTTGAATCACTAGGGTTTTGTTATGCATTTTTATGGAGGTTGTCAAATGCAAACTTTTCCCAGCCTCAAATTTTATTTCATAACATTTATAGTTGTAGATATCCCTCAAGTAGGAATTTTAGATCCTGTACATTTTTCTACTGAACTCAGATATTGTTATAAATATAATGAGTGGAAAATCACAGAAACAACAGAATTGCATATCCTGCACTTCCTGTTTGTGTGTAGGTTTTTGCACAATTTCAGTTTTTTGGTTTTGAGGAGTTGAGGGAAAGTTTAATGCACTGTTTGCCACCACAAGCTTTTCGCATACAAAGTGTTTCATTCATGCATGCACTTGAAAACCTAGTTGGAACTACTTAAATGTTAACATTACTAAGAAAGACACTCTTATCAGCATTCACCTGAAGACAAAAATTTAGAGAGAAAAACTGTCGGCCTTTGATTAAATTTATTCCTGGTTAATGGAACAAAGCAGTTTTAGCTACCTGAGGAAGATCTTCTACAAGGTTGCCCTCGCAGAATTTTTCAAACTTCTTTTGTATGCACAACCATCTGCCAGTCCTTCATAGTTCTTACCACACTCCTATGCTTCATAGCATCCATCTTCTTCCTGCTTCTTCTGCATCCCCTGCTGGTTTCACTTCCCACCCTTGTTACCCTGCTCTTCTAGAGTTCACACCAATTCTTTTGCTCTCTTTTTTTCCTTTTCATCATCATGTTCCCTGCTCATCCCACTAATATAAATCTGTATCTCTACATTTTCTTCTGTCACCTTGTTCCCTTGCTTCAGCTGTGGCTTTCCCACTATTCCCAGCCTTTCCCTATCTCCCAGACTCATCACAGCTACCACCTCCACCTCTTGGATTTACATGAAGTAAGAGGTTGTGAATTCTTTAAAAAAGGAAACTGTGTCTAACTGGGAACAAGGCTTGACATAAGAAACACTTTTTTTTAATATAAGCATAAAAATTCATGTGTTTTCTCAGCATTTCAGTGAATTCTCCTATTCTTAGGGTGATGGCTCTCAGCTGGGGTGATGCTGCCAATGCACCTGCAGCCAGGTGGAACTCCACCAGGCACCTCCTGTAGAGCCAGATTGAGAAGCACCTGTGTGGCAAGTGCACTCACTCATCACAGCCCCTCACTCTTGTCCCAGAAACTGGCATCAGGGACAGTTCCATATACCCCATGTGCTCCTGTTTCCAGGGGATACTGTGTTCTGTCTGACCAGCAAGGGTTGTAGTGAGATCAGGAGCTCCTGCCACAGCTGCTTTTTTCTGGCTCTGTAGGAGATGCCTGGCTCAGTTTCACCTGGCTGCAGAGGCATTGGCAGCAGCACCCCAGTTGAGAGCCACTCCCTTAAGGAAAGAATTCACTGATATGCTGAGAGAACACATGGACTTTTATGCTTATCCTTTTTTTTTTGTTTTTTGGGGGGTTTTTGTTTTTTTGTTTTTTTTTTAAAAAGTAGCATATGCAGTGCAGTTCCACCTGGCCACAGTGGTAACAGCGCTGCCTACGCTGTTGCAGCACCTTAGTATAAAACAAAACAAAAAGTTGCATCTAACCTGTAGGATATGTCTGGAATTGAAAGAGCTTACCAACTGTAACAAAGATTACATCTGCTACAATTAAATGCTTTCACCTAGAGATGTGGGTTTTCCAGAAAATTTTGAATTGAAAATGTTTCCAGTACCCTAAATAGAGCATGATCTGATTTAGCATGTTTATTTGACTTATATTTAGTAAACAAAATAAAAAGTACCCCATGTTAATTTTATGTCTAAATAGCCACAAACTGAAATATTTTTATTAAGAAAAAAATTAAATATAGTACACTTAATGTGGTTTAAATGTTATATTCAACCAAATTCAAAGCTTTATGTGGAAAGGAATTTATTTTTATTGGAATACTTGTAAAAATGTAAAGACAATATACAATAGCATGTACTCCCCTTACATTGTTTGTTTAAATTTAAGGAAAAAAACAAAGGTACTGAAAACTGTTCACATGCTAATTTTAGCCCACCCAAACAACTGTGTATGATATGCCATGGTTGCCCACTCACCTACTTCAACAGAGTTTAACTCTGTTCCACTGAGGTCATTGTGGCACCTCCAGTTTCACTGTCACAATCTGTAGAACCACTCCACTTATTAGTTTCATTTCAGAATCAGATTGAGGAAAATCTGATTCAAAACTACTTGAACCATATTCTCTTTTGCTAAAGGGTGGTTTTGCCAATGAGTCTATGGGCAAGGTCAACTTATCATACTGCATCTTCTTCACTAATTGTGCTTCTGACTGATTCTCCAGAAGCAAAAGATTTTGAGAACTAGAAACAAGCTTAGCAGTGTATTCATTTGGTTTTGATTTGACCTGCACAGCCAATTAGGTGAATTCATAACTTGATTTTTTTATTTAAATTATTATGTGAGTGTATTTACCTTCACGTATGTTTTACTGATGTACACCTTGCTGGGGTCGTTTGATCCTAATACTCTTCCCTGCCATGGCAGGGGGTCGGACTAGATGATCTGCTCAGGTCCCTTCTGACCCTAGAAACTATGAAACTATATATATATTCTCTTACACGCTGCCTAGAAATAGTCACCTGAAAATCCTTAATAACAACTTTGAAACTGCCAAGCTTGCCTATTGTATTGGCATCCATTCATTGTTACTAAAGGATTTTATGAAATAGTGAATTTTTAGAAATGGAAAATTTCCCACAGAAAAATAAAGCACTGGAAAATTTTCTGCTCCATATTTCTGCTTTCAGCTAAACTAGCCCAGATAATCTACACTCAGGGGGGTTTAAAATAACTACCCAAGCACCTCCCTGAACCACTATCATTAATATTAAGCAAGTCTTAGAAAAGTTGGGAAATTCCAAAGTATAGGGCACTGCAGATGTGGTTCCAGTATTTACAAAGGGTAAAAAGAATGACCCAAGGAACCACAGACAATTAGCTTGGTATTGATCCCAAATGAAACAGTGAAACAGTTCATTTGGGACTCCATTAAAGAAGAAGAATAATTCAGGTCATGTTCTGGTTGATAAAGGCAACTGTGCTATACCATACTTAGTATTATTCTGATTTAAGAATTCTGTTGTAGCCTTATTGAACTTGAGGTGATAGCTAGGTAACTCCAAAGAGGTGTCAGAGAGAGAGGAGACTATAATATTAGTTTGGACAAAACAGGAAGAAGAGTAAGAAATTTTTGAATATCCCAGTTGGTGTCTTCCTGCATCTTTAGGTAGTATAAGAGTGATGTTGTAACTGTGCTGGTTTATAAATGATCAGAGCCAAGGATTTCTTAGGGTGATATCTTTTATTGGACCAACTATGTAATCGGGGGAGGAGGGGAAGGTAAACAAGCTTCAAATGCAAGACATTGTTACTCAGGAATGTTGCACCTGGCCCCTGTGAGCAGGGACCTGAGAGAGAATGCCTTGCATTCAAAATCTTGTCTAACTTTATCCCAACTATGTAGTTGGTCCAATACAAGATATCATCCTAAACATCTTTTCATCTTTACTTGCATAAACGCTTTCATCAATTTGTCCCTTAGGCACTTTGGAGACTTCTGAAAATGGCATTTAGGAGTCTATGTCCCTTTGAAAATTGGACTTAGTCTCTTAGGTCACTTAGAAATGTAACACCTTTCAGCATTCTTGCACCTAAAACTTAAGCACCTGACTTTAGGGAAAGAATTACCAAACCAAGTTAAGCATCTAAAATCCTTAGATTTTAAATGGGGAGAGTTGGTGTGTTAGACTAGCATTCGTAACACTGGGTGCATCTACGTGAGATACTTTTCTGTGACGTAGCAGTTTTTACTATGCAATAAGCATGTGCAAAGTTTACTGTACATGCTTACTGTGCAGTAAACCTCACTAATTGCAATTGTTGCCTGCTCAGGTCTGTGACTGTGGAGCAGAACAGGGAACAAGCTCCCCAACCTGTTCTCTGCACATGTCTGCACTCACAGAGCTGAGCAGGAACAGGCTCCCCAGCTTCCACCCTGCAATCTCAGAATGGGGGGGCACGTCCCAGCCCCATGCCCCAATCAACTGATGGAGGCACAGGGCTTGGAAAGAGTTACAGGAGTGGGGTAAGTCCCAGCCCTCTGCCCCAGTCCACTGGTGGAGCATCTAGCAGTGAACTAGCTGCTAGCTGCCCCACTGGCAAATGGGGTAGGGAGTTGGGACCTGCCCACCCCTGCAGCTCTTTCCAAGTCCTCAGCCCCCAATTGGGAAACTAGGCCAGGAACTCCCTGCTGCTGGGGCAGGGGAACATTTGTCCCCACCCCAGCAGCAGGCAGACCCCCCAAGGGCAATGCAATGGCCCAGCCCCTGGGCTAGCACCCAGGGGGAGTCTAGAGCTTCGTCTGCAGGGCCCATTGCAGGGCCCTAGAAAGTGGGACCAGTTTGCTGCTATTAGCAGCAAATCTGCTCCCACTTCCCTTCATGAGTAGGTGCCTGTCAGGGAGTGTTTACTCGCAGGTTAACTGATCCTGGATCAAATACATGTGTAGATGCACCCACTAAGTGCTTTTTGGATGTGCATTTTTTAAAAATCTTTGAGTAAAAACAGAAACAGTGACGGCAGTGGGGATTAGTCTTGTATTTACAGACCTAAATTTCATCTTATGTCAGAATTAGGCACTAAGTCCTGGTTTGGCTCTGACTTATGAAAATACTATGCTGTGTGTCTTTGTCAGCTGCTAGCACAATTTGAATGCTACGGCAATATAAAACTAAAATAATAATTTTCCATAAATTGACAGGAGTTGAAGATCACCATGTAGGCAGTGCACTCAGCTCCCAAGAGAGGGAGCCCATTGTATGTTGCTGATCAGCTAAACACAGCAGCTAATTAAAGAAGGATTTTTTAAAATTTTTTTTTTAAGCAGTCTTTTTTTAAGCAACCAAAGAGATGAAGCTGTAACAGGGGATGAAGAGCAACAGGAACTGGGTGATCTTCAGGACTAGACACATTTGGAAAAAAATAACATGGTGGCAGAGAAAAAATGGGACTTGACTTGCATTTCAAATGAAACCATGGGCACCTAGTGTAACTCTCAAATTCCAGTGGATCTACATATTCATTTTTCAGATAATGCAGCAAACAGCAGTTTACAGTATTTGAAATCAATACTAAATAAAAAGCAGCCATGAAATCCGAACTTCCAGGGGGAAAGCAGACATAAGTTATGAATATTATTTAATTAAGAACAAAAAAGCAAATTCTGTTTAAAACCATAACCCTAGTGAATTTGGTGATGCATCATTTTGTTTAAAAACCCACATACCTTAGTTCTCATGTGGAATCACTTCGCTGTTTTTGCAAAAGCTAATAATAATTCTCTTGTGAAGCATATTTGATATTTTACTTAACAAAATGTATGTGCCCCGGTGTATGCTGTCTTTTAATGCTTTGTGAGTATCTTAAGCCTGAACTCAGACGTCATCTGTAGTACAAAGGCTTTCTCACTTTATGTAATTGATGTAACTCTGAGGGCGATCAGTGATTCTGAAATGTGTCCATGTGAAACATTCATGTTTATATTGGTTTCATATAGACTGTGACAACTGTGGATAATTTGCATGTAATACAAACTGTTTAATTCCAGATTGCTGTTCTAAACTCATGTTAGTTGTTTAAAAAATTTGATACAGATCTTGGAAAACTTGGAGCAAGGTTTAGCAGAAGATGGAAGTATGACTAACATTACACAAGAGAACAGACAAGGTACGTATTTTTTAAACCCCTTTTCACAGGCAGTGTTTTTTTATCACTTGCTCATGTGTGCCAGAAGTTTTCACAGGACTGCCCCAAAGCTGTTAAAAGAGCAGTTTTGTCATCTTATAATCTGTTCAGCCTTTGAAATTATACACTTTGTACTTTTATTTGCTGGAATTCATTTCACAGTTTTGCTCTTTATTTTGATCAAATTGGTACATTCAATCAACTTTCCTTTCTACTTAAAAGAAACAAAGGACATGGCTGCCATATTGCAGAAATAGATATACAAGTAATTCAGTGCGTTGCAGAGGCATTGGAGAGAGACCAGATGGACATTCTGTCTTAAGCCTTGGCTCATTGCCTTGATCAGTTGTCTTCTCTGAAACCTGAAAAACTTGTTTGGATCCAAACTTGTCCCTTGCATCTGGTAGTGCCAGCAGGTTACTTGAAGGGTTTTCTGCTCTGTATTGCCTGTTTTGATTTCAAGTTTATGAAAGATTTTTATTCCCTTCTTTTTCTCTGTCTGAAAATTCTGATTCTTTTGTCCTTTGCACTTCTGTAATAAGATTAAATAATTGGGAAGGGAGAAAGGAAGGGAAGAGCTTAGGTAAGAATGTGAGATAAAATTGTGAAAAGCATCATAAATTCTATTTTCAAATGTAGCTTAGAAATTAGGGGCTTAGATGCCTAAATCAACCTTGAAAATAAAACAGGTTCTTATGTCACTAAAATGATCTAGAACATTTAACCTGAGGTGACTGACATTTTTGTGATTGGTCAGATGAACCCCTCATAGAGCTTTGCAAACAAAGGGGTTGTATCCCAATAAACCAGAAACCTTTCTGATGCAGATGGGTGTTTTAAGAGTTAATCTGGTCAACAGTCTTCCAGGACAGAGTTCCCCTTACAGGTAAAGGGAAAAGAAGCCTGTCCTGAGGGTTTGGAGAGAATCTGTCTAGACAGAGTTACTAGCACTGTGAAATTTTGCTATTGACAGATCTCTAAATAATCCCAGTATTTGTCAGTTTGTAGACGTGCAGGAGCATGGGTGTGCAGTACCTAGCAGACAGATACTTTTATGCATATTCTCATGAGTAATAAATTGACTTTCTTCTTAAGTTGAGACAAAAGCAATAAAAAATAAGTGCACCAGAACTTGCTCACAGCCCTCAAGCAGCTCCCTATTCCCTAGATAGCTGGATAAAGTGAAGCTCCATCTTCTTCCCCAAGGTTTCCCTTTCTACCTGTTTTCCAGATTCTTTTAAGTGCTCCATCACTTTCTTCTCTAGTGGATCCCCTCATTTCCTCCGTACCTTCTTCTCGTTTCCCTCAGAATCTGATCACATTCTGCCTGTACAGACAAAAACTTCTCTCCTAGCTGTTTAATGGCCCTCTGTCCTGTAGGTTGCCTCTCATCGGCAGGCATCTGGCTCCTTACCTTCAGATCTGTGCTCAACTCAGCAGGAGACAAAACTGAAAAAAGGCAGCTAGCAGTTACCAGGGGACAGGGCTGCTGAGCATTTAGGAGAGATGCTGCTGTGCTTAGAGTACAACTGCCTGTCTGCTTAATGCTGCCAAAAGGCCCTGGAGACCCTCGCAGGGACTGTTGGCTGCTCTTATCTAAGGAGGTCAGCCAGGTCTGCTCCCTGCTTGCCTCTGTGCTGTAGTTTGAGCTGCAGGAAGCTTATTATATATATTTTGGTATGAGATCTAGCTGTAACAAACCTTATTAACTGCATCTGAAGACAGCCTCAATTCCTTATAGAGATTATACCCACTATGTAATTTTCTTATTGCTGGGATAAGGAGGTACTCCTCCAACCAGCCCATCACTTGCATCTCCTCCTGCCTGGAACAGAGCATCTCATTTGCTAGTTGTTCAATAGGAGGGTAGATTTAGCATTGCACCATTTGCCCACCAGCACTTTCCTTTTCACTAAGGAATCAGTTTTGCAGCTGGATGAATAGAAATTCAGAGCACAGAGCCGCAGTACAATCCAACCCTAAATTAATAATAACTAAACAGAGATGTTGAAATCAGAGGTGTAGCAACAAGGGCTTGCAAAGTGAGTTACTTTAATTTCTACTGCATTCTCACATATTATTGTCAGGTATTGTTTTTTATCAACAGGTTTCTGTTTTTTATTGATTTGGGATGGAAGTAACATTGTTTGAGGGAGTGGGAGATTCTTTGTGGTGCTGGGGAGTGTTTCTTCAGATTGTTCTTTTAACACCTTGCAGCCAGCAGTAAGGAACACTTCTTAGTTCTATTTTAAAATTTACATATTTGCTCAGCCTTGGGTCATACTGCAGCTTTACTTGTATCTGCACCACATGCAAAATTCCCATTGGTTTTTGTCTATCTGTAAGTTGTAGAAGTGCATTCAGTCATCTAAGTGACATTCTTTGCCATATTTGAAAGTTCTCATCAGCTGTGTTTTACTTTGTGCCTGTGCTGATTACCACTGATGGGCCTTAGCAGTGCAAGCAGTAATGGAATCAGTTCTTTATTACCAAATGAAGGCAAAACATGAAACTATAAATATATAATCGAACACATTTTCTTTTTGAAATGCATGGTAGGTATTAGAAATATGGTATGAGCTACCTAATACAAGCATTTACATGTTATCACTTGATCAATAAGCTGAAACCACAGTCCAATGACATCTAGATTTCCTAATGTAAATATTTAGGGCTAGATGTAATAAAGGACTTAAGTAGAGATTAAATGCCAAGATCCATATAATTTTAGAGATGTCCAAGGTCACCAGGTCCTCCCTAGTGAAGAGGAGCTTTAAACATCTTTTGAGGTGCCTAAAGGTCTGCTGCTGAGAGTGACTACAACTGTCCTGGTATAAGGCAGATGGGGCTAGATCGGGGTGGGCAAAATACAGCCCACGGGCCAGATCCAGCCTGCCAGGCCATTCTGTCTGGCTTGCAGAGCCCCTAAAAAATTGAGAAATTAATATTTATCTGTCCCTGGCTGCCTGTCAAAGATGACAGGAGACAGGGGCAGTAGGACTCAGGGGGAGCCGGCAGCAGAACTAAACAGCTGAAACAACAAGACCAGCCCAGCCCCTTCAACCACCCTGAACCCCAGCTAGCTTCTGCCTAGCAAGGGCTTCTGGAGGTTTCTGGCCTGGGACTATTTCTACCTACCTGCACCAAGGGAAATACAGATAAGAGGGAGGCAGACAGTCCTTGGGACCAGCCAGACCTGCAGCCAGGAACCATGTGGTACTGGCAGGCGGGCAGGCTGGGGAGAGCAGGGAAATGGCTGCAGCAAGTGGGGAGAAGGGGGAGCAAGTGGGTGTGCGGAGCACAGCAACAGCTGGGTAGGAGTGCAAGGCCCACACCAGTGCACTGGGGCCTGCGCTGGCAGGGGCCAGAGCAGGGTGGCAGGAGCATGGGGCCCAGACTGGCAGGGACTCTGTGGAGCCAGGCTGCCCAGCTCCATAGAGCCCCTGGCAGCCTGGGCCCCATGCTCTGCTGCCCCTCGCTGAGCCCTGCTGGTACTGGCCCTGATACACTGGTGTGGGCCCCACGCTGCTGCCTGGCTGTCGCTGCACTCCACGTGTCTGCTCGTTACACCTTCCCCCCACCTACTGCAGCCAGTTCCCCACTCCCCCCCACCTGCTAGTATCGCGTGGCTCCCGGCTGCAGCACCAGGACTGCAGGAGCATCTGGGACGTGGTGCCAGAGCGGCTGAGAGGATGGGGAAGTAGCAGGAGAAGGGCAGCAGTGGCAAATGGGGGGGGCAAGTGGCAGAGAGCAGGAGCACAGGGCCTGCACCAGTACCCTGGGGCCAGAAGCTGCAGGTGTGCACAGCCCAGGCTTGCAGGAGCATTGGCAGGGGGCTCTGCCTGCCACACACTTGGGGGTGGGGGGGAAGAGGGCTGTAGGCAAACCATCCCCTCCATGCAAGCCACAACCTTGCCCCAGCCACACCCCCCACTCCTATCCACCCCCCCACAGATCACACACACATACCTACCTACAAACCTGTACCAACCCTCCCACAATATACAAAAGTAAAATTTCATTTTAAACTATTATACTATCACCTTCATGTACACTACACAAACGCATGTAAATCAGGACAAAAATATTTTTTGAACTGAAATTAATGTTGAAGTATATGTTTGATTTTTAGAGTATACTTTGGTATTTTTCTGGTTCAGAGATGGCAAAACCCCTTGATAAAAGGAGTACTTCTAGGGGCAAGGGGAGGGACTTCTGGTGGCATAGGTCAGGGTTTAGGAGGTGGGACTTCCAGTCCAAGTAAGCTGCCAGGGGGTGGGGCACCTGTCAAGAGGCAAGCCATGTGGCCCTCAACGGCTTGCCAAAACTGGGTAAGCAGCTCTCTGCTTGAAATATGCCTGGCCCTGGGCATATCAGCCCTGTAGGTGCCTAAACAAGACATCAGCAAATTTTAAGCACTTACATCACAAAGGGTGATCCAAATCAACCCTACTCAAAGCTGCTTAATTGCCTGTGTTAGATGTCTCAATTTTGTCTTGAAAAGGTCCTAGTTCCTAGGAATTTGGGTCTCCGGGGAATTTAGCTGCCTCGCGGTAGTGATCCATATCACTGCAGAGCTTAGGCTAGAATTAAATGCCTAGGTGGCTGGTCTGGACCACTTCCAAGCAGGCATGGGGGCAGTAGTGATGAGAAGACAGGAATCGCCCTCCCAAGAGAATGTCCTAACCACTAGGCTGAAGAGTCAGAGGAGGTGGCGTACAAGAGAGAGCATGACTGGACTCTTCAGTGGTTAGAGCACTAGCATGCAGCAAGGACTGCGTATTCATTTTACATAAAACAGAGTCCTGGGATGATGAGGTTGAAAATATCTAAAGTAAGAGCTTGTGGTGTTGAATGACATAAGAGCACTGTGACTAAGCAAGGTATACACAAGAAATCCTACGTCTGGTTTCAGTGACCAGACTATATGCACTCTTTTTTATAGTCTAATCATGGAATGTGTGTAGAACCAAAAGTGATTTTGTACGCATCTGACCAAGCTTTTCTACTTGTTATGGTGTTCGTAAATCATTGCAAATTCATTCTTTATTACCTGCTATCCTTTTTATAATAGACCATATTATTGAGACAAGTTAATATGCTCAGTAATTGCTGTTCTATCATAACCGCATGTTTAATTCCTGTCTTTTCCTCTCTCACACTCCAATGCAGTGATTTAGAGAAGCATAATATTTGGTTTCCATATCAGTTGTATACCAAATTATTACTTTTAATGTTTGGGGGTTTTTTTGGAAGTGAGGATTAATTTTATTCCTAGTATTTTGCTAAGACCCTGTAACAGCAGAAAAAGGGAGGGTCCCTGTGAACTATTCCCTTATAATATCAGATTCTGTCTACAGACCAAGGGAGTGAAAAATCTGCTGCTGCAGCCTTTAATGCTTGCAAACTCCAGGAACATGGGGAAAGCAGACAGGCTTGACTGTTTTGGGTTTTTTTTGTTTTTTGTTTTTTATGGGGTTTTTTCCCCCACCCCCCCTACTGTATCACTGAGCCAGAGGCAAGCACAAATAGCCTCAGACTCAGACAGCTCAAACCCCGTGTGTGCTGGCTTTGAGACAGGCTTTTAGCTATTTCAGTTTTGAACCAATTAAATTTAATCCTATATATTACATAATTGCTCACTGATGGTCATAATGATTTAGATGTTTCTGTGATTCTGTTGTTCTGATATTAGGAAACAAGTGGCTTCTTTCAGTGTCAATATTTTTCCCGGACGAAAAGCTGGGAGGTTATCCACTGCTTTGCATTGTTGCATCATTTATGCAGATACTCTCTTCGTAGAACCAATCGAACTAGTCCCTTTGAGAGATGCAGTATTTTCCATCTGACAGTGCAGCATGGCAGGGAATTAAAAATTCTAGGCTAAAACCCAGCGATGTTAACAAGGGGGATCTTATAAAATCATAATTCATAGGACCAATAATTGATGGCTAGCAAGAACCTCTAATTTATTTGTGCACATTCACAAGCTGCTCTTATTTTGCAGCCTCTGTTCAGCTGTGGAGGTCACGTCTGGGCCGGGTGATATACTCCATGGCAAACTGTCTGCTAATGATGAAGGTACGTGGGTGGCAGCAACTGCAGAGCTACCGTATATACTCGAATAGAACGTCATAAAGTGCAAGAGAATTACTAGTGCATAGCTAGGGAAAGGCTATTTTACTGTACATGAAGGTTTATTTTAGTGGAAAATTAATTAGACTTAATAATGACTTATTTAATGAATAACCACTTTCAGTAATGTTCTGCAGGACCGTATCTGCATTTATTTCTCCCCAAATCATTTCAGATAGCATGCAGTAACAATAGTGAATTTACATTTTTAAATTGATTTTTTTCAAACGGTTACTAAATAAATACTGTAATTAAAATTAATTATCTTCTTTATACTGTGAATATGGAACATTATTCCAGTTGCACACATTAATGATAGTGTGGGTCTTGTATATGACAGAGACCCAAAGCATTCTTCACCATTGTCCACCTGGCTGTTCCAGAAGATCCTAGCCTTAAAGTTTTTCTATTCCCTGTAGAAATACCTGCAAAGAAAGGAATAATCAGAGAAGAGTTGGTAATTTTTTTCCTTCATCCCCCATCCTCCCTCCTGTAAATCATGCTACTCCATTTTGTGCAGCATTTTCAGCTTCTCCACATATTCAGAAGGAAGGAATAACACCTCTGAAGTTCACGTCATCATCATGGGAATAGAGCTGTCCCTGTGCTAAGTTTGTAGCAGTAGTTGTGCAGACTGCTATAACCCTGAGCTTAAAGCTATTTTACAAATCAATTAGAAGCAAAAGCCCCAGAGCAATGCTTCCAACACAAAACCAAGATCTTCACTTCCCCCACACTCTGTTTACTAGTTGCCCAAGGTCATTCCTTAACCTGGCTTTCCATAAGGCTTAATAAGCTATTTACCAAGCTAGTCGTTCATGATGCTTCATTTTTAACACTGAAGCAGCATATATTGATGAAAAACCAGTTGTCTAAATGTTCCCTTGAAATGCAGTATCCTGTTTTTATAAGGATGCCAAGAAACAGAAATATATATTCATAGTAGTTAAACTGAGATCAATTTATTTCCTTCTTATGTAAATAGGACTGCACAGGTGGTCAGAAGGAAGCAGCAGTCTATAAACTGAATAAGACTTTTTTTTTTAAATCAGATTTTCAACCACATTTTGTTTCTGGGAAACTCTGCTTTTTAAAATACTAGTAAAAAAAACAAACCTAAGCCCTGAGCATCTCCATCCCAAACAAAGCTGAAGTTGGGTATATTAATAACATACACTAAAAGAAATACCGTTAACAGATTCTGCCAACTGCTGTAACTCCTTGGAAGCTTTACTTTTTAACTCATGTTTTCTGAACTTGACATCTTGCCCAACTGCTTCTGCCCACCTAGTATTTTCTTTTCTACTCCTGTTCCTATACCCATTTAACCCTTATCATCAGATTTCTTCCTAACTTCAGCAGTGGTGTATAGTCCCCTAAACTAATCAACAGTGGGTGCATCTGCACATTGTAAAAAGCATATAGCAACAAGCTCTGGTGCAGTTTTCACCGGAGTTTATTGCTCCTGGGTGCAGCATCTATCTACATGTGTACTCAGGATTCCAGCATGCTGAGCTGGAGCAGAGCAGCTCTGACTAGAAGAGCTCGGGGGTCAGTCTGTTAGCCACAGCTCCTTCACCCTGGCTCAGCATGCTGCAGAGGGGCTGGCTGGGGCATGGGGGTGCTCCAGTACAGGACTAGCCAGCAGGCAGCCACCATACTGTAGCATCCTTGTGCCTAAGCTGGCCCCAGTCACCTTATACACATGTGTTTCAGCATACTAAACTCTGGAATAGGGTAGTACTTGTCCCAGACAGTACTATCCTACAGTGGAGTTAGTTAATTTACTGTGCCCTAATAGGCACACCCATGTATATGGTGACACTTTACTGCAGAGCTAATTAGTCAACTGCTCAGTAAAGCACACGTGTAGATACACCCAGTGGTTCTGAAAATGGTACTTCAAGAATGGCACAACTCATTCTTCTCCTTTATATGTTTCACAACCAAGGAACTTCAAAATCTGTAATCTCTCTCAGGTTAGGAAATTAGACTTCTAAAATCATTTCCAGTTTTCAGATCTCCCAGGTAACAACAGATGTTGCTACTGAACTCCTAGTCATCTTACAGTAAACAAGCTGTAAGGAATAACTTCTTCATATAATCATTATTAAACAAACAGGCTTTCATGAAAGTAAGTGCATCTGAGGAAACCAGTTGCACAAAGCTTCAAATATCTAAAAGAGTTATCTGTTATACATAAGATGGTTTTGGAGGACTATTTTTCAAATTTTTATTCATCTTAAGTATAAAAAATGTAGTTATAACATATGCACTTGTGCACATGCACACACGTATACAAATTCTGGGTTCCTTCTAAACTGAGTTAGTGCAGTTTATTGCCATCTAGTGAATATATACCATATTGCAATATTCTCTTGTGTTGATTCAGAAGTATTATTAATTGAATGGAATAACTTGAGCGAAAATAACTGACCTAGTAATGTGGGAAAAAGCACTGATTTGTATCTAATTTTTATTAGCCTATTCCTTTAGCCAAAAATTAGTATTTGTTGAAATATAATTCAGGATAATCTTTCAGACTAGGATTTTCAAAGGAACCTAAAAGAGTAAGTCTTCAGATTCAGATTGTTTCAAAAGATCTCTTAACTTGGATTTAATCAGGAGTTAGATAGCTCAGCCTAAAGAGCAATTCAAACTAACTTGGCACTAGAATCCTAAAAACTCTTAACATGCCTCTTTTTGGGACAGGAGCGTTCCCTAAGGTAACACAGATATACACAGCTGCACAGAAGGAACCCAGATCATGGATTTCAGCAGCCCCCTCCCTGCTAAGCTCTAGAATGATATATATTGTCCATTGGATGCAGCTGAGCCCCAAATACATCCTGGGAGAGGGGCAAGCCATTAACCAGACCAAAACCATGACTAACTCGCATCCCCAGCACTAAGTTCAGGCCAAACCCAGTTGGGATGGTTCTGCACTAGTCGAACGGTTAGAGTTTTTGCCCTAGCCATGAGAGACCTACATGCTTAGCTCCCCTCATCCTGAGGGGGTTTAAACCTAAATCTCCCACTTCGCAGAAGAGTGCCCTGAGATGGAGGAGTCCCAGATCCAGATTCCTACTGGCACTTTTATTTCTGTTTTTAGCCAATGGCTTTTTAACATTAAAATTCATAAATAATGCTGGGAAGCAGGGACAAAAGCTGCAGACTCTTTCCCAAGGAACTACCCTAACTATCGGACTGCAGAGGCACACTTTGGATTAGATATTATTTGGTTAAAAAACTGACAATATGTGCCAAAACTGAGGATTCCTCCATCATAGAACAGGCCTAACCACTAGGCTACGAAAGCAGCCTCCTCCTTCTTGTTTGTTCTTTTGGCCCCATGGCTTTTGTACTGTTTGCCTAGCTGCAGCTTCAAGCTTCAGCTTAGAAAGCCTACTAATAAGTTGTCTGAGAAGTAGGAGACATAGATCTGAATCTTTTCAAAGTGACAAAGGCCTTGAAATCCAGGACTGATTTTTTTTTTTTTTTTGGGCAAATGCTATAATTACTATCCTGTTCTTCAAAAAGTGGACTCAGCTGCATCACCATGCATTCTTGTTCACCTGTCTTCAGAAACAAAGTATGCAGCAATCTCAGAAATGCAGCTGAGTGTTTTGACTGCAAGTGAATGGGATGCCTTGAGGCCTTAGTGTTTCTCCCCGTCTTCCTCTAAGCCAGTGGTTCTCAATCTGTGGTACATGTACCACCAGTGGTACGCAGACAACCTGTCAGTGGTACACATTAACAGATTTATCATAATTACTTTATTTGACAAAAATTTGCTGGTGGTACTTAAGGTTGTATCATTTTAAATTGGTGGTGCGCAATCTGTCAGAGTTTGGGAACCACTACTGTAAGCACCTCCAGGGTTTCTGAATTGTCCTTTGGAGGCATGTATCATTTACCATTTGCTGTAGGGAACACCAGAAGACACAAACTCAAACCATTCTTAGGCACCAAGGCCCCTGTCCCGCCGGAGCTTAGCAGCAGGTTCGCACCTCTTGCAGCCCCAGGAGAGCCCACGCAGTTGCCAGCTCCCGCAGGCAACCCAGGCTCGACCGCAGCTACTGGCCCCACTCTCCCCAAGACAAAGCGTAAGGTGTTTGTTGTGGGAGACTCCATCCTGCGGGGCACTGAGGGGGCAATCTGCCGCCCCGGCCCCTTAGCCCGGGAAGTCTGCTG
>NW_017728918.1:31723272-31726065 GCF_001723895.1 Crocodylus porosus | reverse complement strand
TGGGATCCTATGACCCCAGCTGACTTCCTGCCCTTTGGGCAGGGGGCTGGACTCGATGATCTCCCGAGGTCCCTTCCAGCCCTAAGGTCTATGAAATCTATGAAAATCTATGAAACTCAGACCATTCTTAGGCTTCTCTGAAATGTCTCCATTGATTCTAATTGGGTCATTTTGAATGTACTTCCCCAAGAAAACACACTGAAGTGAGGCATTACCAAACTTACGTTTGGATGCTCAGTGAGGCAATTTGAATCCTATCCTTAGATTTTCAATGGGAGTTCGACGCTCAACTCCTGGCTCCTTCAGTAATCCCAGGCTTAACCAAGTAGAGTCTGGTTTTGCTTCTCTATGTGCCATCAAATAGTTCTAATGAGCCTGTTCGCTCTAGTTCTATGGCTGCATTGCCATAGTGCCTGAACATGTCCTACTAGTACAGGCTGAGGTATGGAAATGCACTATTTGCAAATGAAGGCACAGAGAAGTGACTTGTCCGGACTCGCATGGGAAATCTGTGATAGCTCTCCTGACCTACTGGATCATCTTTCTAAATATGGTATTCTGTCCCTTGTGCTTCTGCATTCATAAACAGTAATTCATAATGATAAACTGATCATTACCTTAATAAGGAGCATTACCTTATTACTCCAACAATGCAATTGCAAAAAAATAAACATAATGTTACTAATTTGTCCTGGAATATTTTCATTTTGAAAATATAGGCTTGATTTTCCTTCCCCTGCTGAAATTGCTTCGGCATTACCATACCAGTATGCTGGTTTTTGGTTTGTTGAAACATAAAACTTAACAGCTTTCTCAATACTATCATAGTATTGCACTCTAATTTAAAAAAAGGCATTTGCTGTATTTTTAAACGTATATATTATTTCAGAAAAGTCTCCACTTCTGCATAGCTTACACTACTAGAACCAGTAGCAGAAGAAGTATTTTAAATCTGGGTCTACTACAATTAAAATGATGAGGCGGAAGACTGCCTGTACTAATGACAAGAGTCTGATGCCTAGGGCTCTCTTCTGATTTGGATTCTCTTCTAATTTAAAGGAGAGAAACAACATAAATTGTCATCTGTCTTGCTTAAATTATGCTGCAGCACTATCTTCTGGATTCTTAATGCAGTGAATCTGTTTTCACAATCACTATGCAAATACAGCATAGAGAGGAAAAGGGAAAACCCTTCTTTCCTGAACCCTAATATTACTGTCAGCATAGGGTACATAACCAAACCTGATACAGGGGGGATTAGCCTGATCTCATCATCGTATTCAATAAGATCAATTATTCTTACCTTAATGAATTCGTAATCCTATTTTAATTATTTATGTTCAAAAGAAATTACAAATTTTCAACAAACAACTAATGCAATATCTATTCAATGCAAATACAGGTGATGAACTTGAGCATCTCAGAAACCAAGCCCTCGTCTAATTATTACAAATAATTCTGCTGGGTTTCGATTTCATAGACATTAGGGATGGAAGGGACCTTGGAAGATCATCAAGTCCAGTCCCCTGCCCCAGGGGCAGGTAGTCAGCTAGGGTCAAATGATCCCAGCAAGATAAACATCCAGATGTTTCTTAAAAGAGTCCAGAGTAGGTGCTTGCACCACCTCTGGAGGCAATCTATGCCAGGCCTTGGGGGCTTGGACAGTAAAGAAGTTTTTCCTTATGTCTAGCCTGAAAGAGTCTTGGAGGAGTTTGTGCTTGTCTTCCCTTGGGGTGCTCTGGTGAACAGGCGTTCCTGCAGATCCTGACGTACATTCCTTATATACTTCTAGGCAGCCACCCATTCCCCCCTGAGCCTGTGCTTTTCCAGGCTGAAGAGTCCCATGGCTCTCAGCCTCTCATCACAGGGCCTCTTCTTCTGCCCTTTGATCATACACGTGGCTCTCCTCTGGACTCTCTCAAGCTTTTCCACATCCTTTTTAAATTGTGGAGCCCAGAATTGGACACAGTACTCCAGCTGCAGCCTCACCAAGGCCGAGTACAGCGGGAGGATGACACCCTGGGGTTTGCTTAAGAAGCATCTATGGATGCAAGCCAGATTTTTGCTCACTTTACCAGCTGCGACATCGCATTAGTGGCTCGTATTCATCTTGTGGTCAATCATGACCCCCCAAATCCCATTTGACCATGGTGCTAGCAAGCGTAGCACTGCCAAGCCTATAAGCGTGCTGTGTTTTTTTTTTTCCCTACGGTGGCGTACCTTACATTTTTGGTGTTGAATGCCATCAGGTTTTCATCCGCCCATTTTCTGAGCCTGTCGAGGACGGCCTGGATCACGAGCTTATCCTCAAGTGTGGACACTTTACCCCAAAGTTTGGTGTCATCAGCGAACTTGGCCAGTCTGCGTCTGATACCAGTGTCTACACCATTAATAAAGATGTTAAAAAGTATAGGCTGAAGGTTAAAAAGTATAGTCTGAAGGACAGATCCTGGGGGACCCCACTGGTCATGGTGCACCACAATGATTTACTTCCATCTATTACCACTCTCTGGGTTTGACCTCGGAGCCAATTCCCCAGCCGTCACACTGTGATGTAGGCGAGGCTGCAGTTGGCCAGTTTTTCATGAGATCATGGGACACCAGATTGAAAGCTTTTTTAAAGTCAAGATATATGACATCAATCTCTTCTCCCTTGTCCAGGTGATTTATGTCAGCTGGTCATAGAAGGAGATGAGATTGGTCAGGCAAGACCTACCCACAACAAACCCATGCTGGCTGTCCCTCAGGATGTTGCCATCAGCCAGTTTGTCAAGAATGGTCTCTTTGATAATT
>NW_017728918.1:31720730-31722266 GCF_001723895.1 Crocodylus porosus | reverse complement strand
GCGCTACTTCACAGTCAGGGCGGCTAGGGCCTGGAACCGGCTTCCAGGGGAAGTGGTGCAGGCTCCTAGCCTGGGGATTTTTAAAAAGAAGTTAGATGAGCACCTTGCCGGGGTCATCTGACCCCGGTGCTCTTTCCTACCAAGGCAGGGGGTCAGACTAGATGATCTACCTAGGTCCCTTCTGACTCTAGCTACTATGAAACTATGAAAAATGCAAGGTTCTCCACCTTGGGAAGAAAAACCTGCAGTATCCTTATAGGCTCGGCAGTGCTACGCTGACTAGAACTTTGGACAAAAGGGACTTGGGGGGGTCATCGTTGACCACAAGATGAACATGAGCCATCAATGTGATGCTGTGGCTAGTAAAGCGACCAAAACGCTGGCTTGCATTCATAGATGCTTCTCAAGCAGATCTCAGGATGTCATTCTCCCATTGTACTCGGCCCTGGTGAGGCCTCAGCTGGAGTACTGCATTCAGGTTTGGGCTCCATAATTCAAAAAGGATGTGGAGAAGCTTGAGAGAGTGCAGAGGAGAGCCACGTGCATGATGAGAGGTCAGGAAAACAGACCTTATGATGACAGGCTGAGAGCTATGGGACAGTTCAGCCTGGAAAAGTGCAGGCTCAGGAGTGATCTGATGGCCACGTATAAGTTTAAAAGGGGTGCTCACCAGTATCTGGTGGAATGTTTGTTCATCAGACCCCCCAAGGGATGACAAGGTCGAACGATTATAAACTACTGCAAGACCATTTCAGGCTGGACATAAGGAAGAACTTCTGTCTGAGCCCCTAAGGTCTGAAATAACCTGCCACTGGAGGTGGTTCAAGCACCTACTTTGAATGACTTCAAGAGTAATTTGGATGTTTTTCTTGCTGGGATCCTATGACCCTAGCTGACTGCCTGGCCCTGGGGCAGGGGGCTGGATTCGATGATCTTCCGAGGTCCCTTCCAGCCTGAATGTCTAAGA
Organism: Crocodylus porosus; assembly: GCF_001723895.1. Classification (NCBI taxonomy): domain Eukaryota; kingdom Metazoa; phylum Chordata; order Crocodylia; family Crocodylidae; genus Crocodylus; species Crocodylus porosus. The sequence goes on along the minus strand of NW_017728918.1, from coordinate 31,721,299 downwards.
AATCTATGAAAATCTGCAGCTAACGATGGGGACTTTTGACTGATGTGTGACAGCCCTCCTGCTGAGACTAAAACCCAGAGGTTCCTGGCTCGAGGTTCTTGTCCCTCTCCTCGGGGTCAGACTGATTTCTAAGGCTATGCAAATCTTCAGGTGCTGATTTGATTTAGGGGAGAGTCAACCCAATTTGGTGGCTGAATCTCCAAATTCAAATTGAATCCGGAGACCAATTAAAATGTCTTCCTTGACCAGGCTAGCTCCCGGGTCTTTAAAACAAAACCCACATAAACAGGCTGCTGCCAGGCAGAGGAACGATCCCTGCTGCCCCACACCATGTTAGGGGCTCTCCCTGACCCCTGCCCACTCTCCCAGCCCCCTGTCCCTGCCCCCCATGGCTGCCTCACCTGGCCCAGCTCCCAGGCCTTAAAAAAAGAAAAAGCCTGGATTCACCGGCTGCTGCAGCAGCCCCGGGGGTTCTGGGGGCTTATGGCAGAGCCCCCCAGACAATGCAAGGCAGTGGGGGGGCAGCAGGGATCGCCCCCTGCCTGGCAAGAGCCATGAGTCAGGACTTT
>NW_017728918.1:31715036-31720482 GCF_001723895.1 Crocodylus porosus | reverse complement strand
CGGCAGGGCAGCCATTGAGAGTAGGCAGGGGGATGGGGCTGATTCGGCCATGGCTGAATCTCCGAATCGGATTCTGCCGAATCGACTTGGGACGGTGATTCGGATCACTGTTAAGCCCCACACAGCAATCTGCTATTACTGCTATGCTAAAGCAAAGTATTTAAATCATGATAAAAATTAGTCATTGTATTAAATCATTCAGTTTTACTTTTGTTTTACATTTTTACTTATTTTTCCTGACGAGGAGTTGATTCACATTAGTTCATAATCATTAATCCATTTAAATGATTTTCAACCAGATGTAACTTTATACCTAATTTTGTACACTAATTTTTGTGCTAATCAGAAAAATAGTGTATACAAAATTGTGGAGATTCATTTATATTTATTCAGTTTCTTAATTTTGCATTTATTTATGTTAGAAAATGATAGGAAATAGATGCATTTCTTATTTATTAGATTATTTTTATACTCACATTTGTGTGGTAAGCCACACCTGAATGGAAATTGGTATTCAACTAAAATTTAAAAATGGCATTTTAAATTTGTTTTCTAAGAGTTAAATGGAATGATCTTAAACATAATGGAGACTTAAGAAAGAAAAAATGATCTGTAGTTATTGAATTGAATTGAAATGAACTGAATAGAATGTTTCTGGATTCCATGTCTTTTAAGAGAGTAGAGCCAGTAGATTTCATCCTTTTTCAACTCATCTTTATTCATGGCTCAGAAGAAAAAAATACTTTCCTGCTTTATCAACTCCCAATTGGTTTCTGACCTTTCGATTAACTATTTATTGAACTGAATGAGTTGAATGAATACTAAAGAAAGTATTTTTGCTGTACCAGCGGAAGAGGGTACTGCTTTCAAGTTAAGCATTGCCAGGTGTTTAGTTAATGACTTCTAGTTAAGTAGTGTGACTTTCCTTAAAACTTTGGCAACAACAGTGTTCCACTTATTTAATTTAGATTATTTTAGCGGATTATAGACAGTTTAGGTCTTCATTTATATTGTCCCAGTTGGAGTGGTCTCTGGGGACTTAAATTGGAACAAAGTAGATAAAAGTCAATATAATTTAAAAATTGAATTTTTTCCATTTTTAATTTTTTTTTAAAATAATGTTAACTTCTGGCAGTGTTCCATTTAGTCATTATGTCTGAATTACTGGATTACAGAACTAACGATCAAATGAAAAATCCTACTTCTGGAGTAGACAATTTCTTGACCTGTGGATTGGGTTGAGTTCAAATCCCACTTATGATGACCTATGTGGGGGTGAAAAGTATACTTTTATTTTTGCTTTAGTTAAAGGAACTGTTCCTTTTTAGAATAATATATGGCAGACTTGATATGATCTGTGTGTGGGAGTCTGCCTGAGTTCAGAGTATGGAGGGTGCTGCCCTTCTTAGCTTTCAAATGGTCAGAATTTGATATTAATAAACTTATTTGTCCAGAAAGCAATCTTGTTCTCATAAGTGTAGTGTTAGTATTTTTGGAGGAATGTCTAGCCATTGTTAATATGTAATGCAAGGTTGGTGGTGCCTATAGAGGAAGAGTTTAGTGAGTTTCACTTCCATTTCCACTATCAGAGTTACTCCCATGCTTTGTGGAACGGTCTCGTGACATCCACTTCTAGAGTGCCCAGCCCAAAGGAGCATCATTTTCAGTTGAGTCCTTCAACGAGAATGTCTGCAACTAGTACAGAAATTCCTAACATCCTGCAGATTTGGGAGAGTAGGAAACAAGATAAATGTCACTTGTGTAGTTGGTTCATCCAAAACTTAGAAAACAGACTAAAAAAAGATTTAATCTTAAAACCAACAAAAGCCCTACCTGCTGTTTCTATCTGCTATCTTTGATCTAGAAATATAAACATATTTATCTTGATATAGTGCATCAGAGTGAAAATAAAAGCTCCAAATGTCAATTATTAAACATTACAAAGTGATCATTGTTTCTGGTGCATATGCTCACAATTTGGAAATTAATTGGAAAAGCAGGGTAGGGATTTCCTGGATCATCAAGTCAGTCTAGTCCCTTGCCATCAAAGGCAACCATGTCATATTCCCTTTCATAAATTGATCATACTCCAAAGACCTCTGGTTTTTTGTTTTTTAACTAGTATGCGACAGGTAATAATCAGGGTCAGGGATCATTTTAAATGCAGAATTAGAAGAAAATGCAATGCCCAGTCCATGTTCTACCCTGGATAACAGACAATATGAGAAGGCAGGAAAAGCGCCCTAGAAATTAGCTTCTGACTATTAAAGAAAGGTAAAGTAACCACTATAAATTTATGAGAAAAAGCAAAAGGTTACTAGGCTGAGTGTATAATGGTGCTCTTCAGGTGCTTGTATGCACAGCCTGGAAAGATTATAAAGAGTCTTCAAGTCCCTATCTTTTTGATTCTCAGTAGCCCATCATAAATTCTTATATTCCAATTTCTGTGCAGGATTTTCCAAAGTACCTAAATCAATTAAGCATATGAACTCCATTGACTAAAACTAACTAAATTGGGTTTGTTCCCAAAAGTAATTTGGGCACTTTTGAAAATCCCATCCTAAATCATTTTTGAAACTGAAAAATAAATGTTCAGATTCTTTGAGTCATTTAGCTGAACATACACTAAGAATACAGAACAAAAAAGAAATTTAAAGGAAAGTGTGTAACTTTATCATTAGGTGTGTTGGATGTTTCCAAATGACTGAACAGTAAAAAGGTCACTGTATTCAACTATCCCGTACCACAGGGATGGGCAATTATTTGGGCTGGAGAGCTATATAGGCAGCTTTGGTGAGCTGTCACAGTCCAAGTCAGCACCCCACTGCTGCACCAAGTCAACACCTCTTCCTCCCTCTTCCCCTGCAACAGCTCACCAAAACTCACTAAGTGGCTGTGCTCTAAGCCGGGCAGCTGGGATGGGACTATGAATGGGCAGGGAGTGGCATCCAAGAGCAAGATGGGTGGATGGGGCTGAGATTGTGGGGCAGTGACAGCATGGAGCCATGCCCTGGGGCAGAGCCGTGATCCACTCCCTGCACACCCCTGCAATGGGTACCAGTTCTGTAGGCAGAAGTATGCAGGGAACAGATCACAGCTTGGGCCCCAGCCCTGTGTTGTCACAGTCCAGTGATCCTGGGGGTCTCCATGCCAGGATCCACACAGACAGGGCATGTGGCCAGGCAGATGTGATGGGGCTGTGGACAGGTGGAGAGGTGCGTCCAGGAGTGGAACAGGTGGGCAGGGCTGGGGCCCAGGGTAGAACAGTGATCCATTCCCTGTATGCCCTTCCCTGCAGAACCAACACCCATTGTAGGGACATGTGGTGAGCAGATCATGGTTCTGCCCTAGGCCTGACCCCACACTATCTTATGATTCCTGACCCATCCCATTCCCAAATGTTATTCCCTATCTGCCCATGGCTCCATCCCAGCTACCCAAACATGTGCCCTGCCCCCAGGGGTGGGTGCAGGGTAGACAGGCCAGGGTGCCTAGACAGCAGGGCTGGGTCCAGCAGCAGCAGAAGCCAGAAGGAGTCATCACCACTGGGGGTGCCAGGAAGCAAGTCCAGCCACCATGCCACCCCAGCCCTGCTGTGTGCCTGGGAGCAGTGGGACCAGCCGCATGCACCACAACCCAAGCTGCCCCCATGCCTGGCTGGACAAAATCCCTTGGCGAGCGAGATTTGGCCCACAGACCATATTTTGCCCACCTGTTCCCTAACCAGATGGAAAGGATATACCATTAACACTCACAATATGCAGCTATTTTAATTTTAGATTTGTTCTCCTTGATACCTGTTTATTGCATGCACACGTAAATAAAAGTTTGCATAAATCAAACTCAGTCATGTTCTTCTTATCCCTCAGGACTATGTACTTGCTGTAGATGCATATCACACTGTCATCAAATATTACCCACAACAAGAGCCTCAGCTGTTGAGTGGAATTGGAAGAATTTTCCTTCAGGTATATACTTCACTCTGAGTATGCTAAATAACATTTATTTTGACAGCAATATAACAAGTACTTGTATTTAAAACTGATTTAGTATTCTTATTAGGCACATACGTAGCAATCGAAAAATACATAGGACTGTAAAGGTAACTAAAAGACGGTTTTTATTGTAAAACTTTTGAGTAAATTAGGAAATGTGAAGTACAACATTAAATCAAAAACATTTATGTTAACAAAGAAGAAACCATAGAAAAGATGCCTAATACATGCAGTTCAGAAGGTAAAATCCTAATCTCGCTGATTTCAGTAACAAAACTCCCATTGACTGCCATCCATCAATGAAAGGCCAAGTTTTCACCAAAAAAATGAATTTCTCTTCTCAGACTCAGGTAGCCTTACTTGATCTTAGTCACCCTCTCTCTTAGCCTGTTGCATATTAATGTGGCCCTGCCCTCCATGATTAGCAACGCCCAAGGTCAGACCAAGTTGTCCTGTGCCGCCTCTGGATATAAAATTTTGGAGGATCCCAGGATTCATGGCAAGAAACACCCCGTTCCAGTCATGAGTGGGAGATCCTTTTGGGGGTGTTATCTGGAGTACACACACGTACTGAGTAGAGTTCTGAGCTATGGGGTCACCATGGCTTGAAATGATTTTGATCTGCTGGGACCCAGCCCAAGGAACTACATAGCATTGAACTAATATGTTCTGGATGAACTCTTTTGGGGCCCCGTTTGGTGACATTTGCTAGACGTTTAAGGATGGTTAAGAAACAGGATTCATTAGAAATGGGAAAGAAAGGCACAGCTCAGCTATAGGAGTACAGAAGAAGTTGAAATGTAGTTCAGTGTAGTGACTCACCATCATTTGAAAAAGAGTTGGTGCTGAGGAGGACTACACTCAATGGGCACTACCATGTATCTTATTGAGATGATCTGTACCAGCCTATTCTTGTGGTAAGTTCCCATCTGTATGTTTGCTGTATTTAATCAGCTTCATAGTTGGTGTCCATTCCTGAGCATGTCTTCTTTTGGCAGCAGTTTAATGACAGACAGTGTATTTAATGAGGTTTTCTTGTATGCGACTATAAGAGAACAGGCTTTTTTCCCCCAGCTCAGGAAGAACCTCATTTTGTATTTGAGTAATACAGGACAAGGTTCTAGTTGGCATCCAAAAAAAGAAGGGTATAAAGACCTTCACCTAGATTTAGGGTGCAGGTCATTTTGTAGTCAGAGATTTTAAATGGCATCTACCCGTTTTCACCATGTTGAACCAAAAATCACTGGTTACGGGCTCTCCTGGATACCTGAGGGGTTAATACGCCCACACATTGAATAACATAGATATGATGTGGTGACCATAGCTTTCATAGACATTAGGGCTAGAAGGGACCTCGGAATATCATCAAGTCCAGCCCCCCGCCTAAAGGGCAGGAAGTCAGCTGGGGTCATAGGATCCCAGCAAGATAAGCATCCAATTTACTCTTGAAG
>NW_017728918.1:31704592-31714406 GCF_001723895.1 Crocodylus porosus | reverse complement strand
TCCAGTGTCCACATCATTAATGAAGATGTTGAACAATATGGGTCCAAGGACAGAGCCTTGGGGGACCCCACTGGTCACAGGACACCATGATGAGTGACTGCCATCCATTACAACCCTCTGGGTCTGATCGCGGCACCAATTTCCCAGCCAGCAGACTGTGGTGGAGCCAAGGCCACAACTCGCCAGTTTGGCCAAGAGGTGATCATGGGATACCAGATCAAAGGCTTTTTTGAAGTCAAGATATATGAAGACCACATGTAATACAGAAAACAACATCCAGATTTTAAATTAAAAATTGCATTTTCTACAACCAAATCTAAAGTTAAGTAGCAATCACCTCATTGTATATTTGTTATTTAGATATTGCAAATAAATAACTTTTTCCTATGCTTTTTATTCTTTATTAGAAAAGATTTTAAAATTTAATCTGAATTGAAAAGGGTTTGGAAGGCATGGTGTTTACTTTTTCCTGAATCCAGCTGTGCAGTATTATGTCGAAGTACATCAGCTTCACCTAGACTGTGATAATGAATACCCTCTCAATGCCTAAGATAGTTATATTATAGGTTTGTTATATTTATGTTATATTTGTTATATTTACAAACTTCTGCAAACTGCCTAAATAATTCATCTTTTCCATCCTGCACTTCCTTTTGGAATTAAATGATACGATTCATTTTCTCTTTTGATTGGTGTTTGCCTTCGTCTTCTGGAATGACGTTACTTAAACCAGAAAGTAAAAACTTTGCATTCTACCACATGGATGGGTAAAAGAATAGTTGTCATATTTTCATGTCAAAGACAAATGAACAGAGCTATTTTAATAGTGTTGCATTTTAGAGAGCACAGGGGAGAAATTCTCCTAATTCAGACTAGCAAATGGTTCTCTTGAATACAAAAAGGTAAAGATACAGTTCAGTTCTGACAGTGTTTTGCACTTTGTTCTTCCTAAATTAATTCTGACCATCAGGCAAGGTATATCATGGTCAAAAAATGACTTCTCACCTGGCAGCTTTTGAGTGCTTTGCATATTTGTGATTTTGCAGATGTGAGTGGTTTCTGCAAAAAATTTTACAAAGGAACTTCCCCCAAAAAAAGAAATTCCACCTCAACCCCTTACAACCTGCCATCCTCCACTCCAAATGATTTATTTTAGTCTGCTTTCTGCCAGCTCCCAAATCCATTAGACCTTCTCTTGTATCATCTAGTCTAATGCTTCTAAATTCATGTCAGGACCACCTTTACAGTTTCCTTTACTGACACTCAAGGTGGCTCCTGTGTCACATTTGAGTGGCAGAGTACTGTCCAGGGGTCCTTGAGTCTGCAATAGGTACTATTTCCTCTCCTGTGCAATAGCATCATCATCCCTTATTAGAGGTAGCTCTGCTATCTTCTCATTTCTAGCAAGTTTTACAAACTGAATTATTTGCAAAGAGGACCCTGGATGCCTTTAAAAACAGCTAGAAATAAAGAAGTGGAGCCACAGCTGAGCCAAAGCTCCACAGATTGCAATTGGAGAATCACAGTGTTAAGTGGAGAGAAAATTGAACTTTTTTGTTGTTGTTGCTGCGATTCTGAAGTGGAATTGTAAGCATCTCACTTGATAATTGCCTTACCCCACGCAGAGTGATACAAAATCATATCAGATATATAATACCTGTTCAAATTCTTATTCTTTGTGGAAGAGTCTTTCATTAAGACACAGTATAGGTGGATCTCTTATGTCTTCTTCTGATTGTAACAACTTTCTTATGATCTTATTCTCCAGATTGGAGACATAAAAACTGCTGAAAAATACTTTCAAGATGTTGAGAATGTTACTCAGAAGTTGAATGGCCTACAGAATCAAATTATGGTTTTAATGAACAGGTAGGTAGTTCAATAGCTAACTGAAAATTAAAAATATGGTTTTGCAAAGTACACATTAAGAATATTAAAGTACTCTTGAGAGTATCCCCTGTCTTTTATATAACTACATGCGTCACAAATGAGGCTGAATAGCATGTAGACCCATGAGACCTGTATTACTTGGTGTATTCGCATTATTCTGGATCAAAATTATGATCATTTAGTTATCGGAACTGATTTTACAAAGCTAATGCTCGCTCTTCAAAGCAGATTACATTTTTACTCTGCTTTCTCTATATATGTATTTGCCTAAAAAAGTCTTGGGAACAGACGAGCTATTCTTGAACCTTTATCCTGCAAACAAATCTGGTAGTAAATATCCCTATGTGTGGTATCTTCAAGTAGGTGCTAGGGGTTACAGCAGAAATTACAACTGTGTGTTGGGGAATTCAGTTTATCGCAGTGGCTGAATGTTTAGACAGATAATACTATGAAAAATGTTCTGGAAACAGATAGAGTGGTTGTTCTTTCCATAAGAGAAATTACTTTAAGAATGCTAATAACATTTAAATTAATAAAAATAGTATAGAGTATTGCTTTGGTGGACAGAACAAGTAAAATCGTCAAATGAAGTGATGTGTGTCACTTCATTTGTCTGTGAATCAGTGTCTCTGTGCTGGCTCAAGATTACACTGTGAAGAGCAAATAGATCTATCATAGGGAAATAAAAAATGGTGTCATTTCCTTTGAAATATACTCTTGCTTTAAGTGTTTCATGATAATTAATTTATATGTGACTTACTTTCTAGAGCATTTCTCCATCTTGGTCAGAATAACTTTGCAGAAGCTCACAGATTCTTCACAGAAATTTTAAGGATTGACCCATCAAATGCTGTGGTAAACCTCCACCTTTTCTACAGTTTACTGACACCTGAGTGATTCCTGAATCCATTAGATTTGAGTGCCCAGGGTTGCTTGGGAGCTTTATATGAAAGTGAAACAAGGTCCAAACAAAACATTGATAAGACATAGATGAGCAAAGGAAGAAAAAAGCTCTTTCTGTGAAGGATGAGATTATTATGCATATATTCAACTTTATTTTGTTTCAAGACAGCTCTGCAAGGGTTTGTATGTATGGCTTTTATTGTTTGTTTTAGTTCAGAATTACAAGTTGTACAATGAAATGGCAGCTATCAACATAAAGTAATTGATTTGTTGAACTATGATATCAAAGAGATACTATCAAGTTGTAAATATTTTTTAACATTTTGCAAATGAAAGCTTTAGCAATCGTTGAGAGATTAGAGGATTATCAGTTTTGTTCAGTTCAGTTGTTTGCATTTTTGACAGCACTCTGTATGCAATCACTTGAGAATGAGCTGATTCTTGGGCATCTGGATGTATCTCTACTGCACTGTTCCAAGGCCACTTTAAAACTGCAGACACCCAAGTTCAGGGAGTACCTAAGTAAGAGTCTTGTGACATTGGACTACAAATGTATCTGCTGAAAATTGAGGCAATCTCCCTTCAGCTGTGGTAGATCTAATAGAGCTCTCTAGAGAAAAAGGCCATGTTCTTCCCTAAGCTTTCAGAAAGTGGAGGAGTTGCTGTTGCTAAGCAGCCCTTTGTATTATTGTAACTCATGTTGATAAACTTTTCTCTTTCCTGCAGAGGAAAGAGAAAAATAACTTGACTTCTAGGATTTATTTGGGCTGCCCTGGTTGGTGAACAACCCCATTAGCTTAAAAGGCAGTTTCTGACATGTTTCTGTAGTAAAACAGTTCCCCCTGTTGTTTGGGTGGAGCTTTCACACAGCATCAGGGGAGAGAAACATATTTGAAAATAGAAGGATATAATTGTAAAGCTGAAAGAACTGACAGGGCTTCAGGGCAGGTGTACTTTCTGAAACCAATTTCAACTTGCTTTTAACATGTACTAATGAGTAGTGTTCCTCAGCCAGTCTTGAAACCAGCTGAAGCTCTTCTGTCTTTGAGAACTTCAGCTGTTGTAGGTCAATAGGTCCTGTTGCTATAGGGCAGCTGCTGAGAATTACTGGTCCCCCCACTGCCCAGAAAGTGAGAATTGGGTCATATTGAAGAAGACAATCCATAAAATGCAATTATTTGGGGGGAGGGGGGAGGGACTAAGGCAGGGAATAAGTAAATCTAAATACTTGGCAAATTTGGTCTGACTCCAGACTTATACATAATACAATACATAATATCTCTTTCTCCAGGCTAATAACAATGCTGCTGTTTGTCTGCTTTATCTGGGAAAATTGAAGGATTCCCTCCGGCAACTGGAAGGAATGGTTCAGCAGGACCCTAAACACTACCTACATGAGAGTGTTCTTTTCAATTTGACAACTATGTATGAATTGGAGTCATCCCGCAGTATGCAGAAGAAGCAGGCTCTGCTCGAGGCTGTAGCTGTCAAAGAGGGTGATAGCTTTAACACACAGTGTCTCAAATTAGGATAGCTCATTTTCAACTATTTAGTTTTCTTTCTGAAAGGCTAATATTTAAATTGTACATACTCTTGCTAATGTGTAAATGTTCCTCTTACAATTGAAATAAAATCTTTTTAATTGTGAACTTATGGTATTATTACTACACATTTACATGGTCTGTAACAACAACACTGGCTACCACTGTTGGGATATTTCATTGATCTATAGCCAGCTTCATTTATTGGGTCTGTTACAATTTAGTCATTCCTAGATGTAGTATATACCAACAATCACAATTACTCAGATGTATTCCTTTATGTATGCATTTTAGCTAACTTGTCATAGTGGGTTTTGCTATAAACACTTTCAGAGAGTAGTGAAGAAAATACTAAATCAGCTGATCTCATTACATAGCTAAGACTTCATGGGAATGGATGAGTAAGTAGCATGTATTACAAAAGTGAAATCCTAGCCACAGGTTTTCCTTTCAACTGCTTGTTGTGCATATCCCCCAACTACCCAAGCCACACAGTTGAGTGCATCTCTCATGGTTTAAGCCCTCATGGGAAGAGGGCTTAATTCAGTACTTAAATCCTTAAAGGAAATCTCTAGATCCACAGAAGAACCTGCTACTACCCTTAACTTTTATGTACTTGCTGAAGAGTCACTCCAGATACTCTAATACTTAAAATAGTCTAAGATGAAGAGGGATAAGCAGGGTGTACAAGCACAATAATGGGTAGGATTGATACTCAGTTATCAGTTGGGGTAGTTTACCATCATGCATCCTGCACTGAAGTGATACATCACCTGAACTACAGTGATCCAAAGTACCTCTTGTATTTGGAGTCTTAGACCACATCCATGAGTATGGTCTCATTTATTTCTAGACCCGTGGTTCTCAATGTTCTTAGACTCAAGGTGCCCTTCAAAAAATGCCAGCTCTTACATTGTCACTTATTTTTACTACAGAAAAATAGAGCAATTCTGCTGTTGCAAAGGACTCAGAATGATCACAACATGTCAGAATGGACTCCTATTTGAAATCTCTGGGCGCATCCACACATGCAAGCATGTGCGCTTGCAGCAGCTCAAATAGAAGCAGTGCAAATTTGTGCCGGGGCTTTTTGCTTCAGCGCACATGCTTGGACGTGCACTTTGTTGTGGAGCAAATTGTGCCACTTGGGGCAAAATAAACCTACCTGGCTCCTCCCGGATCTTCAGCCAGGGGGAGCTAGTAGAGCCCAGGGCCAGCACCTGTGCTGTCCCCAGCAGTATAAAAAGCTGCCCTGGCAAGTAGCTCAGGGCTGCTAGCTCTCAGAAGCTTCTGGAGCCCAGCCAGTTGGTACCTGGGGACATTACCCCTTGTGCCAGCTGGACTGCTGAACCAGCCCTGAGAGTTCCCTGCACCCTCAACCCATTGCAGCAGTCTGGCAGTGAGGGCTGCTCCCTGGCTGTGACCCACTGTGCACCTGCCAGACTCAGATGGGGACTGCAGAGCCAATAGAGGCATCTGCCCCTCTGGGCCAGCTGCCAGTAGACTGCAGTTGCAGGGTTGGCCTTTGTGCAGCACTATTGCCATGTGTGTCCCCTGCCCAGCCATCTGGCCAGCTATCGCCCGGAAGATGTTCTGGGTGTGGTGGCCTGCTTTGAACTGTCAAAGCATGTCCTCCTGGCCCCATTTGGCCACGAAGTCAGCCACAGCCAGATGGGTCCAAGGTGCCAGCTTTGAGCAAGCAGGGTCCTGCCACTGGCCTCCCTAACAGGAATTCTGGTGTTCCCTATTGGAAAACTGAAAAATCCCTGATAAAAAAACCCCCACAGTCACTCTAAAATACCCCCAAATCCATGTTCCTCCACAAGTAAAACAAAAGACCACTATAAAGAGAGAGAGGGAGTGAGACAGAGATGGAGACAGTGATCAGTTGGACAATGTTATATTGATATATCTACAGTGTTAAAGCAAGTCTCTCATCATAATAAAGTGAACTCTAAATGCAGGTTTCATGAATACATATTTTGCTGCCCTCCTACAGGGTGATGGCCCCCACACAAGGGCTGTGCCCCCCCCAACAGAGGGTTCAGCCCCCACACAAAATGTTTGGCCCCCCACACACAAGGGGTTCAGACCCCCAACAGGGGGTTCATCCCCCACACAAAGGGTTCAGTCCCCCCAAAATAGGGTTCAACCCCTAACAGGGATTGGCCCTCCATAAAGGGTCTGGCCCCCCAACAGGGAAAATTAAAATAGTTTGAGTTTGGTTGTAGCCCCCAGGGTGATCCACCCGATTCAAGTTCATTCCAGTCTGTCATCCACCATCCAGAGAAAGAGAACCTGCAAAACCACTTTCTAGAAAGGCTTTAGAGACCATAGTTTTCAAAAGTAATCAGTAATTCAAGAGTCTTGATTCTTAGAGGGAAAGTAGTGCTTCCTAAAAAAAACAGTCCCCTGTGGACAGTCATAATGCACATCCATAAAACCGGTACTCATTGAAAAATGAAAGTGTTAGTGTCTAGAACAGAGATTCTCAGCCAGCCACAGCACACTGGGGTGCCTTGAGATCTTTTTTCTTAACTTAATTGCCACCAAAATTCCTTAGCAACTGTTTAAATACAATGAAATAAGAAAACCACTGAAATAAGGAAACAAACTATTGGTATCTTTTTTTTTTCTTTTGATGAATACAACAGATTGGTGTCATTTTCGATTGTAACCCAATGGCACTGAATCCAATGGCACTAAACACTCTAATGCTACAGGACCTGATCCGTTATGTTGTTGGTTGTATTCATTCTATTTTACTTTTATATGTAGACTCTTTGCTACATGATCCACTGTTTCCATGCTTAGTATTTTGTCTAACTGGTTATATATCCAAAATCATATTTCTATCATTTTTCCTTGCAGACCTGGAAAATAGCACCAAACAATTCCAATTAAATAGTTCAACTTACAATAAAATAATATTTTTGTTTTTGGTATACAAAAGACAAAGGACAAAGATTCTCTTGATAGCTTACTTAAGGTAAAGTGTCACATCAAATTAGTATCTTGTGTGTCCTCATGAATGAAATTTCTGGAGGTCTAAATAGATATTTTCTATTTCTAGGTACCATAGGCCAGATGGTACCATAGGACCATAAACCAGGCACATGGTTCTCATCACATGCACTGTGCAAAGTAGAAACAAAATGCTGTTGTTCTAATTTACACTTGCTGATCTTACATTTGCTACGCACTACTGTAAATGATTGCAGTCAGAGCAACAGTGAAGTAAAATCAGTGATCTTAGTAAAAGGGCCAGATTCACCTTTTAAAAAAAAAGTCATGTAAGCTGCCCACAAGTGTCATTTTAATTACCCAAACTTTCTTTTTCCACTTAGGTAAACAAAGACCTCCCTCTCCCCTCCCCCCTTCTCCCCCCACAAATCAGTTTGGATTCAGATTCACTCCCTGTTGTTGCACAAGTTGTTTGCTGTGTTTGTATTACTTTTTTTCCGATTAAAAATCCTATGGAGGAAACTTGGAATGTATGACTTCTAAACTGAGTCAGTCATTAAAAAGTACATTATCATTTAACTTGAAAAATATTTAATTACAATTTTAAAATCCTGAAGGTGTATTCAGTTATTACTGCTGAATTGATGCACATTGCTTCCTGTTCATAAAATGGAAGAAATTGTCACTTGTAGTATTACGGAAGAGATTTTACATATACAAATTAGGGCCATGTCCAGACGAGTGCAGCTGTGCAGTATGTGGCACTGCAGACCCATCTGCACTGCCACACCGCACATTCAGGCATTCCTCATGCTCCTACCTTGCAGCACAGGGGGGTTTTGACCCTGGTAGCCACACTTCAGCTGCCAGCAGGCTCCCAGCTCCAGGAGTGCAGCTGTGAAAAGTGGTTTCTAATTGAAACAAGCACCAAACATCACTAACCTCATCACTAGAAGCCAACTCCCTACAGCCCAAAACACATGGGATGGATCCAGACTATGTCATGACAAGAAATGCAAAACCTGCCAACATATCTCCAGTACTCCCACAAACGGTGCACCAGAATCTGTTACAGACAAGAATACCCAAATACCTGTGGGGACACATTTCTCACAAGAAAACCACTCTTGTCTCCAGTCTCTCAGTCCTGATCCTCAAAGGGAATTTACAACCCACTTTTCGCAGACAGGCCTATGAATTTCACTTCATCAACCTCCTGGGTGCAGAAACTCATGGACTCAATATAGACATTGGACACACTACAACTTGCCTGACATCCAACCCCCCAGGTACCCCTCCACTTTTACCTGTTACTTTCCCCCTACCCCATCCTGTCTCTCACCCCATCATGCCTCCATTTCCACTTTCACTGACTGGCTTTCTTGCCTGCATTGCGTACCAGCCTCTGGCTTCTTTACTACTCCTTCCATCCAGGAAGAGCACACATACCAACTAAGTGCTTCTTGGTCCACTTCCAGGTTTGTTGCTGACCCCCACCCCCCTGCACTCCTGTGGGACGCTCCATCCACCCCAGCATCTCAGCATTCTCGAGCGGCCTGGTGCCTTGAGGTATGTAGAAAAAACATTTAAAGCTGTATCTATGTCCAAATCTTTTCAAATCTCTCTGAATTGATTTGGAGGGTTCCAATTTGGTTCAGAGAGATTAAAGGGTCTCCAGGTTCAATCTGGATTTGGAGATTTGGCCACCAAATGGAGCCAAATCTCCGCTGAATTGAATCAGGGATTGAAACTTCACACAGCCCTAATCAGCAACCCTGTGGTGCTGTAGTGTTTCTCCTCCTTGCCCTGGCTGGTCTTATATTGTCAGTGCAGGCAGATAATATACCTGGAATTATCTGCCACCTCAGAATGATCCCTCACCACACCATCCCCTTGCTTCTGGGGTGCAGGTGAGTATCCTGCCTAATCTCCCTCCTCAGCAGGCAGAGGCACAACAACAAGAGGAGCAGACTCAGCTAAGCCACTTGCCTCCACAACCTCAACCTCCTCCAAACTGTCTTCCAGGGAAGTAGACCAGGATCTAGGGGAACTTGGAGGGGAATGGGGCACAAACTCAGATTCTTCCTCGGTCCCCAGAATTTCTTTTGCTAGGGCACTCAGATCACCTGCTTCCAGATCCAGCTCCTCCTCTGGCACTGGAAGGCTCAGGCTGGGAACTGAAATGGGAGTGAAGGAGACTGTCATGCTGGCGCTGCTGCTTGTCATGCTGGTGGTGCTGACGGTTATTATTATGGGTGGTGTTATCGGAGGGGGTGCAGATGCAGGCGCTGGTCCCACCTCCTTGCTGCCACTAGCACCAGAAGCCTCATGCCTGCTAGTGCCAGGAAAGAGGGTATGTCTAAATGTGCATGGCAGGGGTGAAATTACAGCTCTCCCTCTGCCCCCTCTCCCTCCCTGGCCAAAAGACCTGGCACCTGCCTTTCCAGCACACTTCATATTTCACGTGCTGGGAAAAAATGTGCATCTGTGCTAGTGTGTGTGTAATAAATGTATGT
>NW_017728918.1:31661983-31704482 GCF_001723895.1 Crocodylus porosus | reverse complement strand
AACTTGATCACAAGGCACTACCAAGCTGCAAGCTTACAGATGCTGCTCTCAGTCTCTCTGCTGCTCCTGCTGTAGACACAGACAGATGCAGCTGCAAAATGCGAGAGCAGCTCACAGACAACCTTTTATGCTGCTTCTCTGTCCCTCCCCCAGAGCACTGGGATTGGAAGGGACCTCAAGGACAGATGGTTGTCACTGGCCAGCTATAGATGTCAATATTAGAGCAGTCCTTCCCCCCTCCTCCCCCTCCCTCTTAGTTTCTCTTTCCCTGCAAGCCTGCCTCCGAAACAGCTCAAAATATTTGAAACTTTTCAGAAACATTCAAATCAGTTCAAAACATTTCCAAAACATTTTGGATGGCTTGTTTAATTTCAGAGCTGTTTCAGAGCCTCACGTTTCATTTTGGATTTTGTGTTTCAGCCGCCAAAACGTTCCAATACAAAATGAAATGCCCACCGAAATTTCGCACAGACCTAGTAGCCAACCCCTGCACTAGGATCATCTGCAGTCTGTCCACCTCTGACTCAGGCTGGGGGAAGAACACGTGCACTCGTCAGAAGAGGCTTGTGCTGTAGACCTTGGATGACCTGCAGTGACAAGAGACTATCAAGTGGAGCAAGGTCATTCTCATGGTGATATGCACAGGGCTAACTGAGCATTTTCCTTACCTGTGGAGAAGCAAGTGGCAATAACTACCTGGAAGCTGGCAGCCTCCAACTGACCATTGCAAACCAGTTTGTCATGATCAAATCTTTTGGTTGCACCAAACATGAGGTGGACACTGCCATAATAAAGATATTGACCTAAGCATTGCCAACCTAGAGGAAGAACCTCAGGCATATGGTTTTTATGGACGAGTTTCCCCAACTGAACTGAAGCACATTCCTTTCTTTGTCACCACCCCAGGAAGTTTTCGAGCACATAAATAGGAAGAGTGGTTTTCTATCATTCTGTAGGGCCTGGTGGACTCCCACATTAATGAATGCCACATGAATACCTGGAAAAATGCAGAATGAAAGAATTCTCAGCTACTCTCACCTTGGCTTCCTTTTCAAGGGACAGAAAGTTTGCCAGGACTACTCACAGCATAAAAATTATCGAACTCTTCCCCTGCTGATGTGCAGCACCCCAGTCTTCCCACTGCTGTAGTGGTTCTTAAACACCTTGCTCACAAGAGAGTTTGGGCAGTTTCAGAATGACAGGCTGCTCATTGGGTGGCTAGAGACCAGTTGGTGCACCCTTGGCACCTGCCCAGGTCCTGTCTGCTAGGTGTCCCATTGGCAATCCTTTGATTTAAGGAGTCTTCCGGTAAATAAGGGAGTCACTGGTAAATGGAGATGGCTGAGGAGGCCAATCTGAGTTCACAGAACCTGGAAAGCAGGGCTGGAAGGGACCTCTAGAGGTCTAGTCCAGTGGTTCTCAAACTTTTTTTGTACCAGGACCCATCTGTAAACATCAATGGCCAGTCCCAACCCAGTGCCCCTCACTCCTGACCCACAGCCCCCCAGCATGTGGAGCAGGGGGTGGGTGTGTGGGGCGGGGGGCAGCCCCTCACAGACTGGAACTCTGCCAGCCTGTAAGGGAAAAGCCACAGTTGCCCATATTGTTTGCCTTTAAAGGAGAATTCATTTATAAAGTTTGTTTGTGACCCTTTCATATATTCTTGCAACCCACTTTTGGGTCACAACCCACGGGTTGATAAATGCTGGTCTATAGCCTCTCCTTGCCCCCCCATACACTTATCTGTGGGGAGCTGCAGCAACTGCTTTCCATGGTGCCTGGCTGGTAGGTTGGGGGGGTGCATGTCCCCCCCTTACCTGATCACACTCCTCACCTACCCGTGACTCCAAGCAGCCCCTTGCATGCTGGAACTCTGCCTGCCTGAAAGGGGAAACCTGCAGTTTCCCACATTTTTCTCCTTGCAAGAAGAAAATCCTTTTTTTGTTGTTGTTATATTTGCGACCCTTTCATATATTCTTGTGACCCACTTTTGGGTCACGACCCATGGATTGAGAAATGCTGATCTAGTCCACACCCCTGCCTGAAGCAGAATCATCCCTATCCAAACTAACCTAAGCAAATCCTTTTCTAACCTATTTCTAAAACTACACAGGCAAACCTACCACACAGCCACAGAGCATAGTTCCTTCCCATGCCACAGTTAAAGAGAGGGACAATGGCAATCAAAGTCCTGCTGCTGCAACCAAGGCAGAAGGCCACAACCCTGCCTATATAAGAAGGTAAAAACCCCTACAGTCCATGCAATGGTTGTGTTCAGACATGCAGGGACATGCACTTGAAGCGGCACAGACTGCTGCAGTGCATGTGTACTTTGTTTGCAAAACAAAGTGTCCCACAGCAGGCAAACTGCCTCTGCCTAGCTCCTCTCAGCTCTTCAGCCAGGGAGAGCTGGTGGCTGGGACCAGCACAGCTGGCCCCAGCAATCTTACCTGATGGCCGGGAGCAGAAGGGGCATAAGTTGGGCAACATGGAGGCCTGACTGGCAGCCAGAGCATTGCTCTGGATGGCCTGATCTCCGTATGTGCCAGCACATGCTTCTAAGTGCGTTGCACCACTTTTTTGTTTCAGTTTGTTGTTTGTTGGTTGGTTTTTTGGTGTGAAGGTTTGCAGTGCCACAGACTGCTCATTCTGCATGTCTGGATGCAACCAATCTGTCCAGGGGTAAAATTCCTTCCTGACCCTAAATGTGGTGATCAGTCTGACCCCAGACAGGGGCAAAACAACTAAGCCAGGAAGTTTGGGGTTGTAGTCCCAGAAGGAGCATTGACACACCCAAATCAAAATCCCCAGCTTTGGCTGTAATCAATGCCCAGTGTTTCAGAGAAAAGCAGAAAAAAAAACCCAAATCCCTGACAGGTAGCAGCAGGAAGGGAAGTAAGTTCTTTCCCAGCTCCATACATCAACCAGCAGAGCCAGAAGCATAAGAAATACACACAGCATAGCATAACTACTAAATCATCATCCCTGATCAGTGCATATCCAATCTCTTCTTGAACACCTCCAGTGGTGGAGAGTCCACACCTTCCGAAGCCAGTCTATTCCACTGCCTCACTGTTCCAACAGTGATATCAGCTTTTTCTGATATCTAATCTAAGCTTATTTTGCTGCAGCTCCAAGCCACTTGTCAGTGTCCTGCTCTCTGCAGCTAGAAAGCAAAGGTGTTTTCCCTCATCTTTATGGCAGCCTTAAGATATTTGAAGACTGCTATCATGTCCCCTCTTAAGTGCCTGTTCTGTAAGGTGGACAGGACTATTTCTTTCAACCTCTTCTCATATGACTTGGGTTACCTTCCAAGTCTGTCATCATTTTTGTCATGTGCCTCTAGATCCTCTCTAACTTCTCCATGTCTTTTTTAAAATGTCAAGCCCAAAACTGATCACAGTACTCTAGATGAGGCTTACCCAGCAGCAAGTAAAAAGGAGCTATCACTTCCTGTGTCTTGCACATCATGCTTCTAATGATGTAGCCCAAAACCTTTTGTGCAGCTGCATTGCTCTGCAGACGTACTGAGTCTGCAATCTACTATGACTCCTAAACCTTTTCCATAGTGCTGCTATCCAGGCAAGTGTCACTCATCTCATATTTGTGTTTTCAATTATTCTTCCCAAGGGGCTAACACCTTGCATTTCTCAGCATTGAACTTCATCCTGTATTCCAGTTTGTTTACAGTCTTCCCAATTTTGTGTCATCTGCAAATTTGCTCAAGAAACTCTCTATTCTAACTTCCAAATAATAAATACATTGAACAGCACTGGGCTCAGGACAGACCTCTGTGGGAGTCCGCTTAAAACCTCCTGCCATTGCAACACGGATCCACTTATAACTCCCCTTTGCTTGTGACAGTTATAAATGGATCCATTTTTAACTCCCCTTTGCTTATGATGTCTATCCACCTTATAGTAGTTTTGTCAAACCCACATTTCTCCAGTCCGTTTATGAGATGGTCATGTAGGACTTTGTCAAAAGCCATGCTCAAGCCCTGAGATGCACTATCTCCTAAGTACTCCCTTCATCTACCCAAGTAGTTACTTTGTCAAAGAGGGAAGTTAAGTTTGTTTGATGTGATAAATTCAGAGTAAAATCCTTCCTGGCTGCTTGTGATCATCTTTTTCTTCTCCAGATGTTTGGAAATAGACTTTCTTAGGGTATTCTCCAGAAACTTCTTGGGTATCAAGATGAGACTAATCAGTCCATACAGGCAACCCCTGCTTCACACTTTTAACTGGTTCCTGAAAAACTGAGTATTAAACGAAATGAGCGTTAAGTGAAACTTATTTGATGACCCAAGATGGCAACCACAAGCATTATAATGAAACTCACTGAGTGCTAATGAAATCAGATATCAGTTTAAAATTAGCATTATAGCGAAATAGCGCTAAGTGAAACAGCATTAAGTGGGGGTTGCCTGTAGTTCCCCCGGGGTCCTCCTATTTGCTTTTTTTAAAGTGGGGTACTATGTTGGCCCTTTTCCAGTCCTCTGGTACTTCACCTGTCTCCCACAACTTTTAAATAATTGCCAAGGCCTCTGAGATCCCCTGTGCCAGTTCCTTAAGCACCCTGGGATGAAGTTCATCAGACTCTGCTGACTTGAATTCATTCAGACTCATCAAAAACACTCTGACTCATTCTATTATTATCTCATTCCTCAGCTTGTCCCCTTCCTTATCCAAATAATCTTTGTTAGCTGTCTGGTTGCAACCTAATTTTTTTTTTAAGACTGAAGCAAAGTAGTTGTTGAGCAGCCTTCTTTGTTAGCATCTTCTGTTAAGAGTCCATCCTGATGTAGCCCGGGTACACCAGTGAAAGGGATGGTGGTCAGGCAGGTGCTGAGAGAGAGCCTGCCACCTGGGAGCAGTTCCCTCTCCTCTCTACAGAGCCAGGCTGAAACCAAGCACTTACCTATATACACATTTATTGCTACAATAAATAAATATAAATAAAGAACATTAAATATTTAGAGTAAAATTAGTATGTGACACCACATACAATAACCTGCAATCAACATACTGTACCACACCCAGGGACTGCAAAAATATAAACCAGGTGATTCACAGCATATAAAATAATTAACCCCCCTGCAAAAAATAAGCATTAACACTTTGGAACAGGTAAATCAAGGCATCAACACAATAAACACAAATGAGCATCAGTTTAGATAACCCAGGTGAGTTGAGGTAGCAATACTACAGTCATACACAGACAACAATACAGGTATGTTCTGATAATAGGCAATAAACACATACATATAGACAATAAAGACAGATAAACCCATACAAACTCCCTTAAGGAGTACCCATAACTATATTAGCCTCTACAATATGAAAAAACAACAATCACAAAAAAGGGGGTACACTCAGAACCTCCCAGGATGGTCCCTGAGCCCCTCCCATCCCCTTTAGGGCCCCAGGATGTGGACACACCCCTCCCATAATGGAGGAGGGTGGAGGTGGCAGACCCTCCCAAGCCCACCTCTCCTGTGGGACCTGCTTCCCCAGCAACTTAACACTCCCGCTCTGAAGTACCCAAGGCTATCCCCTGGTGGCCAGTCCCATGATGGCCTCTCCCCAGCAGCAGTCCAAGCTCCTCTTGATGGCCTGGTGCCCCACTTTGGGCACCCGGGGTGCTCCCATGGGAACCAAGCCATTACTGGCTCTAGTTCCCTGACCTCATACCCTTTCCCAGGTCCAGCTCTGGGCACCGGGGCTCTTAGTTTAATGTGGAGCCATGCTGCAGGACTCCAGTTATTTGGCCTAGAGCTGGGGCTAACTTGAATAGCCTCAAGCTGCTCCCAGGGCCAGCTCTCTCTGCGCCAACCTCTGCACCATGTGGGGCCCAAGCAGCCTTGAGCTGCTCCCAGGGCCAGCTCTCTGTGCGCTGATCCACGCACTGTTGAGGCTCAGGTGGGGTCCCATGGACAGTCATCTCCAAAGCTCCCCCCTCCTTGCTGTCCCTTGCTGCATCTCTCACTCCAATGGGTCGAGCATGCTCTCCTTTTATACGCTTCAGGGGCTCCACCCCTGAAGTTCTCCAGACCTGGTAAGGCGCAGTCTCGAACCAGGTCCAGACTGCTCCTTGCCCTTCATGGAAAGGGCATGGCATTGCTTTCCCTGGCTTGCTTCTGATTGGCAGATGGGCTCCACCAATTGGAATTGCAGAATCTTGAGCCCAGGACTCATCCAGAGCTCAAAACTTAAGTCTGCTACACTGACTATTTAATTGTGAACCCAGCTACCTTGGTCTTTCTTTTATGACCAATATATTTATAAAGTAAAAGTACACAAATGCCAGGAGCTTGGGAAATAAACAGAAGGAACTTGTCCTCCTGCTTAACACAAATAATTGCAATGTCATAGGGATAGTGGAGACCTGGTGGGACTCCACCCATGACTGGGCCACAGGTATAGATGGCTATACCCTGTACAAGAAAGATGGAGTGGACAAAAGGGGCAGAGGTGTAGCTTTCCTTGACATAGAGAGCTAATTGTCCCTGCAAATTGACATTGGTGCCCAGGGTGGACAACTGGAGACCCTCTGGGTTAAAATCCATGGGGAACATGGCACAGGGGACACAATGGTGGGAGTCTACCCAGGATCAAGAACTTGACCAGGTGTTCTCCAGGGAATTGGCTGAGGCCGCACACTCCCAGTGCATAGTTGCCATGGAAGACTTCAACTACCCAGACTTCTTGTGGGAAGAGAGCTCGGCCAAATCCAAACACTTGCAAAGCTTTCTCACGTGCATGGATGAGCTCTATCTGACTCAATAAGTCTACGGGCCAAGAAAAGGTAAAGCACTGCTCAACCTGGTACTGGCAATGGGAGACAACCTAATCAGCGACCTAACGATGAAAGGGAAGCTGGGTGACAATGACCATGAGCTGATCACCTTCACCATCCTTCGTAAAGCTGGCAAGTTAGTCAGCAATACATAAGTCCTCAACTTCAGGATAGCTGACTTTGACAAGCTCAGGAGGCTTGTCAGTGAGGCCCTAAGGGACCATGACCTAAACAGGAGGGGAGTTCAGGATGATTGGTTGCTCCTCAAGAGAGCAATCCTGGATGCACAAGCAAAGTCTATCCCGTCTTGGAGGAAAGGCAGCAAAAGGGCACAGCAGCCCCCTTTGCTGTACAGGGAACTAGCAGACCTCCTGTGTCTAAAAAGAAAGACCTACAAAGGATGGAGGACTGGATCCATCTCCAAGGAGGAATACTCTGCACTGGTCCGAACCTGCAGGGAGCAAACCAGGAAAGCCAAGGCTGCGACAGAACTCCAACTAGCTACAAATATCAAAGACAATAAAAAGTCCTTTTTTAGATATGTGGGGAGCCGGAGGAAAAGCAAGGGCAACATTAAACCCCTGCTAAACCAAATGGGACAACTGACAACCGACGCCCAGGAACATGCCAACTTGCTAAATGAGTACTTTGCATTGGTTTTTCATCAGTTACAGGACGGGAAGGCCTGGGGGAGGGAGATACTTCACCCTCCATCAATGCTGACCTTGTGAAGAAATATCTTGAGAGGCTGTGTACCTTCAAGTCAGCCTGCCCTGATCATCAACATCCCAGGGTACTCAAGGAGCTGGAAAGGCTTCATAGCCCAGCCCCTGGCACGGATCTTTGAGAACTCCTGGCGCTCTGGTGAAGTGCCCAAAGATTGAAAGAAGCCCAATGTGGTGCCTATCTTCAAGAAAGGGAGGAAAGCGGATCCAGCAAACTACAGGCCCATCAGCCTGACCTCTATCCCAGGGAAGGTCTTAGAAAAGATTATCAAAGAGGCCATTCTTAACAGACTAGCAGATGACAACATCCTGAGGGATAGCCAGCATGGGTTTGTTGCGGGTAGGTCTTGCTTGACCAATCTCATTTCCTTGACCTATCACCTGAACAAGGGAGAAGAGATTGATGTTGTAAATCTTGACTTCAGAAAAGCCTTCAATCTGGTACCCCATGATCATCTCTTAGCTAAACTGGCCAACTGCAGCCTCGGTTTCCCCACAATCCACTGGCTGGGGAATTGGGTCCGTGGTCGGACCCAAAAGGTGGTGGTTGATGGAAGTCAATCATCATGGTGCCCTGTGACCAGTGGATTCCCTCAAGGCTCTGTCTTTGGGCCTATACTATTCAACATCTTCATTAATGATTTGGACACTAGTGTCAGAAGTGGACTGGCTAAGTTCGCTGACAACACCAAACTCTGATGTAAAGCGTCCACACCTGAGAACAGGAGGGTGATCCAGGCTGACCCTGACAGGCTCAGGAAATGGGCAGATGAGAATCTGATGGTATTTAACACCGAAAAATGCAAGGTTCTTCACCTTGGGAAGAAAAACCCACAGCATGATTATAGGCTTGGCAGCGTTACGCTGGCTAGCACTACGGACGAAAGGGACTTGGGGGTCATGATTGACCGCAAGATGAACATGAGCCATCAATGTGATGCTGCAGCTAGTAAAACGAGCAAAACACTGGCTTGCATCCATAGATGCTTCTCAAGCAAATCCCAGAACATCATTCTCCTGTTGTACTCAGCCTTGGTGAGGCAGCAGCTGGAGTACTGCATCCAGTTTTGGGCTCTGCAATCTAAAACGTATGTGGAGAAGCTTGAGAGAGTCCAGAGAAGAGCCACATGCATGATCAGAGATCAGGAAAACAGACTTTATGAGGACAGCCTGAGAGCTATGAGACTCTTCAGCCCAGAATAGCGCAGGCTCAGGGGTGATCTGATGGCTGCCTATAAGTTTATAAGGGGTGTTCACCAGGATCTGGGGCAACATCTGTTCACAAGAGCACCCCAAGCAATGACAAGGTCAAACAGTCACAAATTCCTCCAAGACCATTTCAGGCTGGACATAAGGATGAACTTTAATGTCTGAGCCCCCAAGGTCTGCAATAGACTGCCGCCAGAGGTGGTTCAAGCACTTTCAAGAGACATTTGGATTTTTATCTTGCTGGGATCCTATAACCCCTGCTGACTTCCTGCCCCATGGCAGGAGGCTGGACTTGAAGATCTTCCAAGATCCCTTCCAGCCCTAATGTCTATGAAATCTATGAAAACCTCCTCTTCTGGTCCTTAACTTGACTCATCAGGTGAAGTTCATGTTTACCTTTGTCTTCCTGATTTTGTCCCTGCAAGTCCTTGTTATGCTTCCTTGGTGATCTGCTCTTTAGACCTGTGCAGGGGTTTCTGTGAACGTGCACCCCAAACTGTTGAAAGCAGATCTCATATCACTTGTGTGTGCTAAGGCAAAACAGGATGAAAACAGCAGATGTTAATAGCAGAGCAGTCTTCCCCCCCACTCTCAGCCTTTTCTATATATGGAAGATCACCCCGCCCCCTCCCTCTTCTCAGTTTCTGTTTGCTGCAAGCCTTCTGAATCTCCAAATCTCTCCAAATTTATTGAGAAACATCCAATTCAATTTGGACCTTTTAATGGGTCTCCCAATTTGATTCGGATTCGGAGATTTGGTGGCTGGATCAGGCCATATCTCCTCTGAATTGAATCGGCTACTAAAGCTTTGCAAGGCCCTACTGCTTTGTAGATTTTCTTTTTTTCCTTTAGAGCATCCTAGAAGCGCCTTGTGCAACCACCATGGTCTCTTACCATTATTCTTGTACTTCCACCATGTTACAACAGCTTCCTGTTGGTCTTCCAATTCTTGCCCTTTAAAGTTGCCAGCCCTCCAGGGCACCTTTATCCTTCAGTCTGTCCTCCCATGGCACCATGCCCGCTATCTCCTTGAGTTGGTTGAAATCCACATTTTTGAAATCCAGTGTCTTAGTTCTGCTGACCCCATGCTTTATCAATCTCATCATGATCACACAAGATTCAAGATAAATGTTCCCCTATTCATATCCTCAAAATTTTGGAAGAGAAAATTGTCATCCAACCCAAGTTGTTGAGCAAGTTCCTATTTTATAGTTCTAATAGTTTCAGATGGAAGGAATGACATTTGGTAATGTTAGATCACAGCTCTTTCCCTTTGTCTCTCATCTGCCTCTTTAATGAGGTGAGTTTGCTCAAAATGATCAATACCATGTTGTACATGACAGTACCACTGGAGGCACCATTGGAGGCTTCCCAAATATTGATATTAATATCACATTTCTTCAGACTGGCCTTCAAAGTGTCCTTGAATCTCTTATTTTGCCTACCTCTAAAGTGGTAACAACAGTGATATGAAAATATAGGACCTGTCAAGGGTGAGTGTCTCAATATCTGTCTCAGAAAGCACCATAAGGGCTGGAGGAATGGCAGGGCTTCTGGCTGACAACCAGTGGCCTCTGTCATCTCTAGCAGGTTCATACTGTTACTTGGGGATCTTTTGACTTGGATTGGCACTGCAGGGGGTCACACTTATGGCCCCTCAAAGTCTTCTGGAATGTCATTGCTTTGTATGCATTCATATTCCAGTGGCACCTTTTCAGGGCTTTCTGTACTTTGTCTTTCCTCGAGGCAGGATGAGGTTAAGGATTTCCATGCTGCTCCAAATGCTGCATCAGAGGAGGGCAGCTGTTGCATCCGCAGAAAGGCATGGACAGGTCAAAGTAGACTGCAGACAGAAAGGCACCGGTGAGTGCCCAGATTCCAATCCCTGGTGTGTCCATACAGAAAGTAGGAGGGCTGGAGGATTGTTGCAGCTGTGATGGTCCAGGAAATAAGGGCACAACCTGGCTGGATACAAGATTTTGAAGTGGGAGTCTGCATCCAGGCCATTGGACCCCAGAAAAGTGATTAGAATGACCTGTTAATTAACCCAGTTGCAAATTATACTGTGGCTAGTACAGTATGTAAAAACATGATCAGAAATTCATGTCTAAGTTTACACATATTGCATATAGGTAGGAATATTAGTGTTCAGTGTGTGGGCACATGTCTCATGGTGCTGTGAGGAAAGTCCAGAAAAATGCCAAAGGAAGCTGTGTTAGGATGTGAGCTCATGGATAAAGAACAACCTACTATAAAAATATGTAATAAACTATCACCCTAGTCTCCACCCCTTTAAATACAAATAGAAAAATAATAGGTTTGGGGAATGATGTACATCAAGTGGCAGGAGCAGTCATGCAATTGCTAAATGTAGGCAGCAATTTATCAGCTCTAATGCAAAGGCTGGCTACCTTTCAGGTAATTATGGTAGAAAGCTGCTTTCCTACTCAGCTCTTCAAGACGGTTTGGGGATTACAAGCTTAGAGATGCTTATCGCTAAAGAATGGGTGAAATGGTCACAATCACTGTGTTAGGGAAGGATTAGAAGAGACAGAGGAGGGGCCTGATTGCTGTATTATCCAGGATATTCAGGATCAGTGCCTGATCCAGGCAGGGCTCTGAGCATCCTGCAGATGTGTCAATGCGCTAAATGAAAGCTCTGCCATCAGCAGGAATTAATTTAAAACCCATCAAACATGGACTGAACATTACCCATAAACTGGGAGCGGGGGAGGGAAGAGCACGATGTGGAAATTAGAGCAGGGAGGCCCACTTTAGCTTCAGAGTCCTGTCAAAACTGTCGATTCTGAACGGAAAATGGTCGCATGAGAAGCTGCAGAATGCAAATCCTCAGACAGGTTTGAAAACCCGTGGTTTGATGAGCAGGCTTCAAGTGTACACTTTAAAAGCTGGTGCACACTCTAGTGGCTGTCTGCAGAACGTGCTCCTTCCCATGAGCCACATTAGGGCTGCTATTCCTGTGCTCTCTAATCTGGCCACTCACATTTGTGTACCCAGTGTACACCAGAACTGAACAACTGCTCTTTTCTCTAGCCTGTCTTAGCATACAATCAGCTTGCAGTCATTAGCCTCATTTGACAAGGTAAAAATAATATGCCTGACATAGGGCCTGAATTAAACCCTCCAAGTTTAAATATTTGTAATCTTTGGGAAAAACCTCTCAAGTCCAGGGCCAAACTTTATGGCAGGAGTCTCAGACACAACCTGCAGGCCGGATCCAGCCCACAGAACCATTCCAGCCAGACTGCGAGGAGTCCAGAGGAGGTGGTCGGGGTGGCTAGTGGAGCATGGCCTGCTGCAGAATTCAGGGTCCCTGGACCCCAGTGGACATGACTATCAGTGGCAGGGGGTAAGTGAGAGCTCTGCAGATACAGCTCTCAATTGCCCTGCTACTGCCCTCCCCCAGAGCCATTCCCCTACCCCAGGGGTGGGCAAAAGGCAGCCCACCAGGCCATTCTATCTGGCCCACGGGGCCCCTAAAAAATTTAGAAAATTAGTATTTATCTGCCCCTGGCTGCCTGTCATGCAGCCCTCGATGGCTTGCCAAAACTCAGTAAGTGGCCCTCCGCCTGAAATAATTGCCCACCCCTGCCCTACCCACTTTGCTGCCTGTCCTAGACCTGCACTGTCACACAATCCCCAAATTATACCATCGCCTGAACACTGACCTGCACCACTGGACCTGGGATTGGGCCCAGGAGGAGCGTATGTGGTCTGGATCCAACCTGGGGCCCAGGGTCAGTTTGACACCCTTGCTTTATAGCTTATGGCACTTTGTATAAGAACAGGATTGCAGCCTCCCACATCATCCCAGTGAACAAAATACAGAACATATCCTTGGGAAATATCTAGTGGTAATAAGTGGTGGTCACTGATAGACAAGCCAGTGATTCCTTATCATCTAGGACAGTGGTAGCCAAACTCTTTGGCAGGCATGCCTTAAGATAAGCCCTGTATCCTCCCTGAGTGCCACTCCAGCCCCCTTCCCTGCCCCATCTGCTGCTCTGCTTTCTGCTCCCTGCCCTATCTGTCATGTATTCCCTGCTCCCTGCCTGATCTGCTGTGTGCCATATGCAATCTCTGTGCCACTGGTCTGGGCATGGAACTATGAACTGGGAACTTCTCAGTTTAAAGACTTGTTCTTGACACACTGAGTTTGTGTTTACCTGGCTTGAAAAGTCTCTTTTCCATCCCAGCAATTAATAGTTTTGTTCAAGTAACACCAAAAAAGGTCCAAAAATAAAGATGCCATTATACTGTACAAAGGAAACATCGGGCTCAGGTCCTCAAAGGTGTTTATGCACCCATCAACCTAAATTGATCATATAGGCACCATTTACAAAATCACCATCTACCCCTGGAGGGACCTAAGTTCTTTTCAGTCAGACTTTACAAGGTTATCAAAGCACTGACACTTGACCTCTAGCTCAAGCCAAATCCAGGTTTCTGAAACCAGCTAGAGGAATGTCTACTTTGCTAGTAAAACCTGAACCCTTAGGCATGCTCTGAATTCTGCCAGGTCTCACCGCAAGGGTACAGTAGGTAAAAGATGAGCACAGCAAGTGAACAAAAACCTGGAGCATAGATAACTGTGTCTGTCCTAGTGGTTAGGGTACTCAACCATGGTTCAAAGCAAAGACTTGAACCTGGGTCACCCATCCTAAGTGTATATCCCAACCACCATAGAAGCAGCTGTTATGTGTTCTCTTTGCGTTTTGTTTTTTAGAGAAAAAAAGTCTGCCTGAGCAAACCTGGCTTAGACACAACTCCAGGACAGCATTAATGCCTAAGGATCCCAAGTGAAGGGAGCACCTATCACTGGAGATGTGCAGCAGGTCAGATGTTAGGTATCCTTTCCTCTGTGTTTTGCCCTTGTACGCCTGCGGTGGGACCTGGCTTCTCAGCTCTCTGACTGCCTCCTAAACAAGGGAACTTTAGTAGTATCATAAGCAATGGTTATACTGGTAACAAATCGTCCTAACAAAAGCTGTTACAATGGAATTGTTGGTCTGTGTGGTAGGGGAATACACTGAGCAAAACCATTCTGTTAACCCCGTTTCATTCAAAGTTAACATTACAGCAATTCGGCTCACCCTGCTGTAGGAGCATGCAGATATAACAGGTACATTGCAACAGCTGATATCCCTGAGCAGCAAGTCCTCCTCCCCTTTTTAAAATGTTGACAGTTACACCCGTCCATAGCCTTAATTCCTCAACTTTCCCTGGGCACCAAACAGGGAGCTTGAGCACCTAACTCAGCACTGAGGATTTCACTAGGCATCAGGCTGCTTGTGGAGCAGACATTGCAATGCTGAGCAGAGCACCTGGAATCTAGGCCCTAGTCCCAGCATCGCAGAGTCTTCAGTCTAGGATTTAGACATGATGCAGCAGGTGAATACATAGACAAATGGGGAAGGGCAGACAAGAAAAGAGGAGAGCTCAGCATGACTGCACAAAGCAGTAGTTAAAGTGGTTGCAGGTCACTGCCAGCCCAACCAACCATTCACCTTGGTTGAAAAGACCTTCATCCAGTTCTAATGGAACTTACCCTCCTGCACTTTATCTCACTTCCCAGACAGGCTCTCCCTTCCCCACAGACTGAGTTTGGGTGGTGTTGATTTCTCTCATACTATAGACATTATTCTGGATTGGCTTTTAATAACCAACTACCCCGGCATGATCACTCTAGTTTGAAAGTTCCTCTCACCCTCGTGGTCTAGGGAATGTTTTCTTTTTTCTCTCTCACTAAGCCATGTTATAATTCAGAGTAAGAAAACATGCCAGGAAAAACTAAAAACAATTTGCTGCAAAAATTGTCAAAATAAAGTGTTTGTATAACCATAGGTGCTTAATGGTCTCAGCCAGAATTGTGGTACCAAGTTTGCTAGGCACTGTACATACAACCAGAGAAACACATCCTTTCTCCAAAGAGCTTACAGGTTAAGCAGGTGGGATGGGAAAACAGATGCACAGAGAGGCAAAGAAATATGACCCAGGTCACAGGGCAGGGCATTGAAAGGAACACTGGTCTTCTGTGGCCCAAGGTAATACCCCATTACAGGGCCAGGGGACTTCTGCTGTGCCACAGGTTTCTTATCTTCTTTTGGCTCCGCCTTTGGAAAGAAAAAGAAATCCACCCAGGGACTGACTTTGGTGTCACAACATTCAGGGTTGCAGCATCTAATTGTTGAGACATGCTGCTACAGTGGAATCCATAGCCTCAAGTCAGATATCCAAGCTTCCCATACATTGTATTAGGACAATTGGACACCTAACACTGGGATCCAGAGAAGTGAGCAGACTGAGAGGGAACCAGCTAAGCCAGGCATTGGAATAAATACTAAGGAGAGCGACAGAACTTAGGCTGTGCCCCTTAGAGGTAGTTAGACACATGCATCTAGGCCAAAGGAAAGGAACTATCTCTGGTCAGGATTTATCAACACAAACTGGTATCTGTGGCACCACATACTACACAGTCAGGTGTTCTCCATGCTGCAAGGGCACGCTGCCCATGTGTGTGCTCCTCCTTTTTTCTCCTATGGGTTTTTTTTTTACTCCTGGACCTGCTGGTAACACTCCTACCAATACTGCATTAGTAGGAGTATTGCCAGCAGATTTGAGGGAAGTCATTATTCCCCTCTATTCAGCACTGGTGAGGCCACATCTGGAGTCCTGTGTTCAGTTTTGGGCCCCCAGTACAGAAAGGATGTGGACAAATTGGAGAGAGTCCAGTGGAGGACAACACAAACGGTGAGGGGGTGGGGCACATGACTTATGAGAAGCTGAGGGAACTGGGCTTATTTAGTCTCGAGAAGAGAAGACTAAGAGTGGATTTCATAGCTGCCTTCAACTACCTGAAGGGGGACTGGAAAAGAGGATGGAGTTAGACTGTTCTCAGTGGTAGCAGTGGTGGCCCCAGCCTCTCCTACCCCAACCGAGGTAACTTCCTGCACACCAGAGCATGCATGGCATGGTTGTTCCCTGAGAACAACTAGCGGCAGCACAAGATGCACCACTGCTAGTTACCCCCGGGGAACCAAACATCCATGCACATCTGGACATGGCCCTGAGGTCCCTTCCAACCTTAATTTTATATAGAATCATAGAAAACCATAGAGAAATAGGGCTGGAAGGGACCTCCAGAGGTCATCTAATCCAACACCCTGCCTCAGGCAGGATCAACCCTATCTAAACCATCCCATACAAACCATAATCTAAACTTTACATAAGCCTACAGTCAACCTTGACACAACACAGACCTAACACCCTAACTTGCCACAGGTAAAGCAGGGGAACTATGGCAGCCAATGTCTTGCTTCCATGAAATGTTGTCAATGTATGCTTAAGAGATCCTGGGTAAAAGGCCATGCCCCCTGCTACAAAGGAAGTTAAAAACCACCACAGTCCATACCAATATGACCATGGAGTAAAATTCCTTCTTGACCCCAACTATGATGATTGGTCTGACCCTGAGCAAAAGGACAAGACCCTCTAGACAGGAGCCTCCAGCTTTTGTCTGAGCAGAAGCATTGGCAAACTGCAATCAAAGTCCCCAGCCTTAGCTGTAGTTAACACCCAAAGCTTCTGGAAAGGTTTAAAAACCCCTGACACATGTAGCAGGAAGGGGGGCAGTGCAGAGGCAACCAGCAAAGCCCAAAAGCATGGGAAATACACATAGTAGAACATAGGCATAGCTACACCTAAATCATCCCTGACCAGTGACTGACCAACCTCTTCTTCAGAGGCAATGCATAAGAGGTGCGTGTGGGTGCACGTGCACCTTCTGAGCGTGTCGGTGCACCGCCTACAAAAAGGCGCTGCCAACAATGCACCATCTGTGGGCGGTCCATGATCCCTGCTGGCCACCGCCACTGCTGGTGGCATCCGTGGGTGCTCGCCGATCCCTGGTTGGCGCTTGCCCACCCCCCCCAACAGCGCCAGTGGCATCTGTGGGAGCTTCCCTGCTTACTGCCACCACACTCCCACTCCTGCTGCCCCTGTGCCCCCCCACCCAGCAGGGACACGTGTCATTCATGCTCTTCTTGAACACCTCCAGTGATAGAGGACACCTATACACAAGCTGGGAGGCTGCTCTGATGCACTGTAATTACAGCACATTAGAGCAGACTCAATTAATCAAGTCTGCTAAAGCTCCAGGCTGCCTCTGCATCTTGTGTATCAGTGTCCCCGTGCTTCAAAATGGTGGTGGGGACACTTTATCTAAAGCTTGTTTAACAAGTTTTAAATAAAGTGTCCCCACAGTCATGTTGAAGCGCGGGGATGATGATATATGAAACACTCCAGACGCTTTTATTAGTCTGACTGTCAGAGCCTCACTAACTAAAGGGCCACCCCCATCCCAAAGCATGTGTAAAAATGCCCAGAGAGTCCACAAGTACCTTAGGCCAGAAGTTCCCAAACTCTGACAGATTGCGCACCGCTAATTTAAAATGATACAACCTTAAGTACTACCAGAAAATTTTTCAGTTCAACCTTAAGTACCCCAGCAAATTTTTGTCATATAAAGTAATTATAACAAAATTGTTAACGTGTACCACTAACAGGTTGTCTGCATACCACTAGTGGTATGTGTACCACAGATTGGGAACCGCTGCCCTAGGCAGTCTATTCCACTGCCTCGCTGTTAGAAGAGTGAACAAGGGGAATATCCACCATCAGGCCATAATCAAAGGACTGGTCTGCTCACTCCACTGAATATTCAACTATTTTATAGAAGGCATTCAGAGGAGTCGGGTTTGAAACTCAGGACTCAGTCAGATGTGAGTTGCCCAAGGTGATACAATGAAGCAGTGATAGAACAAGCATTTAAGGCAGGGGTCAGCAACCCCCAGCATGCGTGCCGAGCATGGCACACAAGACCATTTTGTTCGGCCCACCACCGCCGGCCCGGGCTCCGAGCAGCTGCTGCCAGCCACAGATCCCAGGCTGCTCCCAGCAGGCAGCTGGGAGGCTGCAAGCCCTGCTGCCAGCAGACTGGGCTCCATGGGCTGACTGCAGCCGGGAAGCTGCAAACAGCTGCTTCGGGCTCCAGCACGTCAGCACTCTGGCACCTTCCAAGGTAGACATTGTGGTTTCTTTGGCACTCCAGCCAAAAAAATGTTGCCTACCCCTGGTTTAAGGTCAGGGTCTTCTGTCAACTAACTGTGCTTACCTACCTTATTACAATGGTTGCTAAGTATCTACAGCTTTCCTTCATTTCCAAAGCAGCCTGAAAACTAGGATTACAGCATTAGCATCCAGCTGTGAAAGATTTGGGTTAGGTGATTTGCCTAGTATCACGTAGGAAGTTAGTGACAGGCTTAGACTCCATTTCTCTTCCACAGCATTCATCACCTCAGCCATTAAATCATGCTTTCCCTTCCTGCAACCCTTTGCCTCAGCTGCTACATATCTTCTAACTTCTAAAGCAAGTGACACAGGGATCCTAGAGACAACAGATTCTTAGAATACATAACTCACACCCCAAAATGTCAATTCACTACTTGAGCAACTTACTGGTGTATCATCAGGCACCCAAGAAAACCAGAAAACCACAACT
This sequence comes from Crocodylus porosus, assembly GCF_001723895.1. Taxonomy (NCBI): domain Eukaryota; kingdom Metazoa; phylum Chordata; order Crocodylia; family Crocodylidae; genus Crocodylus; species Crocodylus porosus. Next base: position 31,686,170 of record NW_017728918.1, on the reverse strand, counting down.
GCAAGAGTTTGCCATAGTCTGGTAAACATCACGACCAACTTCTCGACACCATCCCAGGTCAGCCACTTCCTTCACCTGAAAGAGGATGACCCCCTAGGATCACCATGTCCCCTTCAAATCAGCATGAATGAGCTTGAACTTTCTTTGAGCTCAGCACAGCTGTATGAGTTTTGAGGGCTGCATTTATCTCAAACAGCTGCATTGTTTTGGATCCCCAGGGGGCTCTGGCATTCCCAGTCAGTCTTTCACTGTATCAGGGAGATTATTGGTTATCTATGCTAGGAGGGTCCCAGCCTTAGAAAAAAGTAGTAAAGGCCCTTGGAGAGTGGTGCAGTAGTCATGCCTGAGGGCACTTTTTACTACTCACTCTCTGCCCTATGAATATTAACATGCTCAAACTTAAAAGAACCATAATAGAGTGCTACTGGCTACCTATATACATGCCTAGAGGTGGGGAGGAGTGTTTTAATTAAAGAAGTTCCTGGACAGCCGCTCTAATTAAAACAGCTCACTGTTACATGTAGTAAGCTCCACCCCCCCCGTATTTCAAAATATCGCCACACCTGTAGATGGTGATGCTTTGCTGCAAAGTTAATTAGCCTACTCCTTGGTAAAACACTTGTGTAGATGCACCCACTGCCTGTCAAATACAGGTAAATTGTGCCCTCTCCTTCCTAACTGTGAGTACAAGTCATTACCTCTGCACAAGCCAGTTAGCAGCCTGGATTTTCCAAGGTTCTCAAGCTCCCTTACTTTGGTAAAGGGCCTGTTCATTATTTTTATATATTTTGAAAGAGTAACCAGTGGCTTGATGGGGAAGGGGTGAGAGTTTGATGTATATTTTGAGTCACCTCTCCTAATTCAGGACTTTTGGTCTAAACTTATATAAACTGGACAGGAGGAGGGAGCTTATGGCTACACTGTTAATTGAATGCAAGTTACTCAAGTGAATCCCGCCTCTTCTTTCCATGTAAACTCTAACATACTGTATTAACCAAGAGTCTCCCATAGTTTCAGTAATATAAGCCTACAATCTTGAGCAGGAAGTATTAGTTTCTTTTGCTTACTAGTAGAGCTAGCTGAAAAGTGCAAAAAAAATTTGCAAAAATTTCCATCAAACAAAATTGCCATTTATCTGACAGATATGTTGTGACCCACTCTGGAGGCAACTGGAAAATGAATCCCACCCCCACACCAAGGATTTTCTATGGATATTTAATACAATGTTCTGCCTAGCTAGCTGCCTTGATGTGAAGCCTCTTGTTTCTATGGAATCAGTAAGAAAGTCCCAGATTACTTTTCTTAATATCCATGACCAACAAAAATTCTGGAAAGCAAAGCTTTTTACCTTCAGAAGGCAGTTGATAGCAACAAAAGGCATGCATTTAACAGTGCTCCTGAGAGGGTCCAAGCCACCTCCTGCTTTTACCAGGGGAATACACTGCGCAATGAAAATGATGAATAATCCTTCCAGTGTTATCATGTGCTATTATTGACTAATGGGGGTTGGGTGCTGTACCCAGGTGTGTATACATATATATTTATCCGTGGAGGCAACAAGGAAAGATGCTTCAATTATGTTTCCAAGGTTAGCATCAGGACAGTGAGATTCCAAAAAGCAATTGGTTTGATGTTCCTTTTGCCATTCATTCCCTCCCCATCTCCTCCAAACTGTAAATGAATCAGTAGCTGAAAGCACTGGTTTGTGATGCCTCTGCGGTAACTCCCCCAGACTCCCCAAAGACAGTTGAAAAGCAAACGGTGCTCAGGATCTCAGAACTTCCACTGCTCTTCCTCTTACAAAACAAAGAGAGAAGGTATAAAGGACCATAGGAGAAAAATGGGAGCAATGACCAATCTCATCCCATCTCCTCCTAAAAACACAACCACACATACACGTAATGACTTTGATGATACACCTAATCAGTGCTGTCCTAAATTTAAAAGTGTTTGAAATTATCTGCTATATTTCACATCCTGAAATGTAATTTTCCACACTTTATAGTTCAGAGAAACAATCTTGCCTTTGGCTGCAAACATCATTTATTACTATTAATATTTGGAGAGCTCCCAAAAGGTCTTGTCGGAATCAAGATCCCTTATTAAACTAGGCAATTTAGGAACACAAAAGGACCCACAGTCTCTACCCTCTTACTCTGTAAGACAAGTAACATACAAAGGGGAACACAAGCTGTTTCAACTCACATTTGCAACTCTTAAGATTAGAAATAATGCAGCTTTCCTTCAAACCGCTGACTTCCTTCACAAAACACCATTCATGGTAACAAGAATACCCAGAAGTCTTTGAGACAGAGGGATTATGAAAATGTCATAATTTTAAGAAAGGGATATTGTCAACCGGATAAACTTTGACAATAGTGTGGGTAGATAGAATCAATCTAATCTACTTACTACATTCTGAAGATTTGTAACTGCTCCAGAGCTACTGCATCTACTACCTTGCACGGTCATGGAGACCTATGTATTAAGTTGGGATGGTAGAAGTTGATATTAACTGTGCACAGGTCTAAGTAACTGTAAAGGCTGTGAAGAATTATGCCGTTATTTTTTTACAATATACTTAAAACCCGATTATAAGCCTGAATATATTGCCCTACTGAAAAGTTTCCTCTTCAAAGCAAAAATGTAGACAAAACCTTTACTTTTCCATTGCTAAGGATGCTTATTGCGCTAAGCCTTCCTGATTAAAAGATCTCCATTTCACAGCTGGGGAAGCTGAGGTATAGAAAATGATTGGTTTGTCCAATGTTACAGAACAAATCTGCAGCAGGGCTAGAAATATAAACCAGTGAATACAGATAAAAGAACACTGTTATTCAGTGGGTTGCTAAGTGAAGATGTGAGGATGGTAACAAACATTCAGAATAGAAATATCACTTGATTAGTACGCTCTACAAGAGCAAATCACTGCAGTGCTTTGTCACAAAGTCACCGGTCTATGCATCAGGGCAGGACCAGCTTATAAATGTCCTGATCATACATATGTGTCTTATAAAGTTTCTTACAGAAAATAAAGTAGGAATTATTTAATTGAATATAATCTTATGCAGTTCACTAGCAGCTATTCATAATTCATTGAACTTTAAGGGCTATCCACTACTCCCAGCCCATCATCCCAAAATAAGCATTAGAACATTTGGAAAATGGAAGCAGAGCACGTCCTACAGTGGACAATTCACTGTCTACATTCTGCTCAGGTTCCATAGTTTTCCACGTACGACACCCCAGAGCACATTACTGCACTACCTGTGACAAAACTGTAAGTACCGTCTTCATGCAGGGAAGTGGTCAGCTGGCCGGTTGTATGGTGTCCAGATAGGTTGTCCAACAAACAGTCCCACTGCCTTGACATAGTTTTGGTGAGAGAAAACAAACTGGCAGTAGTATGACAGCTCTTTTGGAAAGAAGTTAATTATAAAGCTAAACTTAATGGTTTCTGTAAAGATGTAAAAATAATCTGCAGTTCTATAGCATCCTTCAGTGCCTTTCTAGATGGTTTAAAAGCCTCATGTGACCTCAATTTGTACTTCCATTGTACTTGAATGCTCTGGAGTGATGTTGCAATGGCACTTAGCAGTTGCAATGGGTTCAAATCCAGATTTCTTCTAGAGGAGACCAAATGGGATTTGGGAAATGCAGGAACCTACATTTCAAAGACCCTCAGTTTATTTGACACATCCATTTTAGACTGCAAGGATCCCTATACACCAGCCTTCTCCTAACAGACCACAGAACGGTGGCATATAACTTAAACCGACTGACTGAAAATTACCTAGATACCCAGACCTTTTGTTTCTGAGCATGCTGTGTGATCTAGTCTGATCAGGTAGGCGTGTAGCTGCCATGCAAACTTCATCTCAATCCAGATTAGTTCTGGGGAGACACCAAAGTCATCAGGGGATCTGATAAGTAAGCTCAGACTATACCTAACACGGATCCACCACAATAAATTCTGCTCAGAAACACTGTCCACTGCCCAACTCTGCTCACGGCCCACCTTTTGCACAACAGCCTAGTGGTTGGAATATGTGTCCATTAAGTGAGAAACCTGGGATCCAGGCCCTCCTCAGCCTGAGTGGATTCAAATTCACTCACATCTCCCTGCTGTCCCAATCACCAAACAACTGATTAGCCAAGCAAGGCAATTTATGTATCCTAAATTAGACAGTCATTGAATAAAATCCGATATAATCCTGGGAGCAGAGACCAGAAACAGGGTCTTCTCTACCCGATAATGAGTGCCACTCCAGTCTCTCTAGCTGCGTCTCTGTCTGAACCCATGAGTCCTGCATTCTTGGTGCTCAGTGCTTCAACAGAAGACTTGAAGCAGGCCCCACCTAAATTACACTGTAGCCTGGTGACCAGTGTACTCTCCTACAAGGTGGCAGATATGAGTCTGAATCTACACACATGTTGAATAAGAACTAATGGTCAGGTTTCCAAATACCAGGTCAAATCACTGGGCTTCTACATGACTACTTAGCTCCATCACCCACCAGTGCCAAAAGTCTGACATTAGAAGAAGGTTCTGGATCTCAGGTGAAAACAAGTGTAGCCTGAGGTGACAAGAGTTTAGACACAACCTGTATTTCCTACTGGCTACCTCTAGGCACCTCCAGCCTCTCTGAAATGCTCTTTGGAGGAGTCCTAGCCTATACATTGACTGTTAAAGGAGGCTACATGCCTGACCTGCCAAGGCATCTAAGCTTTAGGCAATGGAATACCTAAGTGTCAGTGCCTATGGGATCAAATGGGATCTGATCAATGGTATGTTCCAGATTTCAGTTCATCCTCAGCAGTCCTGGGAGGCAGACAGAGCATTATCTCCTTCATTAGGTGTGTTCTGAAAACACCTGCTGGATCAAGACTTGCAGGTGAGATAGAGGAACACCTATTTTGTAGAACCAGTCATGGTTCAGCCATGCTCATCATCAAAAGCGCAGCATTTCTGAGTAATTTATGCATCTAAGGATCCTAACCTGATAAAAATTGTGGCTCCTGTGGAATTTATGGCAGCTGAGCAAGGTTCAGAGGATGGCAAATTTAGACTTATATCCCTAAAGTAAGAGTTATGTGAGAGAGCAACACTTAAGCTCTCTTCCAGTTCTGACCCACACCACCTCCAGTTTTGTCTACACTAGAACAAAGCCCAAATCAGTAGCCGATGTAGCTCACCCAGTGTGTGCGTGCAAAGCAGAGGTTTATGCCAAAGGAGTAAACCTTTTCCCCTTTTATATGCAGATTACCACTACTACTAGGCCAACTACTGATTCAAGGCTATGCTCATTCTTGGACCTTTTCCCCACCTTTGCAGGGTGGAAACAACTTCACATATACATGCAGAGTCCTAAATCACAAGAAGATGTGATTTCCACAGAGGGCAGGGCCATGCCCCAACCTCAAAATCCCGATTATTCCCCAAACTTCCTCTCAGGTCAAAGATCAACAAGCAGGTCATTGCAGAGACAGGAAGTAATGCAGATTATGTGAATATAAGGTTTACTTCTAGCCACTAGACAATGTTCCCCACATTACAGTGAGCCTGGGGCTCCTAAATGACACCTGCAGTAGACATGGGTATGTTCGACTATCTGCTGATGAGCTGGATCTGGATTGCTGACAGAAATCCAAGGCTCAGATTCAGTAAATCAGTTCCTCATATTTCTGGTGTAATATAGTTTGATGATGAACTTCAAATCCTAATATACTTGGTCACTAATCTGGAGTATAAATCTGTACACTTGTTTGTTAAAGCAGCTTTATGGGAATGTAATATATAAAGTTATACACAAACATTTTCATCCAGTATAAATCGGTGATATATGCTGGCAGGAAGAGTTATATCTCCCTTTTCCATGAAAATCCCAACCCACTTGTCATCTTTGTCTCAAACATCAGAGCTGCCACTTCTTTTAAGGATGTAGTAACTGTTCATCCAGGTGTAAATGTTCTTCACAAAATATTTTTATCTAGGTTAGAAAGAAGGAAGATTCTTTTTTTTTAATTTGCTGCAAGGAGAAATAAGTGTAAGTATGGTAATCCTATCAGTGCCTGTGAGATTTTTTAGAGGAGTCCAGAAAGATATAAAACACTTTTAAAAAGTATTATTGGTACACTAACTAATGCACTAAACTATGTTAATTGAATAGAAAAAACAAGCCAGGTTTAGCAGGAAATCATCCGTCAAGAACTGGATATTTATCTTGGATGCACACAAAAAAGATACAGCAAGATTTCCTGCATGTTTCACAGGAAGAAGTAGCTTTGGCACCTACAGTATCTAATCTTTTGGATGGTCTTGAAAGCAATAGAAGTAATTATTGCCAAATGGGTTGTCTGATGTAGTGCTTCATATTACCAACAAGAGACATAACCAAAGATATTTTCTGTCACTATACAGACCTCTCTAGGCAATTTATGAGCAATAATACTGGGCTTTGAAGGGGCTCCTATCCAATCCAACTTGTCAGGAGGTTAAAAAAAACCCTGGAATGAATGCAGCGGGTCAGAAAGAAAGTGATAAATGAATGAGTTCCTCAAGGCTTCAAGAAGGATATTGAAAAACCCACTTCTCAATTCAAGCTGGAATGGCGCGTCAATGTACTTAGCTGATGAGGAAGGACTTTCATTCTGAAATGCTTAACTGAGAACTTGACAGTATTCGTACTGATCTGTTTTAAAGCAATCAGGATATTAGTCCCCAAATTAAAGTATTTCTCATTTGGGGAACTGCAAACATCCCTCAAACTCCTCAAGTGTTTAGCACATTTCAGCCTTAAAAAAAACCTAACTGGAGGGAAAAAAACTAATTAAAAACTAAATACATTTTGTACGCAGATAATCCCTTATGTACACTTAGCTCTAGGGGTGTTTCAACTTTCAAAACTACAAAATGAGCATGCTCACACATTACTTCATATGTATGGGAGGTCACAAATCCCCTTCAAAATGAATTTGGCAGAAGTTCCAGTTCCCTTTGATGGTGATTATATTAAAATATTCTTAGCACTTAAAATCAATCACCTTGACAACCAAGCCAAGAGAAGGAAGAGTAGCCTCCTTTTTTCTGGGAACAACAAGAAATTACTTAAGATACTACTACTTAAGATTTGTTACTTTCAGTTAAAATTATTGTTATGTATCAGAACAGCAATGACCAAGACTAAGCTTGCTGTTATGAAGTTCACTGGACAAAGTTTTTACCAAAGTCCCCAGCTGGCAATGATCTGACCTTCATTTGGATGATATTCTCACAGTGTTTGCTAGTATTTGTAGGGCTGTGTACATGCCTTTGTCTCAACATGACAGACAAGAACCACTGTTGTATGAGAACTATTCTAAAGGGTATCAGGCATAAGCTACTAAAGGGAAAGTGACTACAACCCTCTTCCCCATGCCCCAAAATCCTTTCTAGTTTTAACCCTGGAATCAAATCTGTCATTCTATTAAATGCAGAACATAATTTTAAAAAAAAGGAGGGGGGGAATGTTCAATCTTTGAAGGTTGGGATCTACATGCACACTTCAAAAAACACTACGCTTTAATGGCAGACTTCATAACTTATGCCTTCCACAATCCAACCTACACCCTAATTTGTGCATGTGTGAACAACATTTCTAGATATATGGAAGCTACTAACAAGTACAGCAGGGTTATTGACGGTTGTCATGTAGTCTACCAGAAAAAAAAAGGATTGTCACTTCACTCTAAGACCAGGACTGGGCTGAAGCAGTCCTGTCCCGCCACCCGGTCCTGTCTTCAGGATGGGAGGGGTAGAAGGGGGTGGAGGGATCTCCATTGCAGTTTGCCCAACCTGCACTGGAGGATGGGGCCAGGTGAATTGGTGGCCCCCAGAGGTGGGGGCTCCAGTCTACTCATCCCCACTTCCAGCACAGGCTGGGCAAACCATGGGCTGAGCTCCCAGCATCCCTTCCATCCTGAAGACAGCATCAAAGCTGGGAGGGGAGGAGAGGGTGTCAGGGATAGGGTAGGGAGGCTGCAGACACTCAACCAACTCCAAAGTGGAGCTTAAACCCTCCCCTCCTCCCTGCCCCCGACCCAACAAAAAACGTTTGTGAGGCTGGGAGAATTGCTGTAACTCATGGCGCTTCCTGTAAAGCATCCTGAGTTACAGCAGAGAGTCACAGGTCTGGCAGCGCCCACAAAGTCTTGTTTCTTATTTCAGAGACAGATACCCTGTATTACAGCTAATTATATCCTATCCTCCCTCACAAGGAAAACAACTGGGAGTCCCTTCTGAGCAAGGATCCTGGTTTTCTCTGTTAAAAAAATCCATAATTCTGTGATTAAATACCCCAAACTCTACGTTTTTCTGCAATTGAAATGAAACACCACTATATATATAGGTATCACTTGAGAACAATGTTTTATTTATATATTTACAATTTTAATGCGATTTGGAAGCCTACCAGTGCTTCAATCATTAGGATGTATTTTATTATAAACACCTATACATTTTGGTGTTTGATTTTGGTGTTTTTATCATGGAAAATCAGCGCTCCTGCTGCCCCCTTGTTTCACCAGGACATGGGTCTAGCTGTGGCTGTCCCCTCACTGCTTTGTGGCACTGAGCAGCCCTGATATCCTGGTGCCCTTCACTCCCAAGCCACAGCCCTCACCATCCCTGTCAGCAAGACCCCCATCCCTCTGCCCTGCCAGCATGAACTGCAGAGCTGGCCTTAGGGTAGGCAGCAAGGGCAACTGCCCAGCACGCCAAGGTGGTGGATGAGGCATCATTGCCCTGCAACCAAGGGTACTGAAGTGGGGAAAGAGGTATCATGGCAACCCAGAGCAGGGCCCCATCTCAGTTTGGTGGGGGCAGAAGAGGAAGCAGTAAGCTGGGGGTGACCCTCATTCCCAAACCACCGGCCCTGACCCTCCAGCCCTGTTAGAGGGGGCCCCAAGCTGCCCCCAACCCCCGGTGTGTGGAGCAGAGGATAGGTGTGTGGGGAAGTAGGGGTGTGGGACAGGCCTGGTCTGGGTTCACCAGAGCTTGACCCTTATGACCCAGACCAGCCCTGCACCACTGGGGCTGTGCACAAAGCTCTGGTGTTGCCCCAAGAACCAGGGGGTATCCGGTTCTCCTCCCAAATGGAGAAGGAGCACAGCACAATTGATATTACCTTAAAGTATGCTTCAGTCTTCTCCAATCGAGAACCCATTTATTTTTTATCTTCTCCAAACAAGAACCCAGTTATCTATTTATCTACTCCAAACAAGAACCCAGTTATCTCTTTAATAAATCAGTTTTATTGAGCACTATAAAGTATTAACTCCAAGCATGTGTATAGATGTAATCTTAGCAGTTTCAGTAATCTTAGCAAGATACAATTTTAGCAAGCAGGTAATTGTATATTACCAGTCCTAATAATACGTGTCTCAGGAGCTGGCCAAGCTTCCAGAGCAGGCAAAGTTACTTGAAAAGAAAGATCAGATGTCTTCAGTTCTCAGGCATTGTCAGGGTGGGGAAAAAGGAATTTCTTTTGTTTCATAGTCTGTAGGGTCAGAAGGGACCTGAGCAGATCATCGAGTCCGACCCCCTACCATGGCAGGAAAGAGTACTGGGGTCAAACGACCCCAGCAAGTAGTATTACATATGGTCCTCTAGTCACATAGCTACCTTTTAGGCAGTTTTTTTGTTTTTCATCAACAACCTGAATTATGTCTCCCCTTTATCACTGTTTCTTTCCTCTCTCCTTGGAACCAGGAGCCATCTGCTCCAGTTATGGCTGGAATGTGCCATGATAAACCCATTTATTAATAACAAGCCTCTATCATCAGACTGTCGCAAAAAACAAGCTGCATCAGACTCATTTCTCTGTAGGGAGCAGGTCATACAATCGCATAACTGCATTCTTAGCCTACTTATGTTAAGGCTGCTCTAGGCCTTGCAGGCCTAAGGGACCATATCAATCCTGTCAAGCATCAAAAGGCTGTACTGTCTCCACACTGGTATCCCCAGACTGCCCCTGTGCTATCTGCGGGCCTCCAATGGTGCAGAACCTGTTTGGGCTTGCCAGAGCTTGGCCCAGATGGTGCAGGAACAGTCCCCAAGCCCTGGCCCTCCAATCCTCCTCACAAACAATGTTTCTGGGCCTATGGGAGGGCACATGCCCACCCCTCAGAGTTGGGAGCAGCATGGGGGGAGAGGCTGGGATCCCCATCACCCTGCACCCCCTCCCCATGCCCTCCTTATGGTGGCTGCATGGACACCCTACACCTGCGGGAGCCACCACCATCTGCCCTGGCCCAGGCCCCAGGCAGCGCCCCAGCTGAGCAGTGCCACCAGCCCCGATTCCTGCCCACTGCTGCCAGATGCCACACCCAGCTAAGCTGCAGCCCTGTGCCCTGCTGTCAGCGCAGAAATCCAGGGGCAAGTGTCCCCCATGTTGGATCACCAGTGGGGCTGGGGCAGGGTGGGAAAGGGTCCAGGATGGCTCGGAAATGGCAGGAGATGGCACCACAGCCCCTACACCCAGGGTGGGAAGGGTGAGCCAGGCCCAGGGTGGTCTTGTCCCTTGAGCTGTTGGTACCTTCCAGGGCTGCAGAGTAGCATGCTGACTAGCACATGTTGGCCTTCCACAGTTGGAAGGCAGGGTGGTAGGCAGACCACACAGCACCATACAGTGTGGAGAGCAGGAAGAAGGCATCTCATAGTAGAGGCAGGCAAGTGCTGCAGGTGGTGCTGCTGGTGCTACTGTGCCCCCAACTCTGCCACCCCCACAACCCTGCAGCTCCACGCCTGCTGCTTAAGCTAGGTGGTGTGAGACCTATGGGACCTACAGGACCTGAGTGCATGTGGGAGGGGAGGGCGTGGCCGTGTCTGTGGGGGGGTGGATAGGTGTGGCAAGGGGGTGAGGGAGCATGTGGGTGTGTGGATATGTGGCATGTGGATCGGTATGGGGGCTGTGTATAGGGGGAGGATAGCTGTGTGTATGGCAGTGTGAGGGGGTGTGGGTGCATGTGTATGGTGCGGTGTGCTTGTGGGACTCGCCCTATGAATGCACACACCCTCCCTCACTACACACACTCTCTGTGCTTCCCTTAACACACACACACTCTCTCCTTCCCTCATTGCTCTCTCTATCTCTCTCTCCGCCTCCCTTATTTATGCACACTGTATGCCTCTCTCACTACACACACACCCCTCCCGCTCCTGGCCCCAGGGTACCGGCACGACCCCATGGTCTGGTGATGCAGTCAGGGGCCACGTGGTGCTGGAGCAGCCCGCCACGTGCAGGGAAAGCTGCCGCAGAGAGAGACTTCCAGGTGTGGGGAGTGGGGTTGGGAGGGGGCTGGGGGTGAGGTGGGGCTGGGCAGACCTTGCTCCTGACTCCTGCTGGCTTCCCCTGGGTCCTACTGCCCCTAGCTCCTGTCATCTTTGACAGGCAGCCAGAAGCAGATAAATATTAATCTTCTCAACTTTTTGGGTGCCCTGCAGGCCAGAGAGAATGGCCTGGTGGGCTAGATCCGACCTGCAGGCTGTATTTTGCCCACTCCAGCCCCAAGAAGCTCCTTGCATGCTGTAACTGCCAGTCTGCAAGGGGAAATGGATTTCCTGCTTCAAAGGAGAAAATCCACATTCTTCTCCTTTAAAGGGGGAAATCCATGTTTTTCCACAGGAAATGGAAAACCCAGATCTCTGCTTATGAGTAATGGTCCACACTGCCATTGTTACTACACAGTTTCTGAAGTTTGGAGTTACCAGAAGAAGTGTTTTTGTCATCTGTCCAATTGCTTCGCTACTGCTTTCCCACCAGGCAGCCTGCCACCCCTGGCAGGGCATGTGTCCAAAATAACAAATGAGTTTCAGTAAGGGAAACAGCAGCAGTCTGACAGCAATAAAGAAATAACTGGCAACAACTGGGGGTCTTTACTGATTATAAATCAGTAGTGCTTCCTGCTTCCAATAGTCCTCCTTAAACTTCATTAAACTGTTCTGGATACATATTAACTTTCTTTGCTCAGTATTCATCCTATAGGTGGGAAAAAATTTTAAGAGCAAAACCAAAAATTGTCTGAGGTTTTGCTGTCACCTCTTGTTCTCCTCTGAAATGCTGCTGCTGCTCTTGTTCCTTCCTACAATATGCTCAGTGAATTGCCAGAGACATACCTACACCTTACACACAATATAACAAGCTATAAAGACCTCTCTATGCCTCAGCAGGGTACACGCTGCAGTCCCAAAAGATTCTCTCTTACTGTTGTATCAGCATTTCATATGCTCTGCTGAACCCAGCATGATATTGGGAGATAGGAATTCTCGATGTCTACCTTATATATCCATAAGGGATATATTTTACAGTCAAAGAATGTCTGACTTGAAGTTTTGGTCCCAGAAATACTCAACCATGCAGTTCTTCTGCCTGCACCACCCACAAAATGACATTTGCTCTATCAATGCAACCCAATAGTTACACAGCACCATAAATATCTGTGGAGCTTCATTTTAGGAATCCTTTAGAAAAAGCTATCCCAATACCTGTCCATTGTGCTTTCAGACACAAAACAGCCATGTAAACTTCACATAATATTTTTGTTTGTTTGTGTTCACTGACCTTACCCATCATCCCTGACCTCAAATCACTTCTACACAGTAGGGCTATAGCATACTTTTCACTTCCCCAGAGGTATGGCTCAAAATTCAGTTTGCCAGTATAAAAACCAGACTAACCACCACATTCGGGAACCCATTTGGAAAAGCAAAAAAAAAAAAAAAGATGATCACAGAAGTACAGGCAGACACCCCTGCTCCTCCCTCCTCCTTTTCTTCCCACTTGCCCTCCAACCCCCACAGCCAGAGTCCACCCATCTGCAGCTGTATAATACGCCATCGCCCCTCCTCGCCATTCTTCCTGACTCCAGACCTGGAAGCTGCCAGCCACATCCACAGCTGCCCAAATGTGGCCAGCAGTGTCCAGGTTGGGGCTCTGGATATCACACTGTACAAGACCACTCAAAGGAGTTTCGGACCCTGTGAACACTGGCTGTAGACTGCGGCAGCTACAAGTATAATTTAAACACAGCTGTCAGTAATGCATAGATCCCTTGATCAGCTGGGAAAGCAAATCCCATTTTGCCAATCCCTCTCTAAGTGCATGCACCCATGTATGTTACATATAGAAGTCAGAGGAGATTTGCACCTTATAAAGCAGTGATTCTCAACCAGGATGCCTTGAGATTTTTTTCTCAATATTAGCCCTGTTAGGTTTATAAACATAATTCATACGATAAACTCAGAGATTTCAAGTAGAAATCCACAGGTCTTTCTGGTTGACATTTTTCTGAGTTCTTTGTAACAGAAAAATAGCTCCATTATTTTTCTGTAGTAAACAAAGAGTGGAAACTAAGAGTTAGCATTTTACAAGGGGGGCGGGAGGGCTCATGTGTGCACACATTTGTCTCACAAGCTTTTCTGACCTGAAGGCCACTTCATCAGATGCGTCCCATGCATGGCCAACAGGCTGGATCTAGCCAGATATATCCAAGGGATGTATGTTCTAAAAAATATTCAGGTCTGCTTTAGCTCTACTGGCTGGAAGGAGCCAGCTCTTCGGATGCCAATCGTGGAAACACTCAGGTGGGCAGGAAAACATGCCTGCACCAGCCGTATTCATGAAGGCTCCTGAGAATCTTCTAATGTGGCTGAAGGAGGCACCTGGAAAGGGGGATCATTGCTGCCCAAGGTGGGCATGCAGTACTGGGTCCTTACAGATCTGAGCATGGGAAACTTAGCTGACCCTTATCTGCTCATGACTCCGGGCAGTTTCATTGGGTGGCTCCCACTGCCTCCTTGGACTCACTCAGGTAACAGTGGGCACTGGCCAGTCCCCCAGCTCCCTGGTTATGAACCAGTGACCTGGAGGGGCAGCCAGGCCTACAAGAGGGCTCTCCACAGCAGCCGTGCAGCCCCAGGGCCTCTCCAGAATCAAAGCGCAAATGGGAACACAGAGCCAGCCTATCCTACCTGGGGAGCAGGGAGAGGGCACAAGACCCACACCCGAGAGCTGGGATGCCACCAGAGCAGCATGCCCTGGGTTGCTGCAGCACAGCTGGTGCAGCTCCACTCCCTTCCTCCATCTTATGCTCCCACCGCCATACATCACAGTCCCCCTGGATCAGAGGCAAGGGCTCTATGGTGGGTATAGGGCTTCACCTACTTTCCAGTACAAGACAGCAAGGTAGGACAGCTGTTCCAGGCTGACCAGCCAGGCAGGCTCACACTGGTGTGGCCTCCACAGCTCCTCAGCCTGGTTGTCCACATACCATAGTGCTACATGGCATCATGCACTGTGGCTGGGTGTGGGGTGCTGTCCTAGTGGGTATTGCACAGACTTCTAGCCATGATCCGCTGAGAGCCCAGCCTTTTGCCCACTTAAGGGCTCTAGGGTTGGCCCTGGAGGCAAAGCTACCCAGTCCTGGGGGCAGCAGCTAAGGGACAGGGAGGGGAGTGTGGGTCGCATGCTATAGGCATGCCAGCCAGTGCCCCCTGCCTGTCCAGTGCATTCAGGGAGCTGCCCAGTGAAACAGCGCAGATGAGTGGCAAAAAAACCAGCCCTGCCTTCACCAGGGTTCCCCCTGCCACAGCCTCCTTCCTGGGCTGATACATGGCCAGCTCGGCCAGATGCAGGGCTGTTTGCTGTGTCATAGAGAACCATAGGCCAGGACCCACCAAAGAGACCGTAACCCTCCTTTAATAAGGAAGGCCCCTTGGCATTTGCTCCAACATCTCTTAGGGTACCTATACATGAGAGCAGAAGCAGCCTTCTGCATCTCACGTGTATAAGCATCCCTGTACTTAAAAATGGTGATGGGGCAGTTGAACTAAAGCTCACTGAATAAGCTTTAGTTCAAGCTCCCCCACCACCATTTTTAAGCATGGAGTGCTGATACAGGACACGCAACAACCCTAATTAATTCACTGAATTAATTTCCCTGTCACTACAGGGAAAGCCCATTGAGTCCCTGTATCCCCAAGCTGGTGCACATTTAGTGGCTTGATGGGGATGGCATGTGCATTCTGCTTGCACACTGAAGTGTGAAGGACTGTATTGTGCTCCATATAGACTCAGTCTTCAGTGACTTTAAGCTGTAAGTCTCCAGCCAGTCTTTGGGGAGCATGTGTGAACAAACTTTTCAACACTTTATGAACTGCTCATATTAAGGTAGATATTCACAAGAGCAGGAAAAGGCACCTCCCCTACACAAAGGCCACAACTCTGCCAAATTTCAAGACCTTGCTCTGAAGCACAGAGGCATTAGAGTTTTCACTGTGCTCAGAAACTGATAAATAATTTAGCTGAAACCATCCAAAAAAATTCAACCTGAAGTATATCCCAGATATGGAGGATTCCATCATGGATTATTAAAATTTGATAAAGTTATAAAATAGGCTCTTTTAATTGGGACCTTTATAATTGGTAGTGCTGCCAAATCCAGTTAGAACTCAGTATGTGATGGTGTCTCTTTGGGAAACATCCCTGAAGGAGCATTTTTTAAAATGCATGCTCAACCTCTTGCCTGTAAGCCAGTTCCAGTCTGCAGCACTGCATTATCTGGCATACAGAGCTCCCCACGGATCTGACTGTGGGAGAGTTTCCAGACCCATGAGGAGCCACAGGCCCTGTGCACTGGATGGGTCACTCAATTCCAGCGTGATGGCCCAGGCAGGGACAATGCTGTGTCCTAGGATCCAATCCTGGTGTAGAGAGCTGGGAGGAGGCAGTGCTGGGACTGTAGGACCCAATCCTAGTGGGCAGGAGGGGACAGTGTCAGGCCCCTGGGCCCCAATCTTGGTGTGTGGGGGGTGAGGGAGATGGCACTGGGCCTGTTATGGCCTGCAGACAGGCCCCCGACTTTGCATCTGGCCCGCAAGGTCAAAAGGCATGACTGTTAAAAAGAAAAGGAGTTTTAGGACTAAATGGCCTAGACTGAGCAAAGACAAGAGGAAGAAGAGGCACAGGGGATAATTAGGCCAGCCGATTGTAAGCAACACAAGTGGGAAGAGGATAAAAGGAGAGCATAAATACTAGCAGGGGCAGAGGTTTGTAGAACTTAGAACAATTTAAGACTTTATTGTTGGACTTTTTTTTTTTTATACACTTACTAAGCATTTCATTTCACCTTCGCTTCTAAATAGTTGAGCTCCAGGTTTGAGCAGGATAGCCTGGTGTCTCGCTGCACTGCATTCACATTTCACTCACAGCCAGCTTACCATTTGCAGAGCCATGAACTAGAAAGCTAGGAAGCAAACTGTGAGGACTCTGCCTCCCCATTCCTGCTGCCAGGGGCACAAGGCTCAGGCATTCCAGGCTCACTGCTGCAGCAGAGAAGGAGCACCTATTCCTCTGGTTCTGCTGTCACAAGAGAAAGTTAGTGAAAGCCTGCCACAATTTTGAACCTGGAAGTCAGGGCTGTGAATCTGTGTGGGACCTTAACCAAGTCACCTGGACCCAAAATTAAATATGCTTAAACCTCAAATTTCAGCCCACAAACAGATGGACCATAGCAAGAACCAGAGGAGACACATACTTTGCTTTCATTATTTTTAACCCATCCTCTTTTGTTCCTGCTCTCAAAACATATGCTGAGAATGGCACATTGTGTAGCAAATGAGTTTTGGTGCATCTGAAAGTAACTAAGGGAAAGATCAGAAGTGATCAGCAGGATTTCTCTAACCTGTATGCTCCCACTGATGCCTGGAGGCTTGCATCTCCTCCAGCTCCCTGTACTGCTGGAAATTCAGTCCAAGAAGTGCTTGTGCAAATCAAGTCAGACACTCCTCCCTCAAAATGCTGTTTGGTCTCTCAAGGCAAAAACTGGGGGGGGATTTCTTCCAAACTAAGTAAGATGGAGGGATAGCTGAAAAAGACAGACAGGCAGAGGCAAGATGTACACCAAGGAATGTATGACTGTGTCTTAAATCAGCCTCCTCTGGTTAGGAGACTGGTCAGGATTCCTAGGCAAAGACCACTGGCTAGCATTCGGCCATATGATATTCAGGTTATCCTTTTGTTACATTAAGACACAAGGGTGTCAATCTCATCTGGCCCCAAAGCCAGCTCAGGCCCACATGCCCAGGCAAGTGCTGAGGGCAGGGCATCCTGAGACCAGGCCCCAGCAAGCATCATGGGCAGTGCAGCCTGGGACCCAGCCCCAGGGAGCAGGGAGTGCTGCATGTGTCCTGGGCTGGCCAGCACAGGGTGTTGGTCAACTGGGAGGAACTGGGAGGTGGATTACTGAACCACTGCATGTTTGACACACCAGAATTAAGTCATCCCACGTGCCCCTGGAGGCTGTGGGGGGCACGATGAGCTCCCGCAGGCGGCGGCAGTGCTGTCAGTGGTGGGAGTGTGGCAGAGACAAGTGGGGACCTGCCGCAGGCAGCCACAGCACTGTTGGCAGCAAGGGGGATGGCGAGCACTGACCAATGGTTGGTGACCACCCACAGACATGCCAGCAGTAGTGGTGGAGGCCAGCAGCGATCACAGACTGCCTGCAGATGCCACCAGCAGTGTCAGAAGCAGGGGGAAGGTGAGTGGTGGCTGCCTGCAGGCACTGCCGACTGTTGGTGGCGCCTTTTCACAGGGGGTGCACCGCCACACATAGGGGATGCACATGCACCCCCTACGCACCACCAATGAATCATTCAGTGAAACAACGTATTTTTTTCAGATACAATGTCATATTTTTGAATGAGTTTTCCTCTGTGTTTTATGTAAAAGCGATCATTTTTTCAATTAGAGTTTTAAAAAACAAATTCACACACTCCTGACTGGGGCAAGGTGACATTCCTCATCGGTTATATTTTCAGTGCGTGTTCTGGAAGCGTGCTTTATTCAGGGACTGCACTAATTTTTCAGTGCATATTCAGTTTTGGTAGGAGCCCAAGCAGTGTTCAGCAGCCATAAAAATCAAGCCTTTAACTTCCTGGCTGGCCAAGACAGCACTGAAAATAGGAGTTACTGCCTTTCTGATCAGGTAATGGAACTCCATAAACAAACAACTCGGAAACCTTATAGAATCAACTGACTTTTTTTTTTAATGGGTGTCTATATTGAGGGACATTGTTGGTTTATTTTAGACTTTGGTTTTGGTTCATCTGCTAGAAATTATGATTTTGACACAAAAAAGAGAGGCTTAATTCAGCATCTACAGACTGGGAAGTAAGAACTAAGAATAGAAGTTTATGATCTAATCTAAGGGTCTTCTGTAGCATCTTGTGTCATGGTACCTCAGGGCTGAGCAGTTAAGAGCCCCTATTTTAATTTTGTTTTGGAAGATAAACTGCCTTTCTTTTAAAAATGGTGCCTTTATGTGAAATAGGTACATGAATCGCCTCTGGAAGGAAGAGGAAGCATATCGTAGATTGTGTTGATTCCCACCACTATGCTGCTGCTGCAATAATGGCAGATACTAGATACTTTGCTGTTGCTTAAAGTGATTATGTACAAAAAGCTCATACTTCCGTTTCTTTTCTTTGTGGGTAGTTTTAGACATACATAAGATAGCCTATTTTAGGGACCATTATCAAAGTACTGACAAAAACAAAAAAACCCAAAATATGTAAAGCAACTTTCAATGCAATGTCCCTTTTAACCAGAGGTGGGAATGGCTTCTGTTCCCTGCCATGCCCCATTCCTTCCAGTTATTTGCATAATTCAGTTGGGAAAAACAGAATCTGTGGGAACAGGAATATACTGCATTAGCTGCCTTTTGTTCAGGTGTGGAACTAGGACAAATTGACAATTTTGGCCTTTGTATGCTGAATTACAGATGGAGATGTTCTTTTCAGAAAACAGAACTGAGCGTTCAAAATACAACTCCAACTGGCTTTGCTTTTAGCTAGAAAGGCTTAGCCAGAAAGAAATCTGCAAAAGCATTATGTCCAGTCAGACACCTAGAAACTGATCCTGCCACAGATTCACTCATGTGAAAACCTTGGCCTCAAACGGCTTGCCCAGCATCATACTGAAATTCTGTGGCAGAGCCAGGAAGAAATCCTATTCCATTCAAACTACTGCAATTTTAAGGGCGATGCTCAAAGGAAAGTTTCCATGATTTCTACAGGTAATTATTACATAACTGTGTCGGGGAATTATGAAACTGGTCTCTGAGGCCCCTGACACATTACACTTAAGACATGATAAACCAGTTAATCACGTCTTCAGTAGTGACCTGGCCACACATTCAATCAAGTGATGATGTAATAAAACCAAGAATGCATCATAAAATTATTACACAAAATACATAATGACTTTATGGATGGTTCCTGTCATGTCTTTAATTGAATGTGTGGGCAGTGTCTGGCTTCTGGAGCACACAGGAACCTTTCAAGATGTGCCCGTGTTCCTGAGCAACCCTCAGCTGATCCGAGCTGTGAGGTGGTCCCCTATTAGGAACTTGCCAGGGGAGTGTAGGAAGAGAAAACTGCTGGTGCAGGGAAAACCTGGAATCAGGCTCCCTGTAACAGCAATGTGTTGCAATGGGATCTAATGCAGGTTCCCATAGTGCCTCCTGCCATTGTGCTTCTCTCACCTCAAAGTTGAAGACAGCACTTCTTAAATGGTATTTAAGTGATTATTTTAAAGACAAGGATATTCATGGTTGCAGTTTTCTTGGAAAATCTCACCCAAACTGCCTAATTCTAGTTTTCATAGGTTTATATCCTACCAAGTTAGGATACTTCAGTTCTGCTAATGCAGAAGAAAAACCTTTCACAGTCCAATTACATCATTAGAGCAACAAGGGAAAAAAGTACTTTAGATGGAAGAGCATTGTAACTGTGATAGGATACGCAGAACAAATTGGCACTTACTCACTTGATTTCCATGCCCTCTGTAAGCTTATGAAGCGTTTCAAAGTCCCCTTTGTTTATTACACTTCTTCCTGTGCTTGTTCTTCAGGCATTACTTTTCCAGTTGTCAACCCAACTTGTCACACCTATGGGAAAAAAAGTTACATCCCATTGTAGGGTTGAAACTGTAGTACTTTCATTTTTAACAGTAACCTAGCTAAGTATTCTTTTAAAAACATCCAGCATGAACCAAGCCAATATTATATGCATTACTACCTAGAAAAATAATTTTTTTTTGCCAGTGGCTATTAGAATCACTATTCTCTGACATGCTTAGTATTTACACTAAATTCACTGGCCTTTCTGCTGTCACCTCCAGACTGATCCTACTTCCAATTTCTTTTTTGCCAAAGGACCAAGCTCCAAATCCCTGCAAATTTTTATTGTCCAAAATCTTCAGGCAAGGTAATTGGTGGTAATCTGAAGTAGGATTGGATTCTCCAGTCTTCCAGAGTTCTCTTTTTCCAGAACTGTATTCACTACACCCAGATGTATGGAAAAGTTCCTCTTGACTAATATTGATGCCCACTTTTCTGCAGTTTCAGTGGGTGAGTGCTAGTTTACCAAGTGAAATGTAATAAGCTGAAATGGAAAGATCTGTTTGTTTGTATACACATACAGTGTGTAGCTCTAACTTCATCATTATTAACTTGTTTTATTTAGAGAGGGAAAGAGCTGGCACACAGGGCTGTGTGTTCACTTTAACACAGAGAAGCCATATAGTAGGAGAACATACATCCAGCATAACTGGAAAGGTTACAAAAACCTAGTTGTCACAGAGAAAGAAGGGGAAGGAACTCACAAAAACTATACATATCGGTTTCAGATCAAGAATTCTCAGCAGGCCGTGTTCCCAGGTAACAAAGCACTCAGCTACCTACAAAGAATGAATTCAGATCTCGTGGCTATTTCCTCCCACAACTAAGATACGTAAGAGATCTAAAAGTTTTACTGCTTGCTGCTTATATTAGAAATTCAAGTCATGACTACATAGCAGGAGCAGGCAGTTATCTCAGCTAGAGGGCTGCAAGGGTATCCCCATCCCCTGGTCATCATCTTGAGATCAGGAGTCCCACCCCAGCACCTGATCTTTGCCACTGGAAGCCCCTCCCCTTTCCCCAGAAGTACTCCTTTTGGGATGGAGTTTGCCATCTTGAAACTGGAAAAAACAAACAAATCATGTACTAAAAAAATAAATAAACCAAAACCCAGACATTGACAATAACTTATTTTAAGTTTATTTAAATATATATATTTGTCCTGATTTGTGTGCGTCTGCATAGTGTATCTAGCTCAAAATACAGTGTTACTCTTCTATATCACGTGCAGGGAGCAAAGCTGTGTATGTAGGGCAGGGGCGGGAAAAATGTGGCCCGCAGCCTGCCAGGCCATTCTACCTGGCCCGGGGGGCACCTAAAAAATTTAGAAAATTAGTATTTATCTGCCCTGGCTGCCTGTCATGCAGCCCACAATGGCTTGACAAAACTCAGTAGGCAGCCCTCTGCCTGAAATACTTGCCCAGCCCTGATGTAGGGGGTATGTGGGAGGCTATGGGTATGTTTGGGGGTATTGTGGGGAGCGGGGTGTGTAGGAGGGTATGGGTGCATATGTGTGTTGCGGGGAGCAGGTTACAGAGTCCCTGGAGTGTTCAAGTTCCTGGATCTGCATGTGGTAGCAGCATACAGGGCCAACCCCACCCAGCCTGTAACATGTGGCTCCTACAATGCTGCAGCCTGCTGGGCCAGCCAAGCCTGGCCCCATAGCATGCAGCAACCTGCACTCCTGCCCTCTTTCCCCCAACAGGAATCCCTGGCCCAGTGGGGCCATACCTGTATTCCCATGCTTGAGGCAGGGAGACTGGGAACAGCCACGGGGCAGCCAAGCAAAAACCTCTGGCATTCAGGGGTTTCTTGTGTCTGGCGCCCCCTGGCTCCAGGCTGGGGAGGTCAGGCCAGGCTGGGGTACAGGGGTGCCTGGCTTGCAGAGGGGCAGCCCAGAGCCAGGGCTTATGAAGGGGGCCCGCAGGCTGGATGGAATCACCTGGTGGGTTGAATCTGGCCCACTGGCCATATTTTGCACACCCCTGCTATATAGTGACTGTATAACAGACTGAAGGAAGGGCAGAAAGGAGAATTTATTCTCACTGACAGCTTACTAATCACGTTAGCTGCTTGCAGACGTTAAAAAAAAATGTGCTTTATCGGAAGAAACAACATGTTACAGAGGTGGCAAAGCTCAGTCAAAGTATAGATCAGGCACTTCAGCAGGGTATTTGGCTCTTTTATCCAATAGCTGATTCAATCAGCTATTAAATTATTTTGGCTTTTTTTTTTGCCAAAAAAGATCCACTAAAGTGCCCGATCTATACAGACGTTACATGAACTGGATCCAACTAAGGCGCTACCTTTTCTGGGCGTGTGCTAGACTCGGCATGGGGATGCACTGAGTTTAAAGAAAAGCACCGGGGCTTTTTTGTTTTGTTTTTTAATGCCTGCAAGCACCCACCATGTATTATTTATAGAAGGCCAAACCATTCAGTATACTAACCCATTAGATGAAGGTGAAGAACTTGCTTTTTCCCACAAACCTACCTTAAACCAGGAAAATCCAGACTTTAAATTCTTAAAGAAAAGCAAAAAGCCTTGAAATATTCCAGGTTTTTTGTGCAGCAGGTCAACCTCTCTCCTCCCCTCCGTTAATTAATTCTGACAGTCATTTTGCAGATACAGCACCAAGGCCTACATTCCTATGCCATTTTGTATGCTAATTAATGGTATCGTACTGCTGTATTCTGCATCCTATGCTTCTCAAAAGCTTCCTCTAGAGATCTTCAGTGCTGATATTTTAAGTATTTCTTTCACTCATTTCATTCAGTTGCCCAACTACATACAATGCCTAATCCAAAGTTTGATACAGACAAGTGGATACATTTTGACCAGTGTACAGTGCATGCTCAGTTTCTTCCCCATACAGTAACTGGAAACTACAATGAGCTACCCATTTTCTGTTCTCTACCCTCCTCCTCCAGACCCAGTTATTGAAGGCTGACCAAGTGATGTTATGTGCTGTTATGAATTTCATTAACAGCAGAGTCAAAGTTATTAACTTACCAATAATAGTGCACTTGCTGTCAGTATAAATAACCAGTTTCTTGATGTTTTGACTCTTTGCTTGCTCAACTGCTTTGCAGGCTGCCTAAGGAAACGCCTTCAATGCAATCCTAATTCAGAATAACAATGTGAACATTAAGTACATAGGAGGACAACTACAGTGTCTTCAGTGTTGAAGCAGGCACGTATAGATTGCCACACTACTATAAGTGGCCTACCCAGTTGATGTTCCTTAGCATTAACAAACTAAAAATACTAAGAGGACTGTAAAACAAACATGATAGCAAACAATCATGGAACAACCAGGTGTTATTGCATTGCTTATAGACTTGTAGCACATTCCTATATCAGGCGAGAGGAAAAAAAGGTGAAAACTGCCAAGTGAAATGTAACTTAGCAACAGGAAAGTTGCTGATAGCAAAAAAAGGCCACCAAACAATCCTCTAACATCTGACCTTCCTCGAGAAAGGCTCTGATAGGTACCAATCAAATCAGAAGCTTCCACTGCCCAGTGGGGGTCTGTTCTTCCCCCTAACCAGCATGCAAGTGACTTGAGCTAGGCTTTCTCCTTTTAACTTCACCCTCCAAGCATATTATTTATTGCAAATATAGCAATAAACCCATGGTACCTAACAAGCTACCTTCCATCCCAATGTGCAGCTGGCATAGTCCATTGTACTACCAGAGAAAGTTACTACTTAAGCCCTCCCAAGTAAAGACTAGCTTAACTTCTGAAGCATGAAACTAAACATACCCTACCTATTTATCTTTAGTGAGCATGATGATAAACCTGTGTCTAATACTTTTTTGAATCCTAAATCCTTGGCTTGATATATTCTTCTCCCAAAGATAAACTGTGCCCTATGCTAAAAAAGCTTCACTTCAGTTTTGAGAGTTGCCTTTCAGTGTAATTAAAAGTTTATTTTTTCTTGTTAGAAGTATTTGTATCATCTTCAGTATGCTAAATGTTCTGTATACTTCCATCACATCCCTTATTGTCTCCCATATAAACTCCAAAGAGTCAATTGGGTCGCCAACTGGCTGGAGGGCCACACCCAGAGGGTGGTAGTGGATGGGTCCTTCTCAGCCTGGAAGGACATGGGCAGTGGGGTTCCGCAGGGCTCGGTCCTCAGGCCCGCACTGTTCAACATCTTCATCAGCGATTTGGACAAGGTGGTAA
>NW_017728918.1:31657720-31661326 GCF_001723895.1 Crocodylus porosus | reverse complement strand
CGGACTAGATGATCTACTCAGGTCCCTTCCGACCCTAGAAACTATGAGTCCCAAGTTTTCACTACATGTAAATCTTGCCATCACTTCTCTGAATTCCCTTCTACTTCTGAATATTGTTCTTGAAACAGAACTAAGTTCAGTAAATCTCAACAGTGGTCTAGTCTATGTGAGTGCCAAACTACAGCAACTGTCTCTGCCAACTCCTATGCAGACACTATTAACAGCAATGCCAGCTTTTTCCTTGAACTATATCGGCACTAAACTCACCATATGCTAGAGGAGTGATGCCCAACTCACCTAGCCCTGCAGGCTGGGTAAGTGACACAGGGTCAGTCCACAGGCTCAATATGGTGTGTGGAGCCATTTAGCCCAATAAGGGATAAATGGCCTCAGAAATTTGGCAACAACCTTAATTCCTATGGCTCTGGGAGCTGTGGCTATTAACTCTGACATCAATTCCCCATCACCAAAATCACCAAGTTTCCAGACCAGGAAGGAACCCCACAAGTCAGACAGCACTACTTCACAGGCCGGACCTGGCCCATGGGCAATATCTCAGTCACGCCTGGGCTAGAAGATCTCAGAGGTAGAAGCAAAGCTCTATTTCTACACTGTGGACTTTAACAGTCAATGACGTTGGGCAGTGCCAGAACCTTCAGTTATTTTCCACAATGATAACAGTTTTAGAAAAGTCTACAATGTACATATATTTTAGCTCTTTGGTTAGTCTGTCATCCAGACAGCCTTTCACTAGTGTTTCTGTTTGAAAGCAATATGAAATAGATTAATGCATGCAATACAGAAATGCATGTATAGATATTGTGTTCTTGACAGAAGTAAGACAAAATACTTTTAGTTTAGTTTCCATCTACTTAAAATCCTTCCTTTTATGAAGCAGAAGAGCTGCAACTTGATATCTGGGCATGTTTGGTCCTGTTACCATAGGGAAGCACAGTCTACGCTGAAAGCAACAATAGCTTTAGCACACTTTTGCTCAACTGTGAAAACACTTGCAGAAAAGCCTAAATGCAGTTTCCCTTAAGATATGTCCTTGCATTTGTCCAGGTTGAGTCTTGTTATAATGTTGTTCAAATTTCTAGCTTATTTCGTTATTTCTACTCTCCCCAGAAGAGATTTAATCTTTCAGTTATACATCTGATTTGTCTCTTTTTGGTTCTCTACTTATTTGATTTTGGTGAGATAATCTGACTGAGCATTCCCTTAGCAAGCAGGCCTGAATGTATTAGAAGTCACGTTCAAGACCAGCATCAGGAAATAATTTGTTTACAGAGATTTAAGTCACATCTCAAAACGCTTACGAGGACTGGTTTGGCCCTCAGTAGACACCTATTCCCGCACATGCCATTTTACATCCATTACTTGAGCAGCAGCCATCTGTATAAACAACTGCAAAGTCACCTGCAAGAAAGAGAGTACTGTCAAGGCTGAGAGTTGAAATGCTTAAAAAGACAAACAAACCAGTAGTCTTCAAATAGAAAACTACCCTTCAATTTGCAAACATTGTTTCTGTAACTTTCTCAAGTACTGCCTCTACCTGTAGAATGAATACATGCTGATTCACTGGTAATGCAAAACATCAACATTATAACCTCAGCTTCTCCTAACAGCCTCAGTTACCATCTAGCCTCCTGAATCATTTTCTGTACAAGTGTCTTTTTGAAAGGCATTCAGCTACAGGGAGAATTGAAGTGGTTATACTGTACTTACTGCAACTCTAGTTAAAAATCAAGGTTCTGACCCACTCCTGTAGCAAACAATTTTATGACCAGATCAAACCACATAACTTTAGCTAGCATTACGGGTTTCAAATGCACTTTTAAAGAACAGTTATGCCCAGTATTTCCATTTGAAAAAATCCTGATTTGTCTTCAATTCAGATATCCAGCCCCACAAAAATAAAGGACAGCTTTGCGGTATGTTTGGAAACCTAGCATAACCTACACTTATGCCATGGAAGAAAGTCTTCCAGAGTTCAGAGCATCTCAAAGAGGCTCGAGTGCCTCCAGATGCTAATTCTGGGAGCCACTTTCACAAAACAAATTCTGAATACGTTACACAGTTTGACAATTAGAGTTCCAAGTTTTCCAAGTCACGCAGATTTCTCCTACCTCTAACAGCCTGAAGTTGTTGCTGCTAGTTTCTTTTTTTCCTTCCCTCTGCTTTAATCTTTGAGATAGGATTCTGATATCCAATACTTCTCTAAACTGGGCATTTGCACAGACACTTGTTTCTACAGCTTTTAGCTTACTAGCTCCCATCTTTTGCTGTCAGTAAATGAATAACTGTGAACCAAACAGCAAATCAGTTCATATTCCCAGCTTTTCAGCAGCACAGAGCTGGGATATCAAAGATACAGCACAACAGAAAATGAGGCAGTTGCTACAGTTCTGAAAACCACAACAACTGATAACAATGCTGTTCTATATTCAGCCTTGTAGGGTCGCATAAGTATGACACCCTGACATTAATTCAAACCTCAACTTCTGAAACAGTACTGAAGACTATTTAGTGAGGGATGCACCAACCACTACGCCATTTTCAAGAGAGGCATTTCAATAGTGATTCAGAGAGATGCCGCACTGAAAGCCATTTTCATCAAGATTTTATTTCTCTTCTAGGTATTCACCTGGATACTGTCAGTGGTCACAAACTGCCCTCCCTTTTCTATTTCTTTTTTTAAAGCCACTATTGGCACCTCCCTACTGATGACTTTCTAAGCAATTCCAGATGAAGGCAGGCTTCTTTTTATAACCATATCACAATGTAACTAATTTCCAAATTGAGAAATCTCCTGTTAGGACAGGTTCTGGCTCTTAGTGAAAGCCTTAGAATCTAGTAAAGTCATACGGTCCTGCAAACTGAAAGCTCTTCTTCAGAAGACAGCTCACGGTCTTTAGCATGTGCTGCAACTGTGACTTTTTGTTTCGAGGTCATTCGGGAGAGCTATCATTTTCCCATCCCACTTCCACCTTAGGAAGAAACAAGTTGTAAACTTTAAAATTTATATTTCTACAAACACAAACATATACAGTACTAGGTGTTTTTTTTTTAATTTATTAGGTAAAGCATTATACCAAGTAGTAATATGTTACACTTGATTGTCTCACTTGAATCTCCAACTGTCTTTCAAAGAAGAAAGCAAAACGAATAAGGCATCATTACTAAGTTAGGTTATGACGGTAGAAACCCTCCCCTCAAGGGTCCTACAATCCCTTTCCACGTGCTGTACACATGTAATATTGTTTAGGTTTTGTGCAAAGCTTTTCCTGTTGGAAGTTTATGTCTCTCATATACCTGACCTGCCGAGTTGTGCCAGCGATTACACAGCCATCGTCACCAGCACATCTTAGCAACAGCATAACAAAGTTACTCTTCAGTTAAAGTTAACTGAATCCTTAAAGTTAGCTGGATCAAACGTATACCATGCAAACAGCTCGGGGCCATCGCTGAGATCATCCCCCCGACTGTTACATTTCACCGCGATGACGCCTCCGCCTCGCCGGGCTGTGCCGGGCCGTTGCGCTGCCGACGCCGAGCCCGACGCGGCGCTCACGCACGCCCCGCCCCGCCCCGCTCCCCTCGGCC
>NW_017728918.1:31617214-31657513 GCF_001723895.1 Crocodylus porosus | reverse complement strand
CCCTCCCCGGGAGCCCGGCTTTGACCAGCAGTGCTTCCCTCACGTAGTCGGCTCGGGTTTTTTACCGGTGATTCTCACGGGTTTTCACAGCATTGTGCCTGACTGCCCCGTTAGCTTTTTCCTTTCGTGAAGGGTCTGCTACCGCAAAAAGATTTCACATTCATTATAGGTTTTCACACGCATTTTACTTATACAGGCTATTCTCGATTTAAAACGTTTCGCACTTGCAATGTTTATAAATTGACATCCTGTTTCAACTTTATGATGTCAGTTTTGACTTTATGATGTCAATGCGATGTGACGCCACGTCAGGGAACAAGTTCGCTGTGTTGCCCATCTCCCTGGAGAGCATCTGTCCAAACTTCCTTGGACACTTCCTTTAAGAAAGCAGACAAGACTCCAGAAAAACTTGCAGCCAAGAGTCTTGAGAAGACTCCAGCCAAGAACCCTTCAAAAAGTCCAGCACAGTCACCTCAAAGAAGTCCTTCCCAATCAGCGTGATTGCTATTTACAATATAAATACGTTAATGTAGCTATCAGAGGTGTATAAATTCCCCCATTTATAACATTGTTTCTTATGAGAAAATTGGTTCTGAGTTGCAATGTTTTGACTTACAACGCAGTTTTCAGGAACCAGTTGTGTCGTAAGTCTGAGGACTGCTTGTATGTTCCTTTGACCACAAGATAATAAAAGTGCAACCAGCAGTAAACAGAGTTGGGAGAAAAGACCTTATTTTAAATTCATCTAATTAATTATGGGGCTGGACAAACAGGTCCATACATTCAATTTACATGCAAGGACTGATCAGTAGTTCTGCTGTCATGCCCAGCATCTTGACTGTGGATTCAAACAGAGGAAAAATGGCTTTGCCACATTCAACTTTGCTCCACTCTTCCAATAAGCGAGGATGGCGTTCAACACCGAAAAATGCAAGGTACTCCGTCTTGGGGGAAAAAAACCCTGCAGCATGCTTATAGGCTTGGCAGTGCTACACTTGCTAGTACCACAGCCAAAAGAGACTTGGGGGTCATGATTGACCACAACATGAATATGAGTCACCAATGTGATGTTGCAGTTGGTAAAGCGAGCAAAACTCAGGTTTGCATCCATAGATGCTTCTTAAACAAATCCCAGGATGTCATCCTCCCGCTGTACTCGGCCTTGGTGAGGCCGCAGCTGGAGTACTGCGTCCAGTTTTGGGCTCCACAATTCAAAAAGGATGTGGAGAAGCTTGAGGGAGTCCAGAGGGGAGCCACACGCATGATCAGAGGGCAAGAGAATAGGCCTGATGATGAGAGGCTGAGAGCCATGGGACTCTTCAGCCTGGAAAAGCACAGGCTCAGGAGTGACTTGGTGGCTGCCTATAAGTATATGAGGAGTGTACGTCACCAGAGCGCCCCAAGGGATGACAAGGTCCAGTGGTCACAAACTTCTCCAAGACCATTTTAAGCTGGACATAAGGAAAAACCTCTTTACTGTCTGAGTCCCCAAGGCCTGGAATAGACTCCCTCTACAGGTGGTGCAAGCACCTACTCTGGACTCTTTTAAGAAACATTTGGATATCTATCTTGCTGGGATCCCTTGGCCCTAGCTGACTTCCTGTCCCTTGAGCAGGGGACTGGACCCAATGATCTTCCGAGGTCCCTTCCAGCCCTAATGCCTATGAAATCATATAACATATTTTCCCACATGACTTACAGGGAAATATAGTAGGAACCATTCAGTTCCCATCTCCTTCAGAATTATGACACAAGGGACCCAGTTAGCAGAATTTTCCCTTTCCTTGACCCATTACATCATTCCAGTTTCATATATCAGCTAAAGTTGCAAAACTTATAACTGAGCTTGCTACAAGTGCAGGTATAGCTGAAATATAAATGTAGCTCTAACCTGCTGGTGAAAATCAAAGAAAATCCACTGGTTTCCCAAAACCAGACATAAGTGTCTCCCTAGTTAAACATATTTGATAAAGTATGGAAACCAGTGCTTCTGGTGCCTTTAACCATTATTTTGCTTAGCCCTGGTCTCCATAAAAATGTGTTAAAAGCACCAGCATCCAGTCTTCATTTTCAACAGTTGCTGTTGTTGGTGGAGTTACCATTGGTGGACCGGTAATAGCAGCAAGAAATGTTCCTAAAATTGTTAGTCCCTACTAGGCTCATGGGGTGAATGAGGCCTAGGGCACTAGAGGTTACATCTTTTCTGCTGCAGCCTTTCAGCTGGAGTTTTTTTCTATGCAGCACAGTTGTCAGTTGATTTTGCAGGGAGAAAAGATCAAAAATGACCACAAACGAAGGGATCTGCATTTTTTCCCTCATTACATGTTTTTCCACTGGTTCTTGGTATGACCTTATCTAGTGTCGTATGACATGCCGAAGATCCTAAATGGGGGTACTGGGAAAATGAGAGGGAATGCATCAGAGCTTTTATGGTCATTTTGCTGTTTTCTCCCAAATGAAGGTGCAATGATGGAATTCCTGATTTTTCTTCTCCAAAAACACAAGTTATTTGCTTTTAAAGTAATACTTTTAAAAACTTTGTATCAGTAGCAAGTCATTTATTCTCCGTATGTCATCCACTGTTGGTGGGACCAGTCACATTTTCATCTAATTATTTCTAGTTATTTCAATAAAGGGAAAAACATCCCAAATACATTCATCTGTACTTCTCAATATCATATCTCTCATTTATACACACAAATCCATGATCTGCAAAACTTGACCACATACTCGCACTAAAGCTAATGAGGATAGTCACAAGGTTAAAGTCAAGTGTGTGTTTGTCCCTGGCAGTATAGTATATATTTATCAAAAGTGTGCTGCTACTGGTAAAACCAATGCACAGACAATGATCATTTGAGACGGTGCTGTGGTTGCAAGACTCAGCTTTGATTTCAGCCATGTTTTACCCCTCTTTCCAATTACATTTTCTTTAAGAAGCTGATCTGGGTTCTCCTTTTATACTAGGTAAGTTTCCAAAGGGCTTTCAGTTTGTATTTGTAGTTAGTATCTTGTCTTACTCTTCTTAAACTGAAATGTGCAGGCTGTCACTTTTCCTGCATTTGTATTTATCTTCAAATATGAGTACAGACCAATGGTGAGGGAACAAATAAAAGAAAATTTATTAGAAAATTTGGTTTAGCTTGCGGCATGTTTAATCTTTAAATGTCTTTCTCTGGATTGGGTAGAAACAAAGCAAAACAAACAATTTGTACTTCAAGCTGCTCATTCATTCAGAGGTTAGGCCATCTCCTGTCATCTTAGGTTGCCATTCATACAAAGTAACTGCTGATAAAAATTACTTGTGGTAAGGTCTATATTACCTACCCAACTCGGCTGGAACCACTGTATACACTTGCTTCTGGAGATTTCCTTCTCAGATTCTGCTTAAGAAAAGACTTACTGGATTTCCCCATGTGCTAATTAATACATAGGCAATTGCTTCCATGTTGCCATGCTGCTAATACTGTGTCCTTTAGTACATCTACAAAAACTATTTATACCTGTGTTAGCAGGCTCTTACTGTAGTAGGGGATCCACTGCTACAAAACCGTGGAGGGTCATTTTTAGGTGTTCCAAATGAGAGAAATGGATTTGGTTTAGAGTTTGAGGCCATAGCCCCAAGGGGACTCTACAGTGGCAACATTCACCACAACCACCAGGCTCAGCTCCTGGAATGGAAGTTAGAGAAATTCAAGTTAGATGTCTAAATTCTCTGTCCAATGCGTGAGGAGAGTCAAATGGCCTAGACTGCAGAATACAGCCAGCCAGCACAATAAGCAAGAGAATTCAGTATTTACTTTTGTCAAATTTGGCCAGAGGAGTTCTTGTCTGAATTATGTGCCTGCAGCCCTTGAGGTTAGTATCACAAGGAGGCTGGAGATTTATGGAATGTTCCTGCTCCTGGGCTTGTGTGTCTGCCTTTTGAACACGGACAACTGACTTGCTTTCCCCTAAACATGTAGGGGTGACCACCTGTTACATAGTAGCCAGAGTATTTGATGAGGAAGAAATGGGAGAGCTGGGTTTTAGTCTCCCATCAAACCTTTGGTAGAGTCTCTACCCACCAGGCTATACCTTAGTTTGTGATGGGGATGCTGTTAGCCACTCCTGTTAAAGCTGTGCCAGTGTAGAAATAAAAGCAACATTTACAGGGTAAAGCAAGAGGAACCATGTCCCTATTTCAAGCATGTCCCTATTATCTTAGAAAGGATATGCTGCATTCCTAAACCACTCATGCATTTTATGTAATGCCTTTTTAATGCAATGAGTAGGTCTAAATACAAGTACCCCAAAATGCTCTGTGGTTTGTTGGTTAAGGCATTTTAAGAAGTGGAAATATGGGTTTAAATCTCAGGCAGAGGACTGAATTAAACCTAGGCCTGCCACATTTGGGTGAGTGTTACAACTACTGAACCAGCATTTAAATCCCTCATGTACAGCATTTTAGAAGAAAGGTAGCTATTGCAGCAACCCTCAGCGCAAGACTTGTATGCACTATGCTGCTTCTACCAACAAATTCTGGGAGGGGGGGAGACTGGTGACAGCAAAAAAACTGTTAGAGCACATGTACACCAGTGCAGCTACTGCCAGATGTGAACAGCTCCATTTCACTGGCTGTGCTAGCAGGATGTGAAGTGCAAAGCTATTAAAGGGGCTTAGCTGGCAGAAAGTTTGGGTATGTCTATATGTGCCTTCTGCAACTTGTAAGTGATAGCAGAAGCCTCCTCTCAGTTGGAGAGATGATTCCCTGGTGTCAGGAGAGCTGTGAATATAGCACACTCCTTAGCTCTCCCAACACCAGACTCTAGGTTAGGTTGTGATGGAGTATTGTTAGTCCTCGGCAGTTCTGGAACAGACAGTTTCTAGGTAGTTTAGATTAGACTATCCTCTTACTCTGTAAGACAAGTGACATACAAAGAGAGGAACGTGTGTTGTTTCAACTCACAACTACAACTCTTGAGTAATAATGCAGCTTTTCTTCAAACCTGCTATTTCGTTTTAAGAAACAACATTCATGGTAACAATACCCAAAGTCTTTGTAAGACTGATGAAAAGTCATCATTTTCTAAGAAAGGGATCTTGGCAACTGGATAAACCTTGATAATAGTGTGGGTAGGCAGAATCGACCTAATCCTATTACTACATTCTGAAGATTCCTATCTGTTCCAGATCTACTACCAGATCTACTGCATCTGTGACCTTGCAGAGTCATGGAGAACTGTGTACTGAACATACTGATAAGTTTCCTCTTTACAGCAAAAATGTAGGCAATACCTTTATTGCCAAGGAGGTTTATTACACAAATCTTTCATGATTGAAAGATCTCCACTCCACAGCTAGGGAAGCTGGGACACAGAGAACTACTGGTTTGTCACGCATTACAGCTCAAGTCTGTCGCAGGGCTAGGCATAGAAACCGGTGAATACAGATACAGAAACACTGGGCTTGAGTACATGAGACAATATGAGTAAAGATATGAGTAGCCTGAGTTACTGCACAGTATACATTTCATAAATATTAGGGCTGGAAGGGACCTTGGAAGATCATCGAGTCCAGCCCCCCCACCCAAGGGGCAGGAAGTCAGCTGGGGTCATAGGATCCCAGCAAGATAAGCATCCAATTTTACTCTTGAAGGCGTTCAATGTAGGTGCTTGAACCACCTCTGATGGCAGGCTGTTCCAGAGCTTGGGGGCTCGGACAGTAAAGACATTCTTCCTTACATCCAGCCTAAAACAGTCTTGTAGTAGTTTATGACCGTTTGACCTCATCATCCCTTGGGGCGCTCTGGTGAACAAACGTTCCCCTACACCTCTGAAAAACTTAGAGATGGCCATCAGATCACCCCTGAGCATGCACTTTTCCAGGCTAAAAAGCCCCATGGCTCTCAGCCTGTTGTCATAAGGTCTGTTTTCCTGACCTCTGATCATGCATGTGGCTCTCCTCTGCACTCCCTCGAGCTTCTCCACATCCTTTTTGAATTGTGGAGCCCAAAACGATGCAGTACTCCAGCTGCGACTTCACCAAGGTCGAGTACAAGGGGAGAATGACATCCCGGGATTTGCTTTAGAAGCATCTATGGATGTAAGCCAACGTTTTGGTTGCTTTTCTAGCTGCAGCATCGCATTGCAGGCTCATGTTCATCTTGTGGTCAATAATGACCCCAAAGTCTCTTACTTCCCTAGTGCTAGCCAACGTAGCACTGCCGAGCCTATAAGGATGCTGCAGGTTTTTCCTCCCAAGGTGGAGAACCTTGCATTTTTCAGTGTTAAACACCATGAGGTTCTCATCCGCCCATTTGCTGAGCCTGTCCCGGTCAGCCTGGATCACGTGCCTGTCTTCTGGTGTGGATGCTTTGCCCCAAAGTTTGGTGTCATCGGTGAACTTGATCAGTCCGCTCCTGACTCCAATGTCCACAACATTAATTAAGATGTTGAACAATATGAGTCCAAGGACAGAGCCTTTAGGGACCCCACTGGTCACAGGACACTATGATGATCAACTTCCATCAATTATTACCCTCTGGGTCTGACCACGAAGCCAATTTCCCAGCCAGTGGATCGTGGTGGAACCAAGTCCACAACTGGCCAGTTTCGCCAAGAGGTGATTATGGGATACCACATGAAAGGCTTGTAGCGCCAGTGAATATCTGTTAAGGGATGCTACTGCACAGTAGCCTAATAATACTGTGCAGTAGCATATTAGCACTGTCTATGCTGTCACACACTACTGCACAGTATTATTAGACTACTGCATGGTCAGCATCTTGTGCAGATGCACCCAAAGTCCAGACATGGAGAAGGCAACAAACATTCAAATGAGAAAAATCAGTTTATTAATACTCTCTCAAAGAGCAAATCACTGCAATGCACTGTTACAAAGTCACAGGTCTATGCATCAGGATAGGACTTGGTAAATTGCTTTAAAGGTCCTGATCTACTAATTCATCTTAGAAAGATTCTTAGAGAAAATGAAGCAAGAATTATATAATTGAATATAATGTTCTGTAGTTTGCTAGCAGCCATTCATAATTCAATGAACACAAAGGGTTATCCACTACTTCCAGCCCATCATCCCAAAATAAGTATTAGAGCATTTGGAAAATGGAAGCAGAGCACGTCCTACGGTGAAAAAGTCACTGTTTATATTCTGCTCGGGTTCTGTGATGTTCCACATACTACACCCCAGAGAGCATTACTGCACTGCCTGTTCCAAAAACTGCAGGTAATGTCTTCGAGCCGGGAAGTGGTCAGCTGGCCGGTTGTATGGTGTCCAGACGGGTTCTCCAGCAAACAGTCTCATTGCCTTGACATAATTCTGGTGAGAGAAAACAAACTGGTACTAGTATGACAGCTCCTTTGGAAAGAAGTTAATTTTAAAGCTAAACTTAATGGGTGCATCTACCCATGTGCTTTACTGCAGTGTTGACAATTAGCTTTGCAGTAAAGTGTCATGGTCTACACGTACACCTGTATTAAGGCACAGTAAATTAATTAACATTGCTGTTGAAGAGTACTGTCAAGGCCTGATGTGCTGAAACGCACATGTAAATGGAGATAGGCTGGATGGGGCATGAGGGTGCTAAAGTACAGGGGCTGCCTGCCACCTAGCTCTGCACTTTACCACCCTTGTACCTCAGCTGGCTACTCTGCTGATTGATACCATAACCCAGGACTCAGGGCTTACCCTCCGGGCCTCCTGCCAGCCTTGGGCTGCTCTGCCCCAGTGCATACTGCTGTGGTTCTGGGCATCCATGCAGACTCTGTGCCTGGGACCAGCTGGCTCCAGTATAAACTGTGCTGAAGTTTACCACATCATTTTAATGGCATATATAGATGCACCCAGTGGTTTCTGTAAAGTTATAGTAATCATTTGCAGTCCCATAGAATCTTTCAATGCCTATCTAGATGGTTTAATAGCCTCATGTGACCCCACTGTGTATTTCCATTGTGCTTAAATGCTCTAGAGTGATGTTACAATGGCATTCAACAGTTGTAATGGGTGTAAATGCAGATTTCTTCCAGAGGAGACTAAATGGGATTAAGACAAATATAGGTACCTACATTCCAAGAAGCAACTCAGATTAACTCCACTTCACAAACCACAAGACACATCAGGCATTGCAAGCATATTGCATACCATTTGGCATATCCGTTTTAAATCACAAGGATCCCTAGAGCCCCACCTTTTGCTAACAGACCACAGAAGGGCAGCATATAAATCAACGTGGCTGCCTGAAAATTCTCTAGACACCCAGAGCTTTTGCTTCTGTGCATGCTAAGTGATCCAGTTTGATTGTCTAGGCCAGGGCTGGGCAAAATATGTCCCACAGGCTGCATTTGCCTTCCAGGCCATTTTATCTGGCTCATGGGGCTCCTAAAAATTTAGAAAAATAATATTTGTTTGCTCCTGGCAGCCTGTCAAAGATGATAGGAGTCAGGGGCACTAGGAACCAGGGGGAGTCTGCAGCAGGACTGAGCAGCCCAGCCCTGCCCCACCCCCAGCTATTTCCCTGCCTTCCTGCCCCCACCCTGCTCTACCACCACTTGGCTCACAGTTGCATTGCCACCAGGGAGCAGGGGGCCACCCAGTACCATGGGGCCAGGAGCAGGAGGGGGTTTGCGTGTGTGTTTGTCTTG
Organism: Crocodylus porosus; assembly: GCF_001723895.1. Classification (NCBI taxonomy): domain Eukaryota; kingdom Metazoa; phylum Chordata; order Crocodylia; family Crocodylidae; genus Crocodylus; species Crocodylus porosus. The sequence goes on along the minus strand of NW_017728918.1, from coordinate 31,648,874 downwards.
AAGACAGCATTTAAAGGTCTGTTTTTCGGGGAACTGTTTTATAGAATGACCTTGATGACTCCTGATGACTCTTCATCCGTGGCTATCTTTGGTTGGTTGTCCCTCTGTGGTCACACATCCACGTAGCTTTTCGGGCCTTCTCCTAATTTGGTCTGTTGCCACCAAACTGGGATTCAGGCCCCCTTGATGCTTTTGAGCCTAGTTGCTGGTGTCACTTATCTTGTGTTATTGGACTGTATGGTACATAATTCCTTGGTTCCCAGGCTATGTGTCCTTGTTGTGTTAGACAAGGAGTCTGCCTTGAAGGCTGTGTTCTTGTGTTATGGCATGCCCCCTCAATTCTCAGGCATTTTAAACCATTGTGCAATCACCTCTACATGCACTACACAAACACATGTAAATCAGGACAAAAATATTTTTTGAAATCAAATTAATGAATGTTGTAATACCATGTTTGATTTTTAGAATATAATCTGGTATTTTTCTGGCTCCGAGATGGCAAAACCCCTTGCTGAAAGGAGTACATCTGGGGACAAGGGGAGGAACTGCTGATGGCAAAGGTCAGGGGTTAGGGGGTGGGACATCTGGTCACAAGATGGTAACCAAGGGGCAGGGCACCTGTCAAGGGGCGGGGCTACCGACATGGCCCTCGACATCTTGCCAAAAACTCGGTAAGCGGCCCTCTCCTGAAATAATTGCCTGCCCTTGGTCTAGGCATCTAGCTCCCATGCAAATTCCATTTCAGTCTGGATTAGTTCTGGGGAGACACCGAAGTCATCAGAGGAGCCGACAACATTCCCAACACTGATCCACCATACTGAGTTGTGCTCAGAAAGACCCCCACTGTCACAGCCCACCTTTTGCACAAGAGCCTCGTGTTAGAATATGTGCCCAGTAAATGAGACACCTGGGATTTGGGCCCTCCTCAGCCTGAGTGGATTGAAACTCACCTCTCCCAGAAGACTGTCCTAATTGCCAAACTACTGACTAGTGAAGCAAGGCAATTTATGCATTTTAAGTTAGTCATTGAATAAATTCAGATATAATCCTGGGAGCTGAGACCTAAGGAATGCCTAAGTGTAGGTGCCTCTAGGATCAAATTGGATCTCATCAATGCTACATTACAGACTTCAACACATTCTCAAAAACCCTGGGAGGCAGACAGAGCATTATATCCTTTCTAGGTGCATTTTAGAAACACCTGCTGGATAAGGAATTGCACGTTAGATAAACAGCTATTTTGTGATTCAGTCATGGCTCAGGCATGTTCAGCATCATCAAAAAACAGGCATTTCGGAGTAATTCAGGCATCTAAGGGTGCATCTAGATGAGACGCTAGCCCGCTGTCATTATTGCACATTTATTTAGTACTTGCTAATACTTGTGCCTGCAAATACAGCAGGTGTTTCTAGAATGCACCTAATGAAGGAGATAATGCTCTGCCTCCCAGGTGTCTTGAGAATGAACTTAAGTCTGTAATATACTATTGCTCAGATCCAGTCTGAACCTATAGGCACTTCGTTTACACCTATACTTATATCAGCAAGTGCTAAATAAACGTGCTGTAACTGGTACTGTGCAGTAGCACCAGTAAACACATTTTAGATCACACTACTGCGCACTATCCTAATAGTACTGTGAAGAAGCATTTTAGCACTGTCCATGCTGTGATATACCACTGCACAGTATTTTTTGGCTACTGTGCCATCAGCATCTTGTGTAGATGCCCATTAAGGATCCTATCTGATAAAAAAAAAACTTGTGGTACCTGTGGAATTTGTGGCAGCTGAGCTGAGTTTGGAGGATGGAAAATTTCAACTTAAATCCCTAAAATGGGAGTTAAGTGGGGCAGCAGCAGTTAAGCTCTTTTGTGGTTCTGACCCACAACACCTTTGGTTTTGTCTACACTAGAACAAAACCCAAATTAGAAGCTGGTGTAGTTCACCCAGTGTAGATATACAAAGCAGATGTTTGCACAAAAGGAGCTTTTCTCCTTTTATATGCAGAGCACCACTACTACTAGCCCAACTACTGATTCAAGAATATTCTCATACTTGGACCTTTCTCCCACCTATGCAGGATGGAGAGTTACACACACACACACACACACACACACACACACACACACACACACCCCCACCTAATCACAAGAAGATGAGAGTTCCACAGATGCCAAGACTGTACCCCAAACTCATATAACCATTTATATCCCAAGCCTCCTCTCAGGTCAAAGATCAATGTGCAGTTCACTGCAGAGCCAGGACATAACACAGCTTATGTGACTATCAGGGTTGGTTTTAGTTACGGGACAATGTTCCCCTTCTTACATTTAGTTTAAGGCTCCTAAATGACACCTGCAGTAGATATAGGCATGTTCTTGCTATCCACAGAAAAGACGCACAATAAGGCAGTTTAAGATTCTTTACACTGCTCTACCTTCAGCATGGATGGATCAGTCTCTATGACTCAATCAGCTATGGTAGCACTGTGTATGACAGAGAGCTGTGCAGACTGAATTTGAACCATACAGTGACTTCATGCAAGACAAAGAACAGATAGCAGATGACAAATGGCTCACAGCCACTGCTGATGAGCTGGATCTGGATTATTGAGAAAAATTCAAATCCCTAATTCAGTAAATCAGTTAGTATGCCTCACATTTCTGGTATAATAGTTTGATAATGAAATGCAAATGCTAATGTATTTAGTCACTAATCTGAAATATAAATGTTAACACTTGTTAAAATAGCTTTATAAGTTATATACAAAAATATACGACCATAAGATATAAAGACATATACGAACATTTTCATCCACAGTAAATCGGTGATATATGCCAGCAGGAAGAGTTATCATGTCTCCCTTTTGCATGAAAATCCGGATCCACTTGTCATCTTTGTCTCGAACATCAAAGTAGCCACTTCCTTCAAGGATGTAGCGAATTTCCTCATCCAGGTGTAAGTGTTCTTCATAAAATATTTTTATCTAGGTTAGAAAGAAAGAAGTTTATTTTTTTTAATTTGCTGCAAAGATGAATACGTGACAATTCTACCAGTGCCTGTGAGATTTTTCAAAGGAATCCAGAAAGATATATTATTGGTACACTAACTAATGCACTAAACCATGTTAACTGAACAGAAAGTCCAAACCAGGTTTACCAGGAAAGCATTCATCAGAAGCTGGATATTTGCCTTGGATACACACAAAAAAGATATAGTAAGACTTCCTGCATGTTATACAGGAAAAAGTAGCTCTGCCACCCACAGTATCTAATCTTCTGATTGGTCTTGAAAGCAATGTCATATGGGTTGCCTGATGCAGTGCTTCATATTGCCAACAAGAGACAGGACCAAGGATATTTTCTCTCACTACATGAAACTTTCTAGGCAATTTATGAGCTAAAATGCTGGGCCTTTAAGGGGTTCCTATCCAACACAACTTGTCAGGAGATGAAAAAACCATGCAATGAATGCAGTGGGTCAGAAAAAGTGATAAATGAACAAGTTCCTCAAGGCTTCAAGAAGGATATTGAAAATCCCACTTCAAGCTGGAATGGCACATCGGTGTACATAGCTGATGAGGAAGGACTTTTATTCTGAAGTGCTTAACTGAGAACTTGACAGTATCCATCAGGATATTAGCAATCAGGATATTAGTCCCCAAATTAAAGTATTTCTCATTTGGGGAACTGCAAACACCTCTCAAGCTGATCAAGTGTGCAGCACACTTCAGCCTTAAAAAACAAAAAAACTAATGGGGGGGCGTGGAGGATGGGGATACAGTTTTTACACAGATATTCCATAAAGTACACTTAGCTCTAGGGATGTTTCAATTTCCAAAACTGCAAAATGAGCATGCTCACACATTACTTCATATGTATGGGAGGTCACAAATCGCCTTCAAAATGAATTTGGCAGAAGTTCCAGTTCCCTTTGATGGTGATTATATAAAAATATTTTTGTTATTTAAAATCAATCACCTTGACATCCAAGCCAAGAGAAGGAAGAGTAGCCTCCTTTTTTTCTGAGAACACCTAGAAATTACTTAAAATACTACCAGGTGGTTTGTTACCTTCAGTTAAAATTACTGCTATGCATCAGAACAGCAATGACCAAACTAAGCTTGCTGTTATGAAGTTCACTGGACAAAGTTTTGCCAAAATCCCCAACTGGCAATGATCTGACCTTCATTTGGATGATACTCTCAGTGTTTGCTAGTATTTGTAGGGCTGTGTACATGCCTTAGTCTCAACATGACAAAGGAGAACTGCTTTTAGTATGAGAACTATACTAAAAGCCATCAGGTATAAGATACTAAAGGGAAAGTAACTACAACCCTCTTCTTTATCCCTGCAAAATCCTTGCTAGTTTTAACCCTGGACTCAAACCTGTCATTCTATGAAATGCAGAATGTATTTTTTTCAAATAGTGGGAACATTCAATCTTTGAAGGTTGGGATCTACATGCACACTTCAAACAACAGTGCACACTTTAATGGCAGACTTCAGAATTTATACCTTCTACAATTCAACCTACAGCAGATTTACCTTGTCTTCGTAATTTGGGAGTTTATCTTTATCTATAGTTATTATATCCATCCACGAATAGTTCCTCTCTCTCCGAATCCTTGCTAGCTCTGGGTCAGTCTCATAGATGTCAGCATCCAACTGAGGGGCAAAAGGAAAAGAAGAAAATGAAAATATAAACATCCATAAGAGACAACCCATGATCTGCACAAAGCCACCTTCAAAACCAAATACCCTAATTTGTAGGCCCAGTTACTGCTTTGGCAAATGAGCCCCAGCTATGAGGCGCAGGTGGGCCCTGATTGGAGAAGAGGTCCAGCTGGAGGCCTTAGAAAGCCCTGGGAACTGAAGCATGGTGGGGATTAAATGTTAGAGAACGTAGTGGTGGATGGGTGATGTGTAGTTGAGTTGCTCATGTTTGGTTGCATTCATCCAAAATGGACTGCTAGATATCCCTGGTGCAAAGCCTGGTGTTTTCACCTACAAGCTTGGGTGCGAATGAGACTTTGGCTTGACACCGAGTGACTGCAGATCCCTTATGAGGGTCTGAGATTCTGTGAAGTAGATACAAATGGAGGTTTGAGGTGGGAATGTAGGGGCTGGAGGAGCGCCCATTCGGGCCTCTTCTGGCCTCACAGCTGATCCAGAGAGCTCAGCTGTAGAAGAAACTGGTGGTGTCAGTTGCTTTTCCCTTTGAAGGTTGGACTGGTCAGTCATCACAGGTGAGACTGGCTGATGAATGCAGCACTCTAACTGTGAGACGGGAAAAATATACTGTGGCCGCCCTGTTATGGGTCACAGGCATAGGATGGAGCGACGAACTGAAGAAGTAAACAGAAGACTGCGGCTTTGGTGCCATCACAAAGGCTTCGGCTTCTTCAACCACAGTCTGCACTTCAGCGAGGGAAGCAGCGGTTTGTTGCGAGGGGACAGCCTCCACCTCACTCCACTGGGGAAGAAGCTCTTCTCGGCCAGAATGGCTCACCTGCTTGACTGGGCTTTAAACTAAGTTTGCCAGGGGATGGGCAGACAACCACCAGTACAAGCCCACCAAGCAACGGTCATAAAATCAGCAGGTCAGGCTGCACAAGGGAATTCACTCCTACCCCAGCCCAGGGACAGGACACTTCTAGGAGTGCAGGGAAACCAAGGGCTTCCAATGACAGGCTTACTTGCCTGTACACAAATGCCAGGAGCCTGGGGAACAAACAGGAGGAACTGGCTCTTCTGCTAAACAGAAATGAATACAATCTCATAGGGATAACGGACACCTCATGGGACTCCACCTATGACTGGACCACAAGTATAGAAGAGGGATCGATTTGCTAGAAAAGGGCTGGGGTGTAGTTCTCCATGTGAAGGAGCTATACACTTCTCTACAACCAGAGATGGGCACCCAAGGAGGGTGACCTGAGACCCTCTGGGTTAGAATACGGGGGGAACATGGTGAAGGGGATATAACGGTAGGAATCTACTACAGACCTCCTCATCAGGAGGAAGAGCTTGACCATGAATTTGCTAGGGAACTGGCAGAGGCTGCACGCTCTTCGTGCATGGTTGTCATAGGCAATTTAAACTACCCTGGCATCTAATGGGAAGAGCGCTCAGCCAAATCCGATTGGTTGCAAAGCTTCCTCACTTACATTGATGAGCTCTACTTGTTTTAAGAAGTCTACGAACTAACAAGAGATAAGGCGCTGCTGGACCTGGTACTGGCCAGAGGGGATGATCTAGTGAGCAACTTGAGAATCAAAGGGAAGTTGGGAGACGGTGACCATGAGTTGATCACTTTCTCTATCCATCACAAAGCTAGCAAATCTGTCAGCAATGCAGAAATTCTCGACTTTAGGAAAGCTGACTTTCACCAGATCATGGGGCTAGTTGTCAAGGCCCTGAGAGGCCTTGATCTGACAGGGAGGGGAGTCCGCAATGAGTGGTTGCTCTTTAAGGACGCAATTCTTGGAGCACAAGGGAAGTCCATTCCAGCCCATAGGAAAAGGAGCAAAAGGGCTGGGCAACCCCCTTGGTTCAACAGGAACTGATGGACCTCCTGCACCTGAAAAGATAAGTGTATAAAGGATGGAAGGCAGGAAACACCACTAAGGAGGAGTATTCAGCACTGGCCCACACTGGTAGGGAGTGAACTATGAAAGCCAAGGCTGAAATTGAACTCAAACTGGCTACAGGAATCGAGAACAACAAAAAGTCCTTCTTCAGTTATGTGGGAAGTCAGATAAAACAAGGGCAACACTGGACCCTTGCTAAACCAAATGGGGCAGCTGACAATCAACATGCAGGAAAAAGCTAATCTCCTTAACGATTACTTTGTCAGTTTTAAGGGGATCACCCTGCTTGACAAGATGCAGGATTACCAGCATAAGGGCAAACACATGCCCATCACTGGCAAAGATCTTGTGAGGGAACACCTTGAGAGGCTGGACATCCACAAGTCAGCTGGCCCAGATGGAATGCTCCCGAGAGTACAAAGGAACTGGCTGACATCACTGCATGGCCAATGGCAAGGATATTTGAGAACTCATGGTGCTCAGGAGATGTTCCTGAAGATTTGAAAGAGGACCAATGTGGTGCCTATCTTCAACGAAAGAAGGAAAGTGTTGTAATTATTTTGCACTTGTTATGTGTTATAACCTTTTGTAATAGGTGGCCATGTTCGCATATGCCAACTAGAGGCTTGCATAGTGTTTACGTAACAGGTGCTAAGTAAATAAGAGACTCTAACGTTGCAATTACAGAAGAAACAGAGGTTGGGATTTTCCACAATGAAGAACTGCCACACGCGATCAGACTGCCCTGCATCACTGAGGGTATAAAAGACATTGCACTACGAACTTTGGGGTCTTTGTGCGCCCGACGGAATGTAGTCACGGATCGATTCGAACTCGGAGCGACCTTCGGCCCGGCCAGCCGGAGGGGAGGACGCCAGACCTGCCTGACCCTGGCGACCAACCCCAGAAACACCTCGCCAGAACACAACAGCAGTCTCACACGTCGCTAGGGTGCGTGAGACGTCGGTGAGTGTGTGCTCACTGGTGGACACAACACCACTGATTCTGTTTTGTTTAACGTTTCATCAATAAAGTTAAGCCTGACCACCTATAACATTGTCAGAGTGTGATCTGCTGTAAGCCCGACTATCGAAAGATCCTGTAACATGGCGTCACGAACAGGATGGTCGGCTGCAGATCGCGACAGGGATGATCAGTCCCGCTGTTGGACATGTCCTTGGGCATCCGGCTGTAGGCAGCTTGTGGACGCTGATGAACTTTGGCGCCATCTGCAATTTCATCAGGCTCCCAGCCACACCAATAATGACGGGACCCAAGTATTTTGCGTGTGGCTTGGGGAAGACCCCAGGAGACCTTGGGAAGCTCGTCTTACGGGCCGTGCTCTCGGCTGCATATTAAGAGATCCCGCAGTCGCACATGAAGGATCTCGTGTGCAGCGCCCTCCCAGTCACCGGAGCCATACCCCGTCTGCCACCTCCGTTCACACCGTGACTGAAAGACCCGACAGCCCCTCCGTGGCGGTTCACCCCATCCGTACCAAACCTCATCTGATCCCATCGCTGCTTACTCTCCTCGACAACCTTACGGCGGAGGGAAAAATCGAGCCGGTGCAGTACAGCCATTATGTATCCCCTGGCTGGGGAATACCTAAACCGAAAAATCCCTCTGAAGCTCGCCTGGTTGTCGACTACCGCCAAGCCAATAAACGCTCAGACCTAGTCCAGCTTGTTCCAGTCGTAACATTACCGGACCTCCAAGCGGAACTCTTACAGGTCATGGCCCAAAGCTCCTGGACTGCTACCACCATTGACCTGTCAAATATGTTCTTCAGCCTCCCTCTTCTTGATCCTGAGAGAGTCCTGTATATGAGCATCCACTGGAGGGACATCAACATTGCCAAGTCCCAGTTGGAACCCTCCTCCAGCTGCATATTTTTGGGCACTCAATATACTCGTCGGGGTCGCATCACATCGCCAGCTGCAGTGCCCACCCCACCATGGGATACGGCCTCTGACACAGGCCCCATGCCAAAGCAAGCCCAGCAATTCTTAGGCAGTATCAACTGGCTCCACCATCACGTTGTGCCTGAACACCTCAGTACACTTGCAACATTACAGCGCCGACTGCGAAAGAGGACGACAAATCATCAACCCTGGATGCGGCGAGATAACCGCCAAGTCCACGATCTTATCCAAGCCACCACTTCCACACCGCTAGTGCCATTTAGCCCAACGACACCGCTTCGCGTTACCATTGGTTGGACCCCTACACATCTTTGAGTCACAGCACACACCTCTAAGGGCCCGGCCACATTTCTTAACCGGACCCTCCATAAGGAGCAACATCGTTATGGACACCTGGGCAAATTATTGCTCTGCCTGTGTTTGGCATCTGAACATCATCTTCACCATAGCATTCATGACCTCTACGGCCCAGGTGCCACCCTACTCACACACCTCAATCCTACGCGAATGCCGGGAGACTTCCATGGGGCTCCTTCCACCTGGCACACGCTGGTGACACATGCCCAATACGATTGGGCTGCGTGGGCATGTCACGGCAGTGCCACCGTCACCCCGACTATTCTTTCCTGTCCTATCTTGTATGGGACTTCGCTTTCAGGAAACGTGGCCAGTGATGGTACGTCACAATTCGGTGGCGGGTTTGCTTGGAAGTGTTCGTTATGGGCTGCCAGCCACATAGAATGGGCAAACCCTGACTGGCGCGACACACCAGACGCACCTCTTACGCATCAAGCGCAGGAGCTCGAGCTGCGGGGAGCCATCGGCGCACTTAAACACATCGCCATCGCACATGACCAGCCATTTATAACAGTGGTCCTTGTCCTGGATTCTTGCTGGGTCTGTGATGTCCTTACGGGAGTAGCCAAACCAGAATGTTTTCGCTCCCAATGGGATGACATCTTTGAAGTACTCCACCACACGAGTTATCTCCCGATGATCCGACATACTAACTCTCATGTGCCGAACACTGACCCATTACATCAGACCGTCGATGACTGGCTAGCTCTAGGTCCAAAGACAACGTCACACGATTGCATTGATGACGTTATACATCCAGCCACGGCGGTGCACAGGCCGCTAAAACCGGTCTGCGATCTGTACCTTAAATGGCTTCATGACCTATGGGGCCATCCCGGTTCAGACACTACCATGCGGCGTTATCATAATGTAGGCGGCTGGCAATACACCACCCGTAACGGCCTACCCACACCACGTGATTGGCGACGCGTGCTCCAAGCCTGCCACCAGCGTGCCCAGATTAAACCTTTTAGAAAGAAATGTTTCTAGGGAGCTTATAACGCTGAGCAACACCAACCTGGGGCATTTTGGCAGGTTGATCTAATGGGCCCACTTCCTAATGCGTGCCAGCATCCCAAGGCACTTGTCATTGTCGACCTCGGTTCCCGTATGGTCGGTGCGATTCCCATGACTAGAACCGACGGGCCTCATTGTGCTCAAGCTCTGTTGCACCAATTTTCTCAACGGCAGACTCCACGGGAAATACAATCTGATGGTGGGCCACCTTTCAACAGTCACCACATTCGCAACTTTCTCACAACGCATAATATTCGTCATCACATACATCTACCGTATCACCCCCAGTCCAATGGCGTCATGGAATACGCCACTGGAGAATTAAAGCGTAAACTCTTATTGGAACTGAAACAAACTGATTTCAAGGGATGTTCAAAAGTGCTTTCACAAACCCTGCTCAACCTCAACAGTGGAAAAAATCTCTGGGCAGTAGGACCTCTTCAGGCTCGAGAAGGATGGGACCCAGACTTTAAACCTGGGGACCCCGTATGGGTCGCCTTCCCCACCTCAACACCAACCAAGTATCCACCCACATTTCCTGGCGTGGTCGTTGAACCCACGGCTTTAGCTCATACCTACAAGCTCCGTTTAATCAACTCAGCCGATGATCACGAGCATTTAGTACATTTCAACTGGCTAAAGCCTCACCGTGTTTTGTTAAGCTAACAATCATTTATTTTCTAAGTCAGGTAACCCTTCGCGATGTCCGCCCATCGACAGGACGAGGAGGCCGATACCGAACCTCTCATCCGCCCATCCATCGCGCTGCCACCGCGAGACCCACGGGCACTGCCCCTGTCATTCGTGGGGCTATGAGTGAGACTTGTGGGGAGACCAAGGGGATCGGGAGCAACCGCCCCCACATCGGGACCGAGTGTACCCCCCACGCCGGCATCGGAAGCCATGGTTACTCTTTTTGATTTATTTTCTGTTGTTAACTAATATCATTGTAATGCATTCCTTTACAAAACGCGCAAAGCGGAGTTTAGATTTATCCCCATTACCCATTGCGGACAACTTATTCCTCCGCACCTCACAGGAGTGGATGTTACTCACTGGACACACGTCAGGCTCGGTTTGTGCCCATGCACCCACCTCAGCTGCAGATAGCCCCTTTAGTATAGCCGTTATCCCTGTTAATTACACGGAGTTATTTCTGAGTTTTACACGTAATTCCCCTGGTAACGAAACTATCCACTATTTAGCTTGTAAAAAGACTTGTTCCGTTAAAACCCTCACTTATGCATGAAAGTGGAATGGTACCCACCCGATTAATTGCATGGTCCAAGATGTGCCACAGGGTTGCTTTAATCTTACCCATGGGCCACCTTGGGGAGCGCCGCACTCCATCGTGCCCGACCCCAATAATGTTACTCTCTCTATTCCGTCACTTCCTCAAGCCGTTTTACGAACGGTAAAAGCTAAACTCTCTACCCTCGACACCAAATGTTTTTGGCCGGGGTGTCACACTATTCCATGTACCTTCAAAACGTCCACGTCAAGGAGGGCTTTTGAAGATGCTACAGCATTCCGTCTATTCTCCACAAAAGTTTTTATGACAATAGGAAGTAATTTCAGTTTATCTACTCATCGCAAAGCATTTAAAACCTTCACCAACCACTTTAGCCCGGACCTCAAGTCATTATTAGCCCTCTACAATACGAAACACCCCCCACTAGTGTGGCTAATTCCAGCTCCCCACGACATCATGTTTTCTTGCCAACGGGACAAAAATTCAACCCAGGCCATTTTATATAGTCATTTTCCATATCTTTCGAACATCTGGTGTATTTTGGTGCAGGTTACTCTATGCCCGTATCAGTTTTCCAATGTTACTCATTGGAACGCCCCGCTCACGCTCCCAAACAACACTCGGAAACGCCGCAACGTAGTTTCCACTGACCAAATCACAGGTGTCATGGGGGAATCAAAATTCTGGTCCAGTATGACCCACACTGAGCGCAGAAAGTTTGCTACCGGGTGGACTCTATACGCTATGTTTGCCACTGGTGCTTCTGCCTCTGCTTTAGCCATTCAGCAGTTACAGACTTTAGAATTGTTAGCAAGACTCGCCAACAGTACGGCAGATGCTTTAGAAGTGTTTAATCGACAGTTGCAGGACAACTCTAAAATGGCGTTCCAAAACCGTCTCGTACTGGATTTCATGCTAGCTAAAGAGGGTGGGTTCTGTGCGACGTTGAACCTCACTGCACCACACAAGACTTGCTGTCTCGTCATTTATAATGCCTCAGAACCCGTCTCCAAAGCTATCAACCAAATCCGCAAGGTAGCAGAAGACACACGCACAATCGTTCAGACCCCTTTTAACTGGCTATCAAGCACATTCGAGTCACTATTTAACCTTCAACTTTCGCTGTGGTTGGTAAATTTGTTAACGCCCCTGCTTACAGTCTTGATTGTTGTTTTAGTTGGGTCTTGCTGTATTGGCTTAGTTGTGCATTGTATCCGACGTCAGGTTACATCTGTTATGCTCATTACACGTCACAAGTACCTTCCCCAGACGAATGCTAACTCCCAAGAAATGAGGCGAAGCGCATTATAAAGCTAGTTCAATAGCCAAGTTCCGTTTTTGTTTGACTACTTAAATTTAATGGTAATACTTACCTTAAAATGTTTGTGTTAACCTATCTATCATCACTATAGTAACGGCTTGTTTACTTATTTGTTGTAAGCCACTTGGCTCACATGGCCAGGGGGGCATGTTGTAATTATTTTGCACTTGCTGTGTGTTATAACCTTTTGTAATAGGTGGCCGTGTTCGCATATGCCAACTAGAGGCTTGCATAGTGTTTATGTAACAGGTGCTAAGTAAATAAGAGACTCTACGGTTGCAATTACAGCAGAAACAGCGGTTGGGATTTTCCACACAGGGTTTCCCAAGGGAAAGTCCAGCGTCTGTCAGTAATGTGACAGTCACCGCTCCGAGCCAATGAAGAAGTGCCACATGCAATTAGACCGCCCTGCATCACTGAGGGTATAAAAGACATTGCACGACGAACTTCGGGGTCTTTGTGCGCCCGACGGAACGTAGTCACGGATGGATTTGAACTCGGAGCGACCTTCGGCCCGGCCAGCCGGAGGGGAGGACGTCAGACCCGCCTGACCCTGGCGACCAACCCCGGAAACACCTCGCCAGAACACAACAGCAGTCTCACATGTCACTAGGGCGCATGAGATGTCAGTGAGTGTCTGCTCACTGGTGGACACAACACCACTGATTCTGTTTTTTTTAATGTTTCATCAATAAAGTTAAGCCTGACCACCTATAACATCGTCAGAACGTGATCTGCTGTAAGCCCGACTATTGAAAGATCCTGTAACAGAAAGAAGACCCAGGGAACTACAGGCCAATCAATTTGACCTCAATCCCTTGAAAGATCCTGGAAAAAATCATCAAGGAAACCAGCTAACAGAAGAAACAGTCTGTGAGCTAGCCAACATGAGTTTGTTGCGGGTAGGTCATGCCTGACGAACCTCATTTTCTTCTATGACCAGGTGATACGTCACCTAGGCAAAGAAGGGGTTGATATCATGTATTTGAATTTCAAAAAAGCCTTTGACCTGGTGCCACATGTCCTCATGGTAAAATTGGGAAACTGCGGCCTTGACTACTCCACAGACTGATGGCTGGGGACCTGGCTGCGAGGTCGGATCCAGAGTGTGATAGTCAATCGAATCGAATCAACATGGTGCATGATGACCAGTGGCATCCCCCAGGGCTGCATACGCAGACCTGTACTCTTTATTATGTATATAAATGATCTGGACTCTGGTGTCAGAAGTGGACTGGCTAAGTTCGCTGATGACACCAAATTATAGGGAAGTATATGGTCACACTAAAGGACAGGCCAGCAATTCAGGCCAACCTCGACAGACTTGCAAGGTGGGCAAATCAAACCTTGATGGCATTCAACACCAAGAAATGCAAGGTGTTCCACCTCAGGAGAAAAAACCCACATCATACTTATGGGTTTGGCAGTGTTACGCTTGCTAGCACCACAACTGAAAGAGACTTGGAGATCACTCAGGGATCCTGGTCTTCTGTGATAAAAAACTGCAAATTCTCTGATAAAAATCCCAAAATCTGTGCTTAAAATTAAATGCCCCCCACAGCCCTGCTGCTGTCCCTCACTCCCCCCCACAGCCATTTGATCCCAGGTGACTTCCTGCCCCTTGGGCAGGGGGCTGGACCCCATGATCTCATGCAGCCCCTTACAATCTAGGACTTCTGTTCTAAAAAAATGCTGGGTGCTGCTTTAGCTCTGCTGGCTGGGAGGAGCCAACTCCCCAGATGGGAGTCAGGCAGGGAGGAGGCAGCCCCTGCCCTGGGCACCTTATGCACCAGCAAATCCCACTGCCCTCCCTGTGGGGAAGCATTCAGGTGGGCGGGAGCCTCTTCCAGTGCGGCTGAAGGAGGCACCTGGGAAGGGGGGTCACTGCTGCCCAAGGCGGGCACGCAGGACTGGGCCCTTGTGGGTCCTAGCTCGGGCTCTTTAGCTGACCCTCACTGCTCACGCCTGGGGGCCCTTTCCCCGGGCAGCGCCCACGGGCTCCCTGCGGCTCGGTGGCTGAGGCCGTGCAGTGGGGGCCGGGTCCTCGCCTACTTTCCAGTGGAGGACGCCGAGGCGGCGCAGCTGCTCCAGGCCGACGGGCCGGGGGGGCTCGCACTGGTGGGGCTTCCGGGGGTCCGCAGTCCCCTCCTCCATGTACCACGCCTGCACCATTTCGGTGCCGCGGCCGCGAGGGGCCGGGCCGGGAACTGTTCCGGGTGGCAGCGCGCGGCCTTCCGGCCACGTGCTGCAGAGCCCGCCCCTCGGGGTTGCCCCGCCTGGGGGGAGTGCGCAGCCCCGGGCTCCACGTGCCGCCCGGCCTCGGCAAGCGGGGGCAGGGAAACAGCCGCCCCGCGCGCCGCAACATTTTCTCAGCTTGGCCAGGCCTGTCTGCTGTGCCCCAGCGCCCACCCAGGGCGCTGTAAGCCTCCTTGAATAAGGGAGAGCTGTGGGCGCAGCCATCAGCTGTTTGCTTGGGACACCTGGAAAAAAGAAAACAAGGAGCGGAGGGAGACAGCTCCACACTCACCCCATCAGAGCCTCCTTCCTGGCTCTGTAGATGTCCAGCGTGGACAGAGGAGCCAGGGGGAGGTAGACAGGAAGCCCCAGGGCTTGATGGGACAGCATCTCCCCTTCATGGCTTTCATAGACGTTAGGGAAGGGACCTCCGGAGATCATCGAGTCCAGCCCCCCCTGCCACCCCTCCAAAGGGCAGGAAGACAGCTCACGTCAAAGGATCCCAGCATGATAAGCATCCAAATGTCTCTGAAAGGAGTCCAGAGTAGGAGCTTGAACCGCCTCCTGCGGCAGTCTGTTCCAGGCCTCTGGGGCTCGGACAGTAAGGAAGTTCTTATGTCCAGCCTGAAACGGTCTTGGAAGAGTTTCGACCTTGTTGTCCCTTGGGGCGCTGTGGTGAACAGAACACCAACAGCCCCCACCCGTCCCTCACGGTGGGCTGCATGGCCAGGCCACAGTGGCCGTGAGGACTGCTGGCTCCCACTGGGAAGCCAGCATTTTATTTCGGTAAGGTTTTTTTGGTGGGGGGTGGGGATGCCCAATTCCACAATCACTGTGAAACTGCAATTTAAGTAGGTCCCTACCTATGACCCCTTTCTAAACAGCCCCACACAAGTGTCTGTTAACCAGCATTTAAAACAAAGAGGCTAGCTTCAGCCCAGGTCATGTGCTGGAATTTTAATGGTTTTAAGACTCCCTATACTTGAAAAAGAGCAATTACGCCCAAAAGCTTGCCAAGAACCTTTTCCCAGCTGCTCAGTTGGTCTAATAAAAGATACTGCATCTACTCAAAGAACCTTGCCTGCCAATGTAAACATGAGATTTTCCATGGACAGTAATTTTGACCAGAATCCAAATTAGGCCAAGACCCAGCACTTTCTGACTTAAACTCATGATCCAGATGTTATTCTAGGGACAGAGCAGTCCCCAGCACCACACTGCAACGCCAGATGTGTTCTAAAAGCACTGCTCAAATATGGCTGGAACACAGCTACACTGAGTAAAAAAAAAAATTCTGGCTTCTATAAGCAGGAAAAAGCCAAAACAAAACATTACAATGCCTGTTTTTACTCTAAACTGTTACTCTCCAACATAGCTATGACATACTTTGTTAAAGGCATTGCGAAACAGGGAAATCCACACAACCTGAGAAACTTGTGGGCAGGTTTGAGCTCTCTAACCAAGCTGCTAACTCCACTTTGGATATGCAGCCTTTCGCCTTCTCTTTTGTCTCTTTATCTATATGGTGGCCTGAAATTATAAAGGGTGGTATTTAATAACAAGTAATAGGTAAGTGCTAACCCACCAAAATACAATCACCTTAGACAATAAGGGAGCTCCAATTGAAAAGAAAGATGGCTCAGGGGAAAGTCAACTTGGCAATGCCTGGCAGGGGACCAAAGGACCAAACAATGTCGCAAACAAGTAGGAGCTGAGTGCTTTGGGGTCTCTTTCTAGCTATGTTCAGCATGTGATGCTGAAGGGGATTGTCTGCTGTCTAAGCCTGCTGGCTTCCTAAACACAGATGGAGCCCCAGACACCCTACAACAGGGGTGAGCAAAATACAGGCCGTGAGTTTCTTGTTTAAAGCAAAAATATTGGCAAGACCTTTATTGCTGAGGTTTATTACACTAATCCTTCACGATTACAAGATCTCTATTTCACAGCTGGGGAAGTTGAGGCACAGAGAACTGTTTGTCCAACATTACAGAGCAAGTCTGTGGCAGGGCTAGGAATAGAAACCAGTGAATACAGATAAAGAAACACTGGGCGTGCCTACACAAGATGCCACTGCACAGTAAGTAATCAGAGTTCATGCACAACAGCACCAATGTTTTTTAAGTGATGGTACTGCACAGTAGCCTAATAATGCTGTACAGTAGTGTATTACTACTGTCCATGCTGTGACATGCTACTGCACAGTATTATTTGACTATTGCACAGTCAGCATCTTGTGCAGATGCGCCCACTGTTATCTGGTCCAGACTTGAAGAAAGCAACAAATATTTAAATTAGAAAAATCACTTTATTAATACTCTGTTCAAGAGCAAATCACTGCAATGCACTGTTACAAAGTCACAGGTCTATGTATCAGGGTAGGACTAGGAAAATTGCTTGTAATGGTCCAGATTTGCTCATTCATCTTATACAGATTCTTAGAGAAAATGAAATGCTTCTCCCCTTACAGTGAGTCTGGGGCTCCTAATTGACGCCTGCAGTAGACATGGGTATGTTCGACTATCTGCTGATGAGCTGGATCTGGATTGCTGACAGAAATCCAAGGATCAGATTCAGTGAATCAGTATTCTTCACATTTCTGCTGTAATATAGTTTGATGATAAACTGCAAATCCTAATACATTTAGTCACTAATCTAGAATATAATATTTTTTACACTTGTTTGGTAAAACAGTTTTATTGGAATGTAAGATATAAAGTTATACACAAACATTTTCATCCGGTATAAACTGGTGATATATGCCAGCAGGAAGCATTATCACGTCTCGGTTCTCCATGAAAATCCAGATCCATTGGTCATCTTCATCTTGAATGTCAAAGTAGCCACTTCCATTGAGGATGTCTTGATCTTGATCAGGTGTTCTTTGTAAAATATTTTTATCTAGGTTAGAAAGAAAGAAGTTTCTTTTTTAAAATTTGTTGCAAGCAGAAATAAGTCTAAGTCTGACAGTTCTACCACTGCCTGAGATTTTTCAAAGGAGTCCATGAAGATACAGAACACTTTTAAAAAGTGTTATTGGTATTATTATAATGCACAAAACTGTGTTAACTGAACAGAAAGACCAAGCCAGGTTTAGCAGGAAAGCATCCATCAAGAGCTGGATATTTATCTTGGATGCACACAGAAAAGATATACTAGGGAAAAGGGGGAAAGGAGCTGGCGCCGGGGGCAGCGTGGCTTGCCTCCCGGGGCCGCTGAGGGCAGCACGACCTGGCAGGGCCGGCCCAGGGTGCGGGGAGGCCGCAGGACCTCCGAGCGAAAAAGCGGCTGTGCCTCCTGGCGCCAGCTCCCGCCAGTCCCGGGGCCGGGGAGCGAGCTGGCGCCGGAGCCTCCCCCGGGGGCGCAGCCGGGCAGTTGCCGCCCCAAGCCTCAGGCGCAGGATGCAAGTTCCCGCCGCCTCCCCGCGCCCCGGGGCACGTCCCCGCCGGCTCGTGCCGCCCCCAGGGCCGGACACGGGGGTGGGAGCCAGCGACAGCCGGGCGGTGCCCCGGGGCCAGTGCCGGCGGGGCCCAGCTGCCCGGCCCCGGGGCTGCTCCGCAAACGTCGTGCGCGGCGGGCGGGGGTGAGCGCGGGCTCCGCCCGGCCCCGGGACGCACGCGCCTCCGGCGGGAACAGCCTCCCCGGGGGCCGCCGGCCGCTAGGCCCGGAGCAGCTCTGCGCTTCAGCGCGGCCCCGGCGGGCCCGACAGCGAGACTGCGGCTCCTGCCAGCCAGGGCCTCTCCCCCCGCGCGCGGCGCGGCGCGGCGCGGCGCGGCACAGCCCGCGCCCGCGGGGAGCACCGCCTTTGTCCCACTTCTCCCGCGCGCCTGGGGAGACTCCGCGCGGCCCTCCCCGGGAGCCCGGCTTTGACCAGCAGTGCTTCCCTCACGTAGTCGGCTCGGGTTTTTTACCGGTGATTCTCACGGGTTTTCACAGCATTGTGCCTGACTGCCCCGTTAGCTTTTTCCTTTCGTGAAGGGTCTGCTACCGCAAAAAGATTTCACATACATTATAGGTTTTCACACGCATTTTACTTATACTGTCCTTTGCTCAAGAGCAACCAACAGTAAACAGAGTTGAGAGAAAAGACCTTCTGTTAAATTCATCTAATTAATTCTCGGACTGGACAGACAGGTCCATAAGTTCAATTCACATGCAAGGACTGATCAGTACCTCTTCCATTGTCATGCCCAGCATCCTAATTGTGGATTCAAACAGAGGAAAATGACTTTGCCACCCACATTCAACTTTGCTCCCTCTTCCAGTAACACAGAGGCTGCACATGATCAAACCATCATATAATTAGTGCTCCATCTGCAACAAGCTTATTAAAAAAAGCCCCAGTGTTGTTGTAGTGCTGCAGTGGTAGAAGCAGTGAAAACATTAATGTAGTGTGACAGCTGGATTTTACTTGTGTGACATCTGACACTTCTGGGTTAGACAACACTGTTGCATTACACAATGCCCAGGACTGTCCCATGTTTACTATTCAGAGATTTTCTGAATAAGCTCAATTTATAACTATTCTATATAGTTACAGAGCATATAATTTTGTAACTGTATCTACTCTCTCTATAACTATACAACATATTCTTCCAGAGGACTCAGAATTATGACACAATTGAGGGACCTAGTTACCAGAGATTTCACCTTCCTTGACCCATCACAGCATCATTTTAAACTGCAGTTTCATGTATAAGCTAAAGTTGCAAAACCTAACTGAGCTTGCTATAAGCATAGTCATAACAGAAATGTAAATGTAGATCTAATCTGCTGGTGAGAATTAAAGGAAAATCTATTGGTTTCCCAGAAAAGACATCAGTGTCTCCCTAGTCGAAGATTTTTAATCAACTATGGAAAACAGTGCTTCCAGCCAGCACCTCTAACCATTGTTTTGTTTAGCCCCAGTCTCTATAAAATTGTGTTAAAACAGAAGCATCCAGTCCACAGTTACTTCTACAGTTCCTGCTGTTGGTGGAGTGACCATTGGTGGACTGGTAACAACAGCAAGAAGTTCTTCTAAAATTGTTAGTCCCTAGTAAGCTGTTGGGGTGAATGCAGCATGGGACGCTAGAAGTTACTTCTTTTCTGCTGTAGCCTTTTGTCTGCAGTTTTTTTATACAGCATTGTTGCCAGTTTGGGTTTTTTTCCAGGGGAAAGGGTCAAAAATTGCCAGGAGGCCATAAAATTGAGGGATCTACATTTTTCCCTCATTACATGTTGTTCCACTAGTTCTTGGTATTACCCTGTCTAGGTATCATATGACATGCCAAAGATCCCAAATGTGGGATACTAGGAAAACAAAAATGAGGGAATGCATTAGAGCTTTCATGGTCATTTTGCTGTTTTCTCCCAGATGAAGGTACACTGACTGAATCGGTAATTTTTCTGCTCCAAAAACACAAACTCCAATTATTTGCTTTAAAAGTGATACCTTTTTACCTTTGTATCAGTAGCAAGTCATTTATTCTCAGTAGGTCGTGGGACAGGTCATGTTTTAATCTAATAGTTCTCTCACTCATATGCACAAAGCCCTGATTCTGAAAAACTTGACCACATGGAAGCTAATGAGGATGGTCACAAGGCATAAAGTCAAGCATGTGTTTGTCCCTGGCAGTATATGATATATTTATTAAAAGTATATTAGAAGTGCTGTTGCTGATCAAGCCAATGCACAGGCAATGATTACCTGAAAGTACAGCCTACCCTGTGCCTGCAAAAGTAAGCACCAGAATGAGCCAGACTAATGTTGGCTCAGTTCATATTTAGTCTTAGAATCATATATAGGTCATCTCTCTTTTCTTGGAGAGGCAAGAGAGATGGAAGTCAACCTTTTAATTCCCAATGAAATGAACAGCAGTTTCAATGGAAGGGCAAGAATCTGTAGGAAGTAGCATAATTGTAGTAGAAAACCTCTGCAGTGACGTGAGACTAGCCAACAGCCAACAATCCTGGGATCAGGAAGTTGGTTTCTGGCACACAAGTTCAAGGGACAGAGAATGATCAAGGACAAAGGCAGCAGATATATCTAAGAGAATATGGCTAGAAGCAGGTGACTAAACTCAGACTTGAGACTCATGATGACACAGAGGTCATCATGAGCCTCAAGCATGCAGTCTCATAACAGAGGGCAAACAGTAAACTTGCAGGGTATCCATCATGGGCAACTGGTGCCTCCTGAGTTGCGGGGGGGGGAGGGGCACTTGAATTTACTGCCTGAAAGCCCAATAAACTACAGTCAATTTTGGGAT
Source organism: Crocodylus porosus (assembly GCF_001723895.1). NCBI lineage: Eukaryota > Metazoa > Chordata > Crocodylia > Crocodylidae > Crocodylus > Crocodylus porosus. The sequence goes on along the minus strand of NW_017728918.1, from coordinate 31,627,928 downwards.
GGTTCTTAACATTTTCAGCAGAAAATTACTACAGAATTGTTGACAATCTACTGAAGCTGCAAAAAAAGGTGGAGGTTGGGGTGGGGGATTCTGGAGTTTCAGACTATAGCAGGTTTGGCAATAATTAGCTCAACCAATTATAGAATCATAGAAAGTTAGGGTTGGAAGAGACCTCAGGTCATCTGGTTCAACCCCCTGCTCAAAGTAGCATCAGCCCCAGCTAAAGAATTCCAGCCAAGGCTTTGTCTAGCCACATCTTAAAAACCTCCAAGAATGGAGATTCTACAACCCCTGTGCGTAACTTGTTGCAGTGCTTTACTAACCTCCTAGTAAGAAAGTTCTTTCTAATATCTAACCTAAAAGTCCCTTGCTGCACATTGAGACCATTGCTCCTTGTTCTGCTATCTGCCACTATCCTCTTTTGAACCCTGCTTTAGGCAGTTGAAGGCTGCTATTAAATCCCCCTTCAGTCTCTTCTCCAGACTAAATAAAGCCATTTCAGCCTCTCCTCAGAAGTCACGTGCCCCAGCCCCCTAACCATTTTCATTGTCCTCTCTCTACATCCTTTCTACAGTGGGGGGCCCTAAAGCTGGACACAGTACTCCAGATATGCCTCACCAGTGCCAAACACAGGGGTATAATCACTTCCCTCATTCTGCTGTAAATGCTTACTAATGCAGCTTAGTACACTGTTAGCCATCTTTGCAACAAGGGCACATTGTTGGCTCATATTCAGCTTCTTGTCCACTGTAACCCCCAGTCCTTTTCTGACATCAATACATATCCATACATAAAACACAAACATAAGCTGACTGGCTGGCAGAAATCAAAGTCAAACACCCCTACCTAGGGTTCTTCACCCGGCCCACCCACAGGGTTTCCCAATTAGGGTCTGAGTCTCCCTCCAGGGTAGCTCCTCCGGCTCCCTGATGTCCATACCAGTGCCCACCCAAAGTCATTGCCAATCTTAGACATCCCCTTCTGGTAACCAGCACATAAGGATGAGGATCTTCCCCATCTGGGGTTCCCCTCCCTTTCACTTCTCCCTGGGACAGCATCCCACTTGTAATCAGTACCACAAGCACATTTTTCCCACTGCTTCCTGAAGTTAATCCTCTGTTCAGCCTCCCCAGTTCTGTGGAGAATCCCAGTGGGTCCATATGCTCCCCCACAGTCCTACCAACCCCAGAATGGCTACAATTTTTGTACAGAGCACTCTCTCAGTCCATCTGTATCCAGGTGGGCCTGCCCCATAGTATTGTGTCCATTAAACATGGACCCTGCCTGAGTGGTATACCTGGGGTTTACAAAAGTCACTGTCCTCATTTCTCTGCTTTTCCAGGCCTTGTTCCACCAGATGACCACATATCCTATTACCTCTGCCTCCAGAAACATTTGCCTCAGTCTCTTCCAGCTTATGCTGGAAGAGAGGTTGTTCACAAACACAGTATCTCCAAAGTCACCAACTTTCCAAGTTGGTTTCCCCTTGGCACAGACATCTGGATCTTCTTGGCCACAGGGTTTATAGTTGATATCTTCCCCTCTAGCCACAGCCCCTGGGTAGTTAACCTCTGAAATAGGCCATTCCCTAGGTTTGCCGCCTTCTTGATCATGGTCCTGCTGGAGTTGGACTGTCCAGTTTCTGGTGAGCCTCCCTTTTTCTTCATCCTGAGTTCTTGCTGTTGGATGCAGGCTTAGACTTCCTCTATGCTTAGGAAGATGAAAATTGTAACTTCATTAGGTTGCCCAAGGTTTCTTCTCCATCTACCAACCCCACACTTCCCCCTTGGGGTGCCCTGGTGATTCTCCCAGTCTTGGCTGTGATGGACAAGGCCTCCCACTTCTGGGCACTCCTCCTGCCTAGGGCTTCTCTCCCATCCATGCCTCTTTCAGCCACCTTCCAGAGTGCTAGGCAAGTTTCTTTGGGTAGGTGTGATATCTTTTATTAGACCAACCAAACAGTTGGAACAAGCTCTTTGCAAGCTTTTGGGTGCAAACACCCTTCTTCAGGCAATGGGAGACTCTCTCCAGAGTGCTACTTTTTCCCACAATCACTTGGGATCCCTGGGACGCATCCCCTGGTGTGTGGCTGGACTGAGGATCGCCTTTCGTGTACTGGTCCTTCCACAACTTGGCCACTCTTTCCTCTCTCTGAAGAGGGCTCAAGATCTGTGTCTGTTGTTGTGGGACTTCAGCTGGCCTCACCTTAGCCCTTTCCACTTCAGTCTTCAGCCGTGAGGCCAGACTTTTCATGGCTGCCCTCTCTCTTTGGTTTTGTCTTCTACTCTTGCTGGCTACCAGCTCTGCCAGCCCATAATGATAGAGGTATCGGAGTGGCAACAGCTCCAATGCAAGAGCTTGTGCACTGGCAAGCTCCTCTTGTACTGGCAACAAGAGTTGCTTAGTCTTTATATTTCCCTTGCCAGATCCCTATCTCTTGCCACAGTTCCTGCTGACACATCCTCTCTACATCCAGCTGTGTCTCCAAAGCAACTGTCATGGCCTTCTCCTTCTGCATCTCCATTGCAGAGGCACAGCTGGTCTCTCTAGCTCTCTCCAAGGTTTGTGGCTGGGTGACCAAAGCTGCCAGCTCTGCCTCTTTTCCCTGCTGGAATTATTGGAGCTGCTGGATAGCCAAATCCCTCTTCTATATGTTATACTTTAATTAAGCAGACAAGGTTCTTTGCCTGATAGCTTGCTAAGAAGAATTTTTCCAACTATTTGAGTTGGTCTAATAAAAGTATCAGATTTACCTAAAGAACCTTGTCTACCTGTGTCCTTAACATGGCTTATCATGGCTATAACCTACACCCCTTACACTTTAATTAAACTACTTATATTCTCAGATATACTCTTGCTTCGGTCTACACATTGATAGATAGGATGTTTGAAAGCGGGCCCAAAGGCCCACAAGATGGGCTGAGCTCGCTGCCTGTGTGCTGGTAAACCACCATATAGATTGGAAATGGAAAAATACTGCTGAGAGGCCACAAACAGGATAATCATGAGCTCTCTGTATGCAGTATGACCACTGGAATGTGAGCTGATAAACAGGGATGGTACAAACTGAACCTACCTTGAACTCACTAGCATAAGTAACAGTACTGAAAAGAAAAGTTCCATGCTTGATGATGCTTATGGATAAGCACTGCTCAAAACCTCTTATTGTGTAGCTAGGCATGCACACTAGAAGCTTCTATCTAACCATGGGAGTTGAGTCAATTAGGTGTAGAATCTGCGACGTGAAACTGTCTATATAAACTTGCTTACTTGTCATCCAAGGGGGGGCTGGTTCTTGGAGGAAACGAGCTGCTCTTTGTTGTTGTGTGCATGCTTCAATAAAGAGCTTTGAGATAAGACCTTGCTGGTGTTGCCTGTCTCTTGTGGTCAGAAAACAGACCTGGGAAGTCTAAGTTAGAGTCCCTGACAACATCATGCATACATTTCATTCACATTTCAGACACACTGATGTAGAGAGATTGTTGTGATCACTTATTGGCACCTCGTATTATACTGTGCATCTCCAGTCCCACTGGGATGATCCTGCTATATCTCTGCTAAGCATAAAACGAGAGGAAGGTCCAACCTCTGCTCGAAGGAGCTGATGAGGTGAGTCAAGAACTGGCCAACAGGATAACACAAATGCAACCTCTGGTGGACTAAAACTTGCCTCACAAAACTATTTGCTTCAGTAAGTTGCAATTGGATGATAAGACATTATGCCCCATCCTCTTAGCATAAGATAAGATCTTCAGTGAACAACTAACATGCCCATACTACATTCAATCAGGTTTATCTCAAACTGGTTTCAGCCATTTTCAAACTGGTTTATGTGCACTGAACTTCTGTTCTGTTACGGGTTTAAACCAGTTTCTGATCACTTAGTTTATGTGAAATGTCCGTCCCTAGCCAGTGTGCTTGCAAAGCTGACATTTCACCTCTAGCTCCCATGGCAGGCACACTGCCTCCTCAGCTGCCTCATCAGAAAACAGCTGTGACCTAAGTAGTTTGCACTTAAGAACTGCTAGAGATTTGGGGGCTGCACAACTCTCCACTCCAGGGCAGACAACTGTGCCCACTGCCTTAACAGGGCTTCTGTCTCAATGCTGGAGTCCCTCTTGACCAGGACAGTTTCCTTTAAATGGCGCCAATCCCTTTTACTGCTGCCAGGTTCTTCAAATTTCTGCAGGGCCCCTTTTATTGTCTGCAGACCCCTCAAGTTGCTACAGTCCATCTCCAATTGCTACACTTCACTTTAAAATGCTGCAGCTCTCTTTCACCTACTGCAGTACTTTACGTTTCCTCAGGGCCCTTTAAGTTGCAGCATGGTCCTTGAATGGCCCACATTTTCTACCATATGTAGTGGGTTTGGGGATAATTACCTCAGGTATGAAGAGTCCTTTATTTCCTTGGGCATACTGGCCTCTCTAGAACCACTAAATATCTAAACATTAACACAGGGCATAGACAGAAGTGACAATATTCACCAGATTTGGCCCCTGAAAGTGCTGTATAGCCGTGATCAAACAGAAACGCATGGCTGCTTTAAAAGGCCCCAATCCTACAAAAATCTGAACCCTCACGTAATGAGGGTTGCTGATCTGCATCCACAGCCAGGTCCACACCTTCCACCTGTATGCCCCTCAGAGGCTCCTGTACAGTGCCAGTAGCAATGTGGCATGAAGCCATTTAGGACATGCCTTCTTCTACCACCTTCAAAGTTTCCAGTCTGCCCTGCAGCTTGTCTACCTGCGAGGGCTCCCCAGACGGACCTGGAAGAGCTGTAGGATTTCTACTAGGACCTCCCCTGGGCCTGGAGGCTGGTCTGTGCCTACAGGTCCCCAGACAAGGTCGCTCAGGACACCAACCTCCTCACCAACCTGCCGCTGAAAAACCTGCAACTGGTGGTGCCAATGATGGAGGAGCCCTGGGTGCAAGAGGATGGTCCTAGCCAACATCATCCATACCACACACCTCCTGGACTATGCCAACCAAGTGTGGGCAGATCCTACTATGCTGGCCTGGCGCATAGAGCTATCCATTCTGTGTATGCCCTGCCACCTACTCTAGGAGGGTAAGGCTGCCCTGCTGGACACTGCCCTCACCTACATTGACCAGACCCTGGTGAGGGCAGTCCCTGCCTCCCAGTATTCCCTAGCCCTTTGGACCTCATTGTGGGGTCCCTGCCTTGGCAGGCCCCACAGCACTCCTAACCTACCATCTCAGCAGGCTGAGGGATACCAAGCCAGTCTGCTTTCAAACCACCCACTGCCACCAGCTCTACACACTCATACAGTCCACCATCTTGTCCTCACGTCCCACTCTGACAAATGATGAGACACCCTAGGTGAGGATGGGGGTGAGGGTCCACAGTGGACAAGTCTGTACTCTACCTTGATCCCATGAGCCACCGAGGACCTCAGCTGGCTGCTCCTGCATGGAGCCATCACAAATTTAAAATGACGCTGTCATGGGTCACGGAAGGTGAAAACTCTGGTATCTGAGTCCCACAATTTTGTCACAATTCTGATGGACCATCAGAATTAAATGGCTTCTATTATAGTTCTCTGTAAGTCCTCTGGAAGAATATGTTATATAGAATCATAGAAGTAGGGTCGGAAGGGCCCTTGTAGATCTTCAAGTCCGACCCCCTGCCTGGGCAGGAGAAAAAACTGGGCTGAAGTGATCCCAGCTAGGTAGGCATTAAGCCTCCTCTTAAAGACCCCCAGGGTAGGAGCCAGCACCACTTCCCTTGGAAATTGGCTCCAGATCCTAGCCGCCCTAACTGTGAAGTAGTTCTTACGGATGTCTAATCTAAACCCCAACAACTTGTGGCCATTATTCCTTGTTATGCCAGGGGGCACTAGAGGAAACAAGGTCTCTCCCAAACACTTTTGGTCCCCCCTAGTGAGTTTATAGATGGTCACCAGGTCCATCCCCTCTATAGAACTATATTCTCTATAGTTCTATAGAGAATAGATATAGTTATATAATTGTACGCTCGATAAATATATAGAATAGTTCTAAATTGAGCTTATTCAGAAAATCTCTGAATAGTAAACATGGGACAATCGTGGGCATTGTGTAACTCAACAGTGTTGTCTAACCCAGAAGTGTCAGATGTCACACAAGTAAAATGCAGCTGTCACACTACATTAGTGTTTCCACTGCTTCTACCACTGCAGCACTACAACAACACTGGGGCTTTTTTTAATCAGCTTGTTGAATATGCAGCACTAATTATATGATGATTTGATCATGTGCAGCCTCTTTGTTATTGGAAGAGCAGAGCAAAGTTGAATGTGGGTGGCAAAGTCATTTTCCTCTGTTTGAATCCACAATCAGGATGCTGGGCATGACAACAGAAGAGTTACTGATCAGTCCTTGCATGTAAATTGAATTTATGGACCTGTCTGTCCAGCCCAAGAACTAATGAGATGAATTTAACAGAAGGTCTTTTGTTTCCCCTCCATGTACTGCTGGTTGCTCTTTTATTGTCTTTTGGCCAAAGGACAGTATAAGTAAAATGAATGTTTAAACTGATAATGAATGTGAAAGTCTTCTGCTGTAGCAGACCCTTAATTAAAGAAAAAAGCTAACCAAGGGCAGTTATGTACAATAAGCCTCAAACACAAACAGTGAAAAACCCTGAGAATCTCAGTAAAAAACTTGAGAAGACTAATTAAGGTAAATAATCTTGGTCAAAGAAAACCAAAAGCAGGCATTCTTTGAATAAGAATAATGTGGTGTTTCACAACTACTTTAGAAGAAGTTAGAAAAATACAGTATTTATTATATGGTCATAGGTCTCTCTTTCCATCAGAGTGTATCAAAGGTAAAAGTACCTTAATCTGAGTCAGAGCTATAATTTGATTATCAGGCATAATGAGGATATGTTGAAATGAAGAACTACTCTCTCAGTGTGGTTATGATTAATGTCAAAAAGATCCAGGTTTTACTGTTCCCAGACTGCCAAACTGTGGTCAGAAGCACTTGCATTCACTTGCACAGAACAGGGCACTCCATAACAGGAAGCAACCTGTGGTTATCTCGTGGGTGGGGAGCATAGCTGGGTCTACTGGTTCAGCCACTAAATTAATCAATTTTGCCTATCAGCCAAGCTAACTACCTGTCTATGGCACTGTGCTATAACATCTACAAAAATGAAACTCAAAGTGATATAAATTGCTTTTGGTTCTGGCAGTCTATAGAGCATCTGGGGTGGGCTCCAGACTTTACTTCCCCATTGTTTAGTGTGTGTGTGGGGAGGGGGGTGGGAGGAGGGAATATCCTTTAGGGGAGAAGCTTAAGTCCTTGTTTGCTTTCACTAGGATTTCTTTTCAAATCCATCCAGTTATTATTCAATGTATTGGTTTTAATTTATCTAAACAATTTGATCCTGGTTATTTTAGAGGTGCTTATTCATACTGATTACTGATATCAGCCGAAGTACACCAGCTATAGATCTCAGGTTAAACAAGAGAAGGTTATTGGCAGAACCATTTTTGGTAAATGTAAAATTATAGATTTTTGTACCTCTTTTGTCTACCAGAGAGAGAGATCCTGAATACACTGACCACTGCATCATCTTACAAAAACATGTCTTTTTCTATGGCTTTTTTCTGCACCCATAAAATAAACTACAAGGTGCCAAAAGAAGACAGTGCTTAGTATCATTCACGATATGATGTCTGTCTTCTGGGCTTTGTTGAGTGTATATTTTGTAGGTCTGTATAGGATAGTCTGGATAGGGATGCTTCCTCTCACATGCAGTTGGCATTTGAACTCCAATACAGCCAATTTTTGCAATTTCATTGTGAGTTCCTTGATAGTTGATGCTTCTCTCAGTATTTGCTGCTCCTGGAACGATGTTATTGCATGGGTTTCACAGCTTTCATTTAAAACAAAAATTTCTAGGCTCATGACTATGGAGAAAAAAAATTAAATATGAACCTTAACATCTCCATTATCTGTAAGCAAATGAAAGGCACCCCAAATCCTTATTTTGAAGATCCAATGACTTATGAAGCCAATCTCATGATTTAGGGGAGGCATAATGAGTGAGTTTTGAATGTATATAACTGGCAGTGCTAATGTGATCCCCACTCAGGTTCAGACCAATTGCCATATTTTGGAGTCAGGAACTAATTTTACCCCTGAGTCAGATTGGTACGGACTGTGGGGCTTTTTGCCTTCCTGTGTAGCAAGGGACATGGCCCTTTATCTGGGATCTCTTCATGGATATTAACCTTTTACAGAAGGATGTTGGTTGCCACAGTCCCCCTACTTGACCTGTGACAGGTGAGGGTGCTATTTCTTGTGTTGATGGTAGTGATATATATGATGTTTGAGAGCAGGCCCAAAAGCCAACAAAGAAAAATACTGCTGAGAGGTCATAAACAGGATAATCATGAACTCTCTGTATGCAGGATGACATTTGGAATGTGAGTTGATAAATAGGGATGGTACAAACTAAACCTACCTTGAACTCACTAGCATAAGTAACAGTGCTAAAAAGAAAGTTGCATGTTTGATGATAAGGAAGATGCTTATGCATAAGAACTGCTCAAAGCCTATTATTGTGTAGCTGTAGAAATTAACAAGACCATAGATAAATCTACAAAGCAGACTCAGTGCATCAAAGACACAGCTGAAACAATCAGGGATGCAATCCTCCTCCCTGCTTTAACATACCAAAACCAGTATGTAGCCAAAAGACAGTCTGAACTAATTAGAAGTTTTCTCACACTAACCTGATATCTTGCTTTCTCTTACAGTGGGAAATTCCCACCTACTGTATCATGTCATGTGCACTAAAAGTTTTTAACTAACCATAGAGGTTGAGTCAATTAAGTGTAGAATTTGTGATGCAAAACTGTCTATATAAACTTGCTTACTTCTTATCAATGGGGGCTGGTTCTTAGAGGAGACGGGCTGCTCTTTGTTGTTGTATGCATGCTTCAGTAAAGAGCTTTGAGATAAGACCTTGCTGGTGTTGCCTGTCTCTTGCTGTCAGACAACGGACCTGGGAAGTTGGGGTTCGAGTCCCTGACAGTAGTTTTACTAAGAGTTTAGATTATGGTTTTGTATGGGATAGTTTGGGTAGGGATGATGCTGCCTCAGGCAGGGGTTGGCCTAGATCAGAGGTGGGCAAAATGCAGACCAGGGGCCGGATGCAGCCTGCCAGGCCATTCTATCCGACTCGTGGGGTCCCTAAAAAATTTAGAAAATTAATATTTATCTGCCCCTGGCTGCCTATCATGTGGCCCTCAATGGCTTCCCAAAACTCAGTAAGCGGCCCTCCACCCAAAATAATTGCCTATCCCTGGCCTAGATGGATTCTGGCAGCCCCTTCCAGCCCCAGGATTCTGACTGCTGCTGTGTTAATACCCAGTGGGCGCATCTACATGAGATGCTTCATGTGCAGTACTCCAATAACACTGAGCAGTAGCAAGTCACAGCACGGACTGTGCTAATAAGCTACTGAGCAGTATTATTAAGCTGCTGCACAGTAGCATCTCCATAAAAAGGCATTCACCAGCACTACTGCGCAGTAACTCTAGTTACTGTAGTTACTTAGTACTTCATTAAGCAAGTACTAAATTAAATATGCAGTAACTACTGCACATTAATGAATGCGTAGACACAGCCACTGATGTGGAGGGGCCAGCTGGTTGGCCCTGCCAGACTCAGGTCTGTCCCACTTGTTTGGCCTTTTCAAGGTTTTCTTCACCAGTACTGCAGCCAGAAGCTCTCTCAGACTTAGTAAATGAGGGTTAGATCTTGGAGAACAAGGTAAGAGGTGGTGAAAGGCACCACTAGACAGTACGCTCCCTCCCAGAGAAACCCCAGCGCTGGGCCCCTTGCAGGGCTACCAACTCTCATGATTTTTGGTGTTGTTCTTAAAGTCTGTGCTTTGGGAATGTGAAAAACTTAACTCTTTTATCTCTCTCTGTCTCAAAGAAAGAGAGCAAGTGAGTGAGAGAAATATCTCTATCTAGATAGGTAAGAAAGATCTAAGTTCTTCACATTCCCAAAGCACAGACTTTTAAGAACACCACCACAAAATCATGAAAGCTGGCAACACCGCCCTTGAGATCTACTTGAACCACACCAGGTGCCCCCGCGGGAGAGGAGGATGCCGTCTGCACTGGGGGCCTCCCTCTACGCCTCCCGTATTTAAAAAAAAAAATAAAGAAGAGAGAGAACCACTTCACCACCATTTTAAAAACCAATTTTAGAAAGGAAACCGCTTTTTCATTCAGTTTGGCCCCACTCAGGTCCTGTAGCAAGAGAACCCGTGGGAGGTGTCTTCCCCTCAGCCACGTGATTCTCAACTCGGACCATAAGCAGAAGCGTGAAGTAGCACTGCGCATGCGTCTCAAGGCGCGGCCCAGATGGTGGCACGGAACCAGGAAGAGGTTAATACGAGAGGCTTACGAGCGGGAGGTTTGTCCTACGCCTGCGCCGCGGGAGCCGCGCCTGCGCAGTGTGCGAGGCCGGACGCGCGGAGGTGGGGGACCGGCGGCGGGACGGATACAGGGGGGGCGGGACAGTGCCTTCCCTATGCTGCGGCGGCTGCTCGCGGCGGTCATCCGGCCTTGTCTCGTCCCCAGAGGCAGCGGCGGGATGTTCTACGCGGTGCGCACGGGCCGGCGCGCGGGCGTCTATGCCACGTGGTGAGCCAGGCCCTAGGGCGCCGCCCCTGTCCCTT
>NW_017728918.1:31614906-31617114 GCF_001723895.1 Crocodylus porosus | reverse complement strand
CGGTCCTGGCCCTGACGGCACTGTGTTGTAGGGGGGAGTGCCGCGAGCAGGTGGACAAGTACCCGGCTGCCCGCTTCAAGAAATTCGCCAGGGAGGAAGATGCCTGGGCCTTCGTGGGCAGTGCGGCACAGCCGTTCTCGGCTCCCTCGCCAGGTACCGACTGGGGCAGGTGGTGGGAGATAGCACGGGGGGGTGCCCAGGCAGCTTGCTGGCCTGGGCCCCACTGCGTTGCAGAGCATTACTGAGAAGCCCCAGCCCCAAGTCGGAGTCCTGCTGGGCTGTGCCTGCCACAGGCCACTGGTGGTTCCTGTGCGGTTCTGGGTTGGGAGCAAAATGAAGAAGCCGCTGGCTGTGAAGTGCTGGAGAAGCCACACGGGACCCATGCCTTTGCACTGTCCCCACTCTTGGGTTTTGTCTTGTAGATGCCTTGGCAATGCCTCTGCACTTCACAGCACTGGCATTGAGTGGCATCTCGCAACCCCCTGGGATCAGGGTGGCCCGCACCTGCTCTAGGTTGTAGCCTGAGGCAAGTGTGTCCCAGGTCAAGCAATTAAGAAACTAGTGAGAACACAGAAATTTAAATAAGCCAGAGACAAAGTTGTAACAGGAAAAACTTTGCATTTAACAAAACCTAAAGAATATTACATCTGTACAGCACGTGAAAAGGGATTATAGGAATTTTGACTTGTGGGTTTCTTTACTTTCATAACTATTAATAATGCCTTATTCGTTTTGCTTCTCTCTCTGAAAGAGCTGGAGATTCAAAGGAGGCAGTCAAATGTTAACATGTTACTACTGTCATAATGATTTACCTAATAAAATGACAAAACATAGCACTGTAAATGGATGTTTGTGTTTGTAGAAATTTTAAAGCTATTTCTTCCTAAGGTGCAAGTGAGTCTTCACATGTGGGATGGGAAAATGATAGTCCTGCAAATTACCTAGAAAGATTAAGTCACAGTTGCAGCACGTGCAAAAGACCACATGAGCCGTCTTCTGAGGAAGAGCAGAAAGCAAAGCGTGTGAAGTGCAATGAAGCATACTTGGCCTCTTCTGAAAGAAAAGATGCATCTTCTGAAAGCAAAAATGCGTTTTCATATATGGGTAAGCCTCTACTGGGGCCATAATTCCTTGGTGTGCTTGGTTGTCTCTTGGAGTAAGGAGCGTGTTTTCATGTGCTGTGCGTTTTAACTTTGCTAGATACTAAGCAATCTATCATGGTATTCTGAAGCTCTCAGTAAGAGCCCAAATGTGGCCTAATAGGAGATTTGCGTATTTGGAAATAAGTTACGCTCTGATAATGTGATAAAAGGAAGTTTGCGACTATGGACCATATCCCAATGAATATATAGTAGAGAGAAAAATGTTGATTAAAAATGGCTTGGTGACGCATCTTTTCTCTGAATCACTATTGAAAATGGCCTAGTGGTTTGTGCATCTCCCACTAAATAGTCTTCAGTACTGTTTCAGAAGCTGAGACTTGAGTTAATGTCAGTGTCATACTAATGTGACCCCTACAAGGCTGCGTTGTTATGAATTGCGGCTGTTGCAGTTCTGAAAACTGCAACCTCTTTTTCTGTTGCCAGATGTCCAGCCCTATGGGGCAAATCCCTTGTGCTGTATCTTTGACATCCCAGCTCTATGCTGCTGAAAAGTTGGGAATATGAACTGATCTGCTGTTCAGTTCACAGTAATTTAATTTACTGGGAGCTAGTAAGCTAAAAGCTGTAGAAACAAAGTGTCTGTGCAAATGCCCAGTTTAGAGAAGTATTGGATATTAGAATCCTATCTCAAAGATTAAAGCAGAGGAAAGGGGAAAAAAAGAAACTATCAGCAACAGTTTCAGGCTGTTAGAGGTAGGAGAAATCTGCATGACTTGAAACTCTGCTCGTCAAACTAATGCATTTAGAATTTGTTTTGTGAAAGTGACTACCAGAATTAGTATCTGGAGGCACTTGGGCAAGGTTTTCTTTGAGAAGCTTTGGAATCTGAAAGATTTTCTTCCTTGACCCAGACTCAGGGCCATGCTAGGTTTCCAAGCATACTGCAAAGCTTTCAATTTGTTTTAAAGGGGGAGCTGGATTATAGAATCATAGGAAGTTATGGTAGGAAGGGACCTCAGGAGGTCATCAAATCCAATCGCTTACTCAAAGCAGGACAATCCCTAAGTAGATCCCATCTGAATTGAAAACACTTCAGGGTGTGGTT
>NW_017728918.1:31601353-31608588 GCF_001723895.1 Crocodylus porosus | reverse complement strand
TTTTTTACTATTTCAACACTCAGTCTTGACAGTACTCTCTTTCTTGCAGGTGACTTTGCAGTTGTTTATACAGATGGCTGCTGCTCAGGTAATGGACATAAAAAGGCATGTGCAGGAATAGGTGTCTACTGGGGGCCAAATCATCCTTTGTAAGTGTTCTGAGTTGTGACTTTTAAATGTCTATAAACCAGTAATTTCTTAATGCTGGTCTTGTGCATGATTTCTAATATATTCAAGCAAACAAATGCTCAGTCTAATTATCTCACCAAAATCAAATAAGTAGCAAGCCAAAAGGAGACAAATCAGATGTATAACTGAAAGATTAAATGTGTTTTGAGGAGAGTAGAAATAATGAAATAAGCTAGGAATGTGGACAGAATATAACAACCTGGACAAAAACGCAAGGACATGTATTAAGGGAAATTGCATTTAGGCTTTTGTACAAGAGTACAGGGGAGCAAAAGTGTATTAAAGCTGCTGTTGCTTTCACTGTAGGCCATGCTTCCCTATTGGCAACAGGGCCAAGCTGCCCCGATATCAAATTGTAGCTCTTGAGCTCCCATGAAAGGAAAGATTTTAAGTAGATTTCAACTAAAGTTATTTTTGTGTCACTTCTGTCAAAGGCAGTATTTATACGCTCATTTCAATATTACATGTATTAATCTGTCTCATTGCTTTCAAACAGAAATGCTAGTGAAAGGCTTTCTGGACGGCAGACTAACCAAAGAGCTGAAATATATGTAAGTTGTAGACTTTCTAAAACTCGTATGGTTATGGAAAATTAACTGAAGGTTCTGGCGCTGCATGACTTTACTAACTGTTTTAAAGCCCACAGTGTAGAAATAGAGCCTTGTTTTTGTCTCTGAGATCTTCTACCCCAGGGGTGACTGAGATATGGCCTCCAGGCCTGCAGAGCAGTGTCATCTGGCCCATGGTGTTCCCTGCTGGTCTGAAAATTTGGTGATGGGAGAGCTATGACTGGATTAATAGCTACAGCTCCTGGAGCCACAGTAATTAAGTCTGGTGCCAAATTTCTGGACCCACTGGGGAGAACTGTGGGCCAAATTACATGATTCAATATGTCATATTGGGCCTGTGCTACTTTACCCATTCTGGAAGGTCAAGTGAACTGGGCATCACTCCTCTAGCGTATGGTGAGTTCCATGCTGATTAAAAATTTAAGAAAAAAGCTGCCATTGCTGTTGATAGTGTCTGCATAGGAGTTGGCAGTAAAAGCTTCTGTAATCTGCAACTTGCCTAAGTAGCCCACTGTTTGAGACTTACTGAACTTAGTTTTGTTTAGTGTGTTTCAAGAACAAAAATCAAAAGTAGAAGGGAATTCAGAGAAACGATAGCAGCATTTCTATGTAGTAGAACCTTGGTGCTCTTTGGAGCTTGTGGGAGACAATAACAGATGTAATGGAAGTAATACAGAATGTTTAGTTAATGAAGGTAATGCAAATACTTCTATTCAAGAACAAATAAACTTTTCTTTATAATGGAAGGCAATACTTAAAACTGAAGTGACACAGGCTTCTCAGCATGTTCCCTAAAAAAAAATAGGGCATGTTTACTTTCACACTTCAGAAGCTCAGCCAGTTTTTACTTGGGTGGGCTTAAGTAGTAACTTTCCCCAGTAGTGTAACAGACTATGAGGGTTCCACACTGGGAAGGAAGGTGGCTTGTTTGCTACCTCAAGTTTTATTGCTATATTTGCAATAAATAGTATGTTTGGAGGCTGGGGTTAAAAGGAGAAAGCCTTTGAGGCTTGCATGCTGGTTGGGAGGAAGAACAGGCTTCCACTGCGCAGTGGTTTGATTGGTACCTACCAGAACCTCTCTTTGGGGATGGCCAGATAGTAGAGGATCATTTGGTGGCCTTTTTTGGGTACCAGCGGCTTTCCTGTTGCTAAGTTACATTTCATTTGGCAATTTGCACTTTTTTTGTCTCGCGTGATATGGGAATCAATTGTTACAAACCTAGGAGCAACACAGTCACACCTGGCTGTTCCGTGATTGCCTGCTATGATGTTTCTTTCACAGTCCTCTTATTATTTTTGGTTGGTTAATGCCAGGGAAGATAAGTGGTTTTCAACACTGTCACTGTAGTTGTCCTGTTTCTATGTACTTAGAGTTCACATTGTTATTCTGAATTATGATTCAATTGAAACATTTCCTTAAGGCAGCCTGCAAAGCAATTGAGCAAGCAAAGAGTCAAAACATCAAGAAATTGGTTATCTACACTGACAGCAAATTCACTATTAATGGTAAGTTAATAACTTTTTTGGCTCAGCTGTTTATGAAATGCATAAGAGCGCACATAGCTTCACTTGGTTAACCCTGAATGACTGGTTCTGAAGGAAGAAGGTACAGAACAGAAAATGGGTAACTCATTTCAATTTCCAGTTACTGTATGGGGAAGTGACTTTGAGCATGCACTGGAAAGCTGGCCCTATGCGCTATATGTATCAAACTCTGGATTAGGTACTGTACATAGTTGGGAGATGTGATGAAATGGTGGAAAAAATACTTAAAATATCAGCACTGAGGATCTCTAGAGGAAGCTTTTGAGAAGCATAGGATGCAAAAGATAGCAGCACTGAAATATTTCAAGGCTTTTTGATTTTTCTCTAAAGGGGAAAGGCAGATTCTTCTCCTTGATCTAATTGGTTGGCATACTGAATTTTTGGGCCCTATAAATAATACATGATGTGATTAGTAAGATCTCTGTGAATAAACTACTGTCTGCCATTCTTTCAGTATATAGTCATGTCTTGAATTTCTGAAGTAAACAGCAAGCAGTTAAACTTTTAGATCTCTTATGCATCTTAGTTATGGGAGGAAATGGATATGAAACTTGCATTCATTCCTTGTAGATGGCAGAATTCTTGATCTAAGACTGATAAGTATCACTTTTCGTACATTTCTTCCCTTTCCTTTCTCAGCTTTTTCTTGTTGTAAAATGTGAATGCAGAGTGTGCTATTAGATTGCATTGATATATTTTAAATTATTTCAGGGTGAATAAAGTTGGCATGCTTAACGATTTGGGAGTAGTGCCAAGACAGGCTTTCTCCTTAGTCATATGAGGAAATAGTGCCATCTGTTTTGTCTGTTTTCTTTTCCAAAGTTGGGAGGTTGCTGCATAGTGGAATAACTTGAGTTGTTTTTTTTTTTTGTTTTTGTTTTTTGTTTTGGTTTGTTTGTTTGTTTGTTTGTTTGTTTTTTGAAGCTGCAGAGGAAGTTAAACTTAACTTGGACCGTTTCTTCTTTTTTCTCCTGAACTGCGATCCAGCAGATTGAAGGATGCATGAACAGGAAATAATCTAAGCCTGTTGTTGTCTTCTGTAAAGGTGTATCATATCACTTGAAGACACTAAGTCTGTTTGCAGACATTGTGGAGGGGGTGGGGGAGAGAAGAAACAAATATGACTTTTTACTTTTCCTGTGCTGAGCCCAGCACATGCCCAGAAGAAGCAGTGCATTATTTGTACCTGGCTTTCCCAGTTTCTTCAGAAATCAGGTGCTTTATTAGGGCTCTTTTTGGTGCTTTTAGCTCAAGCTAATTCAATCAGCTACTAGATAAAAGTGCCAAAAATCCCTGCTGAAGCACCCAGCCTGTACAGACACTGTGGAGCAAAGTTAAAGTAATGTGCTGCTGTTTCCGGTTTTGTGTTTTTTGTTTTGTTCCCCATCGCCTGTCAGTGTGCAAGAGCTTGTCACTTTTTTGTTCAGATGTCTCACGCTCTGGTCACTCACTCCATGTGGGAAGCATCATAAGAACAGGAGTACTAGATGTCAGACCAATGGTCCGTCTAACTCAGTAACCTGTTGATGATGATGACAAGCCGTAGATTCTTCAGAAGGAGAGTGTATGAGTGAGGATGGATCACTTGAGATGCATCCAATTCTATCCTCAGTGGTATTGATCATCATTGGTTTAAGATAGTCAGCAGACTTATTCCCGGCATCATAGTATCCCAAAAGTGTAGGAATATCTAATGAAGAGCTTGGTGGACCATAAAATGAAGAACAGCAGAGAATCTGGAGAGACTGCACAAAGTGGTTATAGGGCATAGCAAAGAAGAGAGTGACTACTCTCCCTTCAGTATCCCCTCCAGTGATCATCTCTGAAGTGGTGGCTGAGGAGCTGGTACTGGTTATAGAACCAAAAACCATCTTTGCAGCTTCTACAGGGCTTGAATGCTTTCTGAAGAAGGAAGTAGGTAGTTGGTTCCCTGTTCTAAGCCACCTCACTACTTCCTGGCAAACAGAATCTAGATTGCAAGACTGCTGCCAAGAAGTAGAATTGCTTGTGGCAGAATTTGAAAGTTAATTTGGCAGTATGGTGGTTTTTTTTTTTTTTGTTTTGTTTTGTTTTTTCCCCCCCTCCCTCCTCTCAAAAGCAAATGTGCCCAATTTGAAGGCAGCATGGCAGAAGAAGCTGTGTTTGGTGACAAAAGTACTGGTTATGTAGTAGATGTGGCAGTAGTTGTTATGAAAGCAAACATTGTGACTTCACTAGTTAGTACTTTTATGTTCCTGTTAGTTTATTTAGCAGTTAATGTCTTCACATATGGACTGCCTAGATAAATTGCAGTGGCCCCACACACCTTGAAAAAATTGTTCTTTTGAATAGGTCCTCTGAATTCATAGAAAGTGTAATGAAGAGAGTCTTCTAATAATATCTGAGGCTTATAGTGTTGGTCCAGCTTCCTGGAGTATGTTCTGAGTAACTTGTTTACAGTGCCAGGAATAAATTTGTCCTATTTTGCTAACGTGAACTGATCTGGCCAGTGGAATCTCTTTAAATGTAGAAGGTCTTTTGACCAAGGGTGGGATACCTTTTTATCTGTCTCACTTTAAAACTGTGTTACTCTCTCTGCAACATCTATGTTTTTGTAACCCTTCTAGTTACCCTGGATGTATATGCTCCTATTATATGGCATTCTCTGTGTTTAATGTGAACAAACAACCCTCTGTGCCAGCCCTTTTTCTCTTCCTTGAATAAAAGTTAGTAAAGATGAAGTCGGAGCTACACAGTATACATTTGCAAACAGATCCCTTCATTTCAGCTTGCTACATTTTCACTTGGTAAACTAGCACTCAAGTACATTGCAACTCACCCATTGAAACTGGAGAAAAGTGGGCATCAATACTAGTCAAGAGGAACTTTTCCATATATCCTGGTGTAGGAATACTTGACAGAGTAATACAATTCTGGAAAAAGAACTCCAAAAGACTGGAGAATTCGATCCTATTTCAGATTACTATCAAGCGCTTTGCGTGAAGCTTTTGCACAATACAAATCTGCAGGAATCTGGAGCTTGATCCTTTGGCAAAAAAAATTTTGGAAGTAGGGTCAGTCTGGAGGAGATGGCAGAAAGGCCAGTGGATTTAGTATAAATGCTAAGCATGGTACAGAGTACTGATTCTAGTAGCCATTGGCACAGATTTTTATTTTTCTGTGTAGTAATGCACATTACCTTGGTTCATGCTGGATGGTTTTAAAAATATTTAGCTAGGTTATTGCTTAAAATAATGGCGCTATAGTTTCAATCCTATCATGAGATGTAATTTTTTTTTTTTCCATAGGTGTGACAAGTTGGGTTGACAACTGGAAAAATAATGGCTGGAGAACAAGTACAGGGAAATGTGTAATAAACAAAGAGGACTTTGAAAGACTTGACAAGCTTACAGAAGACATGGACATAAAGTGGGTGAGTAACTGCAAATTAGTTCTGTGTATTCTGTCACCATTAAAGTGTTTTCTCACTGCTCCAATTTGTGAAAATAATTAGTAAAAGCTAATTGCTACATCCACAGTGCCTGTTCCTTCTAAAATAATAAGTGATTATTTTGTTACTAAGTTTAAAAAATATTGTAATCTGTCAAATGCTAAAAACGTACTTATAGACCACCAGGTCTTTGGGTTTTGGCTTTTTTTGTTTGTTTTTTGGTTTGTTTGTTTGTTTGTTTGTTTTTAAATTATCGTTTCTATAAAGGTACAAACTAGTAAATCTTGGTGGCATTTCCAGGAAAAGGAGGACAAAGATTCAGTTTAAGCTAAAATACTGAAGTGATTTCATAGGGGATGGTCATAAGGCTGGAATCCAAAATGTTATGATAAGAATAATCATCACTTATTACTGAGTATGAACTTGGACTCTAAAAAATCCTGGTTCTTAAGTCAGTATATATTAACAGGTCAAGGTAATTAGACTGCGACAGTTTTGCTGATGCAGGGGAAAAACCTGAAATATCCTAATTTGGTAGGATTTAAACGTATGAAACCTAGAATTAGACAGTTTGGCTGAAGTTTTCCAAGAAAGCTGAAAACATGAGTATCCTTGTCTTTTAAACAATGTAAGTGATTATTTTAAAGAACTGTCTTCTCTCTTGAGGTGAGAGAGAACTTCTTGTTGAGGGGCTTTATTGATATTCCCATTTAAATTGATGTCCTGTTGCCTCTAATTTTATTAGTGGTGCTAGATCTAATCCTACAAAAAAAATCTCATCTCATTTTTCTCCATAGGTGAGATTTTAATTGTTCTAAATTTGCCAATAACAAAAATGTCTCCTTCAGAGAGAGAATCTAGAATTAAAGCTCTGTACCATTGCTTTTATGGTTATTAAATTCTTGAATCCAGGCAAACACATCATTTAATTAACAGAAAAGGTTCAGTGGGTATAGAGAGAGACTTTCATGGAAGAGGTTCCCTTTAGAAAAACTTGCATTCTGGTTTCTCTATTTTAAATAGAAAAGTTTGAGGCTTTCTTAAAATTTGAATGAATTAAGCTTTCTTTGAAGCCACAGCATGCAGTTGGAATAGGCAACTAAATACAAAATCCAGTCAGTGACAAGCCAGTGATTTCTAAAGTGTGCACAGTAGAAGTACTAAAAAATATTAAATAAAGGCTTTTGAATTCAGCAACAAACATTAAATTAAATAGTAAATCTGTTGCCTCCATGAGACAATCTGCCAGGATGCATCCAACTCACAAATCTCCAAAGGCCACAGTACATCCATTCGGAGGCAGTGCATCTAGACGAGTCATGAACCAGTTGATCTGATGCTGAGCACAGGGTGGGGTGGGCTGGGCTGGGGCCTAGGTGGTGTTGGGCTCTTCCTGGCAGGGGTGTTGAGCCGTGCTGCGCTTGGGATGGGAGGTGGCACTGGGAATAAGAGACTATGGAGGGCAACTGCAGCACCCAAGTTTTTGCTGTAGCGCCTCCC
>NW_017728918.1:31599043-31601133 GCF_001723895.1 Crocodylus porosus | reverse complement strand
CCCCCTCCCTCTACCTCAGTCTGCCTGCCTCCCCACAGACTGACCTGGGGTTGGGGGCAGGGTTGTGGTGGCACATGGTAGATCTTGGGTTGCTTTTTTAATTTAAAAAAAAGTGATCTCCTACCCAAAAGGTTGGAGACCACTGATCTAGACTCCCCAGGGTGGGACTACTGACTTGATAAAGACGCCCTTCTATATTGTCTGGAGGCCATGTACTAGAAAATCAGATGGGTGAAATGGTTCACATTTAAAGGAACCAGGTCAACTAAGAAGTGTCCTGCACTAGTTTGCAAATGGGACAGTTAAATTCTGGGCTCATAAAACACTTAGGTAAGAGCTAACCCTGAAAATGCTGCTGCATTTGGCAAACTTAAATTGGTGATCTTGAGTAAAATGCTTGTATATAAAAAGTTTGTAAATCCTGTGCTGTTCCAGGAACACTGGTTTCTTATCAAACCAGCTGTATGGTTTTTGCTTGCTTGGCTTTTGTTGGGGGTTCACTAATGTTCTCATGCTTTTATCTCAACAGATGCATATTCCTGGTCATGCTGGCTTTACAGGGAATGAAGCAGCTGATAGACTGGCAAAAGAAGGTGCTAGAAAACACAACTCTGAACCAGCTAGTGACTAAATTTGATTCTGCTAATGAAAGACTGTGGTCCTAAAATGACTGATTACTATTTCAGTATAACAGCAGCACCTGCTGGAATTGTTTCAATGTTGAAATTTATTTAGACTATATAGGACTGTAATTCTACGTGTGTGTGTGTATATATATATATATACTATCCCACTGAAAAAAAATCAGTATTGTAATGGGCTGAAGTGACACAGTCCTTTTTACTTGTAGATATTGTTTCACAGTTTAAGTTTCAGATATTGTGGAAATAAGATGACCAGTGCTGAGTTTGCATCCCCTTTTTGCCACAGTGCTGCTTTTGAAGTCACCTGTTCCGTAAGAGCTGAGTTTATACTTAAGGTTTTACTACTTTTTGGGGTTGTTATTGTTTCATAAATATTGCAGTAGTTCTGGTCATGTTTATTTTTTCTCCTTCACCAAGAGAACAGAAATAAATTGAAACCTAACCATTTTTATACATGTGCATTAAATACTTCTGCATGAAACAGTGCAGAAAATAATGCTATTGCAGGCCTTAGTCTAGGATTCAGATAGTTTGAATAGTCTAAGAAATGGCCTGTATCTTGCATAAGATGTGTACCTTTTTGAAGGTGGAATGAAGAAATAAAATTGTGCCTGACAGGATATGAATTTGTTGTCCTACTTGCAATTGCACATGCTTGCAAGGTTAACGGAACAGCCACCCTCTTGCACATCCCTGCTATAGCGGTCACTGGCAGTTGAGTAGAAGAGAGCAATGAGCCAGCTCCCCCACTAATCTCCTAATTGCTGGCCCTGGCTCTTTGCTTAAGGTGGGCACCTCAATTTGCAGCACCTGATTTTTCAGAAAAAGGTGCACGTGCTCTGGGTTAATGTCTCCTACTGTTCTTTGTCTTCAGTTCTGTTGGTTACTTAGCACATTTGTGTTTTAGTGTTGGCTTTCAAGAGCACTAGCATAGGCAGCTGTGGTGTTGCTTCAGGAAAGCTAAGCTGCAGGGAAACACTAAACAGGCCCCTTCTCTAGCAACTTAAAACAAAGGAACTTGGAATGTATTGCCTTTTTGGAGCCATCCTTTAAGTCAGTGGTCTCCAACCTTTTTAAGGGTAAAGATAATTTTTTTGGAAGTGAAGAGTACCCCAGGATTAGCCCTACCTCATGCACCTCTGGACTGTGGAGTGTTCTAGACCCAGTTGGGTCCTGACCCTACTTCTCTGCCGAGTCGCACCCACCCAGCAGTCGGACGAATGTGGTGCCTGGCTCTGGCTCATCTGGGTTTGGGACTGTCTGTGGTTCAGAGATGTGTGGGGTGGGGGATTCCCACCACTGGTCGCAGCCCAGCAAAGGCCGCAGGGGCCTGTGCCCCACCCCCCAGCCTGTGCTCTGGGGACCCATGCCCCCCACACACTTGTACTCCAGGCTGCCCACTGTGCCCAGAGCATAGGTGGGGGGAGGGGGGGGGACGCAGGCCCC
>NW_017728918.1:31597165-31598943 GCF_001723895.1 Crocodylus porosus | reverse complement strand
ACGGAGACTTCCCAACCTAGCTGGGGCGTGGCTGGATGCTACGTTCCTCTGGCTGCTGGCTGGGCATGGCTCAACACAGCGGTAGCACAGAAGTGTGTTCCTGGTCTGGAAAGATCTGGTCATTAAGGGAGGGGGATCTCACTGCTGGGCACAGCCCATTGGGGGCCCATGCCCCCCCCACCTGTGCTCGGGACAAGGCAGTTGCTGCTGTGGACTGCCTGCTGCTCACTGAGCACAGGTGGGGGGCACAGATAGGGGGCATGGCTGTGCCCAGCAGCTGGAGCACCCCCACCTGACCCTGGACAACCAGATCTTCCCAGACCCGGCTGGGCTGGGGCCACCCCTATGTGAGCCTCCACTGCTGAGCTGAGCCACGCCCACACGGCCAACTTGCAGTGGGACTCAAGGCACAGCAGCTGTTGCCTCTGCCCCCAGAAATGGGAAGGGAGCCCACCAGGCTCCAACCCTCCAGCTGCCTGACCAGGCTGGGGGCCTACTTACTATCCCCTGCTCCTGGCCTGGCCTGACAGTCACTTGCTTACTACAGGGGCCACAATCTGGCCCCTGCCCCTTCCCTCCCCCACAAATTGACCTGCTGGGGCTGGGGGCAGCAGGTGTATGCATGTGTCCAGGATCAACCCAAAGAGGCTCCAGGATCTGTCTATTGGGATTCCTGGTTTGGTGACCACTGCTTTAAGTGGTACATTGGATGGTGTTTGAGTTGTTGCCTTTACAGAAGGGGCTTCAGTCACCCAGCCACCTGCAAATTGTAGTATTAATTGTTATGGTAAATGTCTTACCCATGTTTTCTGACCCCAGTGTTTTCATATCTTTTATCTGTCTATGTGATCATGATGTCTATGTGCCCTATTACTTGATTCTTGTCTCTCTGTTTTCTGTGTTAAGTTTATTTGCTGCATTCCTGCTGCTTTTCCTGTCACTAGTTCTCTCTGTATCCTGTTTTCCATATTCCCACTCCTTGAAGCCTTTCTCTTTCCTTATGTTCTTTCTCTCTTCCACTGTTTCTCCTTTTACATTTCTTATCCTTGGTCCCCCATGAAGAAGAATTCAGTGAATTTTGACCTTGTTATCCTAACACAACTATTTAAACCCAACTGTCCTATTTCTCTCTTTTTCTCCCCCCCCTTCATTGTGACTTGAATCCTGTTAATCTCACATGGGTTCAATCTTTCTTTGTTCTTCTTGTGCTTCTCCATTATGTTTCATCATTGGCACTTTTATGTACATACTGTTTTTTACCTTCAGCTTGATATACTTGACCATTCATCCATTACTGCCTCTGTAAGAGGTGTTGCTTGTAGCCATGTTGATCTAAGGACATAGGCAGACAAGGTTTTTTGGGTATATCTGTTATCTTGTATTAGACCAACTCAAAAAGTTGGAAAAATTCTTCTTAGCAAGCTTTCTGACATAAACACCCTTCATCAGGCTGAGAGCATCTGCAGATGGTCTGTGCTCTTGGTAAAACAGCCAGAGGTCAGTACCTATGCAGGAAAGCCAGTCAGTTAAGATGCAAGTTGAGGTGGTTTTTTGTCTGGACTAAATATAGACATTGGATTTACAACGCATTATAACCTGCCTAATGTCTGATTCTCCAGGTAAACCCTCTACTTTTTTACCAGCTATTCTCATTCCTTTCCCTCAATCTTCTTATCTCATCCTTTGACTATGGCTACATTCATTTTCCGTCCCCACACCACTGACAACTGCAGTAAGTCCCAGTTCCCCTCACCCAGAGCTGCAGTGAGCCCCAATCC
>NW_017728918.1:31595018-31597065 GCF_001723895.1 Crocodylus porosus | reverse complement strand
CCCAACCTGTCTCGCCTACTGACCACCTCAAGTCACATCTTAACTGGCTGGCTTTCTTGCCAAGGTACTGGCCTTTGGCTTCTTCAGCACTCCATTCAGGAAAAGCACAGACCATGTGCAGACCCTTCCTCAGCCTGACGAAGGGTGTTTGTGCCCAAAAGCTTGCTAAAAAATTTTTTTTCCAACTGTTTGAGTTGGTCTCAAAAGATATTAGATTTACCCAAAGAACCTTGTCTGCCTCTAAGATGCGTCCAACGCCTGTTTCAGACCCTTAACAGCTTACCAGAAACTTCTGAGAACTACCAGTGTACAGTTTAAAGAGAAAGCAAGCAAGAATTGGTGAAATCCGAGAATGAAGAATTTCCTTGCGACTTTTAATTTGGCTGCTTATGCCCCTGACTGACAGAGTAAAGGTGTGATGGGATCTGATGTGGAATCCCAACAATTGTGCCTCTTGCCATGCCACACATGCATGGCAGGAATCGTGATTGTGGGATCCTGCATCAAATCCCATTGCTCCACGTTGGTATAGGGAGCCCAATTCTAGGCTCCCCCTGCACCAGCAAGTTTTTCTGCCTGTACTCTCCTGGCTGAGAGCCCTATCAACTAGTCAGAGCTCCTAGCAGGGGAGTGCACCATGGGCTCCCAGCTTGGGAAGCACATGGTGCGCCTGCTGTCCCTCCTCCCCTCCCCCCCGGTTCAAGATGTCTGAAAAACAGGGACATCATGAAAGGTTCATGTATGCTTCAGAAGCTGGACACTGGCCACACATTCAATTAAAGGAATGATGGGAACCACCTGTAAAGTTAAGTATTCTGTGTAATAACTTATTTCTGTTTTTTTATCACACCATTCATTTATTGGTTGTGTGGCCAGGTCACTAATGAAGATGAGATTAACTATTTTATCGTGCCTCATGTAATGTTTGTCAAGGGCCTCGGAGATCAGTTTCTTTACTCCTAGACATAATTATTAGGGCTGTGTGAAGCTTCAGGTGCTGGTTTGATTTGGAGGAGATATGGTGCAATTTGGTGGCTGAATCTCTGTCAAATTGGGGGACCAATTAAAAGGCCCAAATTGATTTGAAGCTTTCCAAAAAGATTTGGAGAGCTTCAGCGATTTCAGGCAGACCCCTCGGGCTGCAGCAGGGAGCTGGACTGGACTCCATGCTGGTAAGTAGGGAGGAGAGGCGGGGGCCATGGGGGGGACCCCTGCCAGGCCCCATCCCCTGCCTGCTCTCCTAGCCCCCCAATCTCTGCCCACCCCAGCTCTGGTTGTTTTTTTTAAAAGTCCAGACTCACTGGCGGCTGCTGGGTGGGGGGGAGGTGATTCCCCACTGCCCCATGCCATATGGGGGCTCTGCCATGAGTCCCCCTAGCCCCCACCCATGGCTGCCCCACCTGGCCCAGGCCCCTGCTCTTCCCAGACTCACCGGCTGCTGCAGTGGCCTTGGGGCTTCTGAGAGCTTGTGAAGATTGCACCCTGCTGGGGAGGAGCTGGTGAGCGCGGGCTTTTTCTTTTACTTTTTTTCAAAGAGCCAGGAGCTGGGGCTAGGAGTCAAAGTAGCAGCCAAATCTCTGAATCAGATTCGACCAAATCAGTTCAGGACAGTGAGTCAAATAAAATCACTGTCCCCCAAATCGGCCAAATCCAGGTGACCTTTAGTTCCAAAAAGTGATCTTAACCATAAAAAGGTTGGAGACCCCTGCCATAGGGACATTATGAAGAGGAGAGTCTTCAGAAGTATGGATTTCACTGCAGTGAGAAGACCACAAGAAAGCCTGTGAGCAAATTAATTTTATAGATCTAGGTTTGAATGGTCTGTAAACAAGACTGGAATTGCATTGAGGAAAAGTAAAAGTGGAGATAGAGGACAACTGTCCTCTAGTGAGACAACCTGTGATTTCATAGACATTAGGGCTGGAAGGGACCTCAAAGATCATCAAGTCCAGCCCCCGCCCAAAGGGCAGGAAGTCAGCTGGGGTCATAGGATCCCAGCAAGATAAGCATCCAATTTGCTCTTGAAGGTGTTCAGTGTAGGTGCTTG
>NW_017728918.1:31587948-31594148 GCF_001723895.1 Crocodylus porosus | reverse complement strand
CCCTTGTCCAGGTGATAGGTCACCTGGTCATAGAAGGAAATGAGATTGGTCAAGCAAGACCTACCTGCAACAAACCAGTGCTAGATGTTGTCCTCAGCCAGTCCATCAAGGATGGCCTCTTTAATAAACTTTTCTAAGCTCTTCCCCAGGATAGAAGTCAGGCTGATGGGCCTATAGTTAGCTGGATCCACTTTCCTCCCTTTCTTGAAGATAGGCACGACATTGGCTTTCTTCCAGTCTTCGGGCACTACACCAGAGCGCCAGGAGTTTTCAGAGATTTGTGCCAGGGGCTGGGCTATGATGCTTGCCAGCTCCTTGAGTACCTTGGGTTGCAGATTGTCAGGCCCAGCTGACTTGAAGGTATCCAGCCTCTCAAGGTTGATACCTTCATGAGGTCAGCATTAATGGAGGGCAGGGGATCTCCCTCACCCGGTCCTCCCTGTCCCGTAGCAGGCATGGGACTGATGAAAGACAGATGCAAAGTATCCATTTAATAGGTTGGCTTTTTCCTGGGAGTCAGTTGTCATCAAATGATGTTTGATTTAAATGAGGTAAAAAAAAAAAAAAAAAAAAAGTATGCAAGAGTATAAAAGTAAAGGGAAACAGCGCTCAAGTGCTAGCTTACATTTTATTGTACATACAAGTTGCTTGGTATTGAACCTGTTTGTTCAGAGCTTTATTGCATTTTGGATTTTAAATCTAATGACTTGAACCACTGTGCAGCGAGCCTAATTACCCTGTAGAAAAAGTGGGGTTCTGTTGTGGCTGTGTAATGGCAAGAGTCCTAGAGCATTTTCCGTGGGATGAGGATTTCTGTAGAAGGTCTGGGCATCTGGCTGCTCTTAGCAGATCCCTTGCTTGCTCCACTCGCCACACAAGAGCTAGACGGTCTTGATCCTAAGTCAAGAGGGGAAACGGGCTAAGGAGTTGCTCCTCCCTTTGTTTCCATTGCCAGAGGAAGAAATTGGCTTGGCTGAAATTCTTCATGTCTCTGCGAGCTAATCCACAGAGGTCTTTTGACTATTCTCTCTTCTCTGCAGAAACAGTGTATCTGTCTTATTTATTTGATTTTTTTTTTTTTTTTTTTTTTTTTTTTTTTTTTTTTTTTTTTTTTTTTCTTTTTTTCTTTCTGTAAAATCAAACATCACTGCAGCACCTGGGCTCTCCTGGGCCATTTTAAAAATGCATGTTAAAAGGACCTGTTGCCATACCCAAAGATCCAACCTGGTATCCTACAGCATGAGCATCTAACTTACTCGCACAGCACCCATTAGTGTCATTAAGCTGCTACCTAGTTTTTAATGTGCAAAGGCAGATGCTGGCAAGGGAGAAGAGATGTGTTGCATGTCCGAAAGGCTATCAAATGGGGTAATTTTACACCAAGACAGGGAAGCAAGTGTGTTCAATACCCCCTTTTTTTTCCAGTGACTATGCTGCATTTCAAGTGCCTCTCCTGGTGCCTCTTTTTGCTTTTCTGGTTTTTATTATTATTGCATAGTCTGAAGTAGGTGTTCTTAAATTAAGCCATGCAGCTATGTAATGCCTCTCGTGGAGCACCAGCAGGAGGCCTTTAAATCACCTAAAGAACAGTACTGGTAAAATCACAGGAGATTAGAGTTGCCTACTATGACCTCAGCTGGGATTAGTTTATCATGTATGCAAGTGACTGAAGACAGGCTTCTGGCTGAACTTTAAAGTAATGGAGTTGTCTTTTTTGCCTGTGGATTTTTTTTCTTTTTTGTAATGGGTCTCAAGTAGCTAAAGCAAGGATGCTCAGTCAGGGTCCTGTGGAACTCTGAGATGCTGTGAGATCCCAGACAAGGGTGCTGCTGGATACTGTGCAATATTAGTATTGTTAGGTGTGCAGATGCCTGCACAAGATTCAGAAGATAAACCCAGACATTTCAAATAGAAATCCATAGCGTCAGAAACATTATGCCCCGTTATGATATTTCTGAGTTCTTTGCAACAGACTTGCTCTTTTTTTTTTTTTCCCCCATAGTCAAAAAATGAGTGACAGCTAAAAGCTGGCATTTTTCCAGGTGTGCCTCAAGGTGAAAAAGGTTGAAAACCTCTGACCTAAAGCATCCCAGTCCAGCAGGTGGCATAATCAGACCAACATAAAAGGTGTAGAGGGGTTCCTCCTAAGTATAGGCCTTGCTTTGTGGTGGTTGTCTCAGTATTATTGCCTGGATTGATCTGAGCTAAAACACTGTCCTTATGGCAACAAGTGCTGCAAATCATGGAGAGTTAGTGTACGTTCTGCCTCAACCACAAGTTTAAATGGTGTAATAGAAGGCTATTACAGGGTATGATTCCATGACCCCTAGTATGAAGGAGTGCAGATGATACTGATGGTCTTTATTGGCCATGAAGTTAAGTGTTGCCTTGTGATTGTTGGAACCATGACCAACAACACTGAAATATTTTGTCTGGTGCATAGGAGAAGTATTTGTCTCTGGCACTGGTGCCAAGTGGGTGACAAATTTTGGAAAAGAGTACAGGAGTCTTGCCTTCTACCCCTCTGTCCTGGGCACAGGACAGGAGTAGGCAATGTTTTTTGGCCGGGGTGCCGAAAAACACCACAATGCCTACCTCAGAAGGTGCCGGAGCGCCGGCATGGCAGAAAAACAAAATGAGGGCAACGGGTACATGGCAGGATGCCTTGCTTGTGCCTGTTGCCTCCCACTCAAAGCCCCTGCCCCACAGCCCAGGCTCTGTGGCTGCCAGCTGCTTACCCTGGCTCTGGGTAGCTGTTGGAGCCCGGACTACTCCCAGCAGGGCTTGCAGCGTCTCAGAACTGGGCCGGGCTCCAGCATCAGCTCCATACCAACGCGTGCAGGTGTGCCTTGGAGTGGGCAGTGGGGGAGGGGCCTGAGGCAGTGCAGCCCCGGGTCTCTCCCCCACTCCTGACACGGAGGTGATGAGCCTGGTGCAGCTGTTTGTAGCCAGGCTGGGCTCTGGGCAGCTGCAACAAGCAGCGGGCAGAGTGCAAACAGCTCTGCTGGGCTGCACAGTTCCAGCATCAGCTCTGTGCTGGTGGCAACTGCACGGGCACCTCGGTGTGTGTTGCACTGACCTGCTGACTTTCCTGAGGAACACATGGTGGTGTGGAGCTGATACCAGAGCCTGGCACAGCTGTTTGGAGCCTCCTGGCTGCAGCCAGCCTCAGCTCTGGGGACCTGCTGCCAGCTGGTCAGGAGCAGCCCGTGGTCCATTGCTGGCAGAGCTACCCGGAGCCGGGGCTGGCCGTGGCATGCCAGGCAAGATGGACTCGCGTGCCACACTCGGCATGCGTACGAAGGATTGCTGACCCCTAAGACCAGAGCCTGTAAAATAGCACTTATGCAAACAACACAACCCCTGTTGTCGGTGCCTTCTTTCCCATTGTACATTTGTGTGTAGCCCAAACAGCCTCCTTTTTCTCTGTTAGGTGGCTGTCCAGTGATGCCATCTAAAACTACTTCATTGCACAGTAGTACAATATGGTAGGTGGTATATGAACTACAACCGTGTTGTATAAACATGCAAATATATGAACTAGTCAGAACTCATAAGGTATTGAGAAGAACTTGGCAAGTTCTATGGGACCTGCCAGCCCTCTGGGGTTGCAGGCTCGAGCCACCGCTCATGGCTTCCAGAGCCCTAGCTCTGCGCTGAAATGTGCACTGTGACATCCGACCACCTGCCAGGGTTGCAGGCTTGAACTGCCCCTTGCAACTCCCAAAGCCTGGACTCCATGCACCAAACTATGCAGCATGATGGGCCTGAGCGGTCTTGCACCGCTCCCAGGGCTGGGTCTCCGTGCACCATCCCTAGGTGCCATCCACAGCCAGAGTGGTCTTACACTGCTCCCAAGGCTGCTCCTTCAGGAGCCTTGGGCCTATTGCCCGCTGGAGAAGAGATCCCCAGCTTTTCTTGCTCTACTCTTCTGAAGTCCCTTGCCACATCTTTTATCTACACCAGAGGCCCTGCCCCTGAAGTCTGCCAGACTTGCAACATGTAGTCTTCATTCAGGTCAAGGGGTTCCTCATCTCCCCCCTCCGAGCAGGGGCAGGACAAGTCCCCCTCAGCTGTTACCTGATTGGTAGAAATGTTCCACTGATCTAAAATGTCCTTGCTGGGCAAGAGCAGAGCCTGCCACACGAGGACTAGCAAGGAACTGGGGGAACCTTGTCTGCCTTGATTCCTGTAGCTTGAGGTTGGAGGGGGCCCTTACAGAGCTGTGGTGCTCCCTGCCCCACCCCACCCCAGTTCTGTAAATACGGTGGGTCAAGAGGAAGAATGAGTCTCATTGGCAAGGGTTGTTGGTGAGTTCCCAGAGGGGATTTCATGCCTTTCATTATGGCATGTCCAGTTTTCAACACAACAATACTAAAACCTTCCAAAAGAAGCCAGGCATGTTTCCCAAGGAAACCTGCTTGATTTCCTGCCAGCTTGTCTGTTTCCCTGGCAGGCAGCTTGGCAGGCTGCAAAGTCTCTGGCAGCCCTGCAAATTTGAGAGCTCCAGCTGTGGCTCTTGGAGCTTGTTACCTCCTTGCTGTGCAGAAGGCAGTTGGGAAGGCCAGGCTGGGTGTTTGCCCCAGCCTGCTGCTGTCTCAGAGAAAGGAAGGTTTAAGGGTTAAAGGCTTTGGATCCAGGAGATCTGGGTTTGGTTTCTGGTGCTGCCATTTCCATTTTTGCGATGTTGGGCAAGCCACTTTGCTGCTTTTCCAACTCTAACATGGGGATAATAGCATTCATTTATTTTAGGAACAAAAGGAATTTTAACAACAGGCCTATTATAAGGTGAAAATGATGGCAGTATCAATAATAACAGAACAGTCAGATTTTCAATAAATGCTTCTGTACTTGGTGGGGGGGGGGCAAGCCAGAGGATTTAGTCATATGACTAAATGGTGGTGAGGATGGTGATGAAATGCTTTCCTTTCCAACAGTAACTCAAGGGGGTATGAAACAGCAGCTACCCTCTCTGGCCTTTTTTTAAATTGGCAGGTACTGGATAATTTGCATCTGAGACTTTTGAAAGTGCTGGTTGACTTGCTTTCTGGACCATTAATGTTGATTTTCAATAAGTCTTGGAACACTGGGGAAATCTGAGATTACTATAGGAAAGCTAATATTGTGCCAATATTTAAAAAGGGTAAATGAACTACCCAGAAAATTACAAGCCTGTCAGCCTGACATTGATCAGGACAAAATTATGGAACAGCTGATATAAGCCTTGGTTAAAACAAAGAATTAAAAAGGTGAACAACTGACTATTCTCTGTTGTTATTGTTTAATTAGTACCAAGCAATGTGGGCTTAAAAAAATAGAACTAGTCAAATTAACTTGATGTCATCTTTGAGATTACAAATTGGATTGCTACAGGTACTATTGTTAACTTATGCAAGGCATTTTCCTTGTGAATCATGCACCTTATTTAAGGAATGGGAATGATACAAATTAACACAGCATGCATTTCGACTAAAACCTAGGAATTTGCACTGTAATTGTAAATGGGGAGTCATCAACCAAGTGTTGTTATGAATGTTGTGTCTCAGGGATTGGGTCTTGACATTGTGCTTTCATCAATGACCTGGAAGAAAACAGAAAATCATCCAAAGCAAGTGTGAAAATGGTGTGAAGACTGGGAGAGTAGAAAATAACTGATACTTGTGGGCAGTTGATCTGCTGCCCACAAGCAAAAGTGTTATAGCTACGTGTAAAGCCACACATCTAGAAACAAAGAACACAAACTCTGCTTACATAATAGTTCCCCTCCTGGGAAGCAGTGACTCTGAAAAAGACTGGATCATAGTGACTAATCAGTTGAACATGCGTTCCTGGTGCAATGCTGTGGCCAAAAAAAGCTGATGTCAACCCTGGATGTATCATCTGTAACAGGAGTAGGGAAATTGTACTCTGCAAGCAAGCTAAAGAAGTATGGGTTAAATGAATGGTCTGTAAAGTAGATAGAAAATTGTTGCATCATTGGTCTCAGAGGGTTAATGGCCTAATGTCTAGTTGGCAGCCGGTATCAAGTGGAGTGCTCCATGAGTCAGTTCTGGGGCCAGTTTTGCTCAATATCTATAAATGAGCTGGAAGATTTCACAGACATTAGGGCTGGAAGGGACCTCAGAAGATCACTGAGTCCAGCCCCCACCCAAAGGGCAGAAAGTCAGCTGGGGTCATAGGATCCCAATTTACTCTTGAAG
>NW_017728918.1:31564501-31587753 GCF_001723895.1 Crocodylus porosus | reverse complement strand
CTCTCAAGCTTCTCCACATCCTTTTTGAATTGTGGGGCCCAAAACTGGACGCAGTACTCCAGCTGCGGCCTCACCAAGGCCGAGTACAAGGGGAGAATGACGTCCCAGGATTTGCTTGAGAAGCTTCTATGGATGCAAGCAGCATTTTGGTTGCTTTACTAGCTGCAGCATCACATTGAAGGCTCATGTTCATCTTATGGTCAATCATGACCCTCAAGTCCCTTTTGTCCATAGTGCTAGCCAGAGTAACACTGCCGAGCCTATAAGGAAGCTGCAGGTTTTTCCTCCCAAGGTGGAGAACTTTTTGCATTTTTCTGTGTTAAACACCATCAGGTTCTCGTCTGCCCATTTCATGAGCCTGTCAAGGCCAGCCTGGATCGCCCTCCTGTCCTCAGATGTGGATGCTTTATCCCAGCGTTTGGTATCATCGGCAAACTTGACCAGTCCGCTTCTGACTCCAATGTCCACATCATTAATGAAGGTGTTGAACAATATGGGTCCAAGGACAAAGTCTTGGGGGACCCCACTGGTCATAGGGCACCATAACAATTGACTTCTGTCAACCACCACCCTCTGGGTCCAACCACGGAGCCAGTTCCCCAGCCAGTGGATTGTGGTGGATCCGAGGCCACAGTTGGCCAGTTTTGGCAAGAGGTGATCATGGGATAACAGACTGAAGGCTTTTTTGAAGTCAAGATCTTTGACATCAATCTCCTCTCCCTTGTCCAGGTGATAGGTCTACTCGATCTCTCCTGTACGAAGTATAGCCATCTATACCTATACCACATGGGTGGAGTCCTGCCAGGTCTCCATTATCCCTATGACATCATAATTATTTGTGTTAAGCAGGAGGATGAGTTCCTCCTACTTATTCCCCAAGCTCCTGGCACTTGTGTACAGGCAGTCAAGTGTCCCTTTGGGGGCTCTTGCCTTGCCCACAGATTGTACCAGGGCTGGGGCAAGGGTGGGCTCCCTTAAGTGCCTTGGCCTGCTGGCTTTGCAAAGGTTGCTCAGCGGGTCAGCAGAGGCATTAGTCCCCCTGTTCCCCAGTGGGCTTTGTTTAAAGCCCAGTGGAGCAGGTTAGCCAGTCTCGCTGAGAAGATGACATAGAGTGCACCCTCACCAAGTTTGCATATGACACCAAGCTGAGGGGAATAATAGATACGGCGGAGGGTGGGGCTAGTATTCAGAGAGACCTCAAAAAACAGGAGGATTGAACCAAAATCAATTTCATGAGGTTCAACAGGGAGACATGCAAAGTCCTGCACTCTGGCCAGAACAATCCCATGCACTAGTACAGGCTGGGGGCTGACTGGCTAAGCAGCAGCTCTGCAGAAAAGGAGCTGGGGATTGCAGTGGACAATATGCTGAATATGAGCCAGCAGTGTGCCCTTGTTGCAAAAAAGGCTCACATCATACTGGGCTGCATCCAGTCCCATCTGTCCTGCTGGGGGATGGGACACACATGGGCAGGGCACTTGACCGGGCAGCTGTGATGGGGTGCAGGCTGGTGGGGAGCAGTATTTGGAAGCGGGGTGGATGGGCAGGGCCTGGGAGACCCTGGGATCTTGGGGCAGTGACAGTGTGCAATGTGTGCAGCACATGTCCCTGCCCTCCAAACCAGGGCTTTGCCCTGACCCCGTGCTGTCACTGCCTCAAGATCCTGGGGTCTCCCTGCAGACAGGGCACTCTGCCAGGTGAATGTGATTGGAGTGCCCTGCCTGTGTGGTTCCTGGGCAGTCTCCATGGAGACCTCACCCAAAGATCCCAGGGTCTCTACGGAGACCAGCTGGAGACCACTGGGGGAGAGCTCCTATCCTATCCACCTAGGCCAACTTGGCTCCCAGCCAGCCTGTTCCCTTCACGCCACTGCCCCTGGAACCCGTGCCCATTGTAGGAGCATGCATGTAGATCACAGCTCTGTCCTGGGCCCTGAGCTGTCACCACCCTGTGCCCCTGCCTTGTGATTGCAGCCATATCCACCCCTCCTGCTCCTGAACACTGCTCCCAGCCCGCCTGTGGTCACATCCCACATAGGGGGGTTTGTGAGTTGTTGCATGAGTAGGGGGTGGTGCTGGCTTGGCCTGTGAAAACTTCCCACGTGGCCTGCGGGCCCCAGTAGTTGGTGCCCCTGGGTTAGATATTAGGAAGAACTTTCTCACGAGGAGGATAGTAAAGTACTACAGCAGGCTGCCCAAGGAGGTGAGGGAATCTTTATCCTTGGAGTTTTTTAAGACCCGAGAAGACAAAGCCTTGCGTGTGATAATGTAATTGGGGATAGTCCTGCTTTGAGCAGGGGGTTGGACTAGAAGACCTCCTGAGGTCCCTCCTGGCCCTAATTTTGTATGTTTCTATAATTTTCTGTGATCAGGCCCCTGGAAGTGCTCTACAGCAATGCTGTGACACATGTGCATGGCTGCACATTTCAAGATGGGAGATTTAATGAAAAAACTTAATCCTCATTAAATGAGGTATTAGATAAAGGTACTCTCCTTTACAGTGCCTTATAGAATTTGCATTTCCTAGGGTTAATTTTTGGTGTGGTGTGGCTGGACTGATGCAGCCCAGTCCCACTCCAGGGGTGATAAGCAGGAAAGGGGCAGGGCAAAGAGAGCAGCACTGAGCTGGGCTTTGTCTGGCCTTAGCTGGGAGGGGTGAAATGGAGTCCCCTTGCCTCCAATGCCTGCCCCCCCCACAAGCTGGGGTACTGGGGAGGGAGCTGGGCCCAGCCCTCAAGGTGAGGGCAAGGGGGCTCCATTCCACCCACCCCCGCAGGCCTGCTGCCCAGGATGGGTGATGCAGGCAGGCTCTCCCCCACCCCACCCTTCTGCTGAAACTGCTGCTCGTTTCACTAGGAGTTGAAAGGTTGACTTCCATCTGTCTCACCTCCCCAAAAATAGAGATGACCAATATATGATTCTAAGATTAAATATGATCTGGGTCAGCACTGGTTTGGTTCATTCTGGCTCTTACTTTTGCAGGCACAGGGCAGATTGTGCTTTCAAAATATGACCAAAAGTGATTTGTTTTTTATTCCCTCTATTTCTTATAAAAGAGTAGACTCCCTAGATATCTTTCTGAAAACCTTCATAGAGGATTCTCCATCTTGGGCAAGTCTAAATTACTCAATTCATAAATTAGGGCATCAATGGATGTTTCTAGAATCAACAGTGACTTCCCTATGTACTGGAAGACCGTTATCTTCATATTGAGGGACTACCACCAGTGCTGACACTGCCAGTATCTGCATTCACACATAATGGACTAGTGTCCCAGGGGGATGACATCCTGAGTTCTGATTCTTGCACTCAGGAGCATTTACGTATTTTGCAATTAAGAGGAATTGTATTAAAATATATAAGATCTCCTAGAACCAGAGACTAGAACTTGTAACTAGAACTCATGAGTCCAGTTATATGGATACATTAGGGGCAGATCCAGGAGGGGTGTACTACAAGGTGCAGTTGCACCCTGCTTTGATTCCTGCTCCATCCAGACTTGTAAAACAAACTGCCTGCAAGTGGCAGCAGCATTTCTATTCTGGCAGTAGTGAAGGAGTCCATTGACTTCATGGCTCACTAAAATTTACTGATTCCTTCTAAACTCTTCATTTCACAGCTGTTAATGACCCTGTCACCTTTTTAATGGTCCAGATATTCCACTACTCAAGCTAGCCATTCCTCTGCAGTTCAGCTGCCTGTTAGCTCTTCCTGGTAATGACTGGAAATAACTCGTATTTCATAGCCTTGCAGACTGCCATTTTTGATTTTGCATAAATCTGAAACAGCCCCCAGGCTGCTAGCATATTAGTAAAAATGTCTTTAATTGAAAGCTTTCGGGCACAACAAACCTTCTTCAGGCCTAGGAGAAAAGTCTGTAAAAGTGTTGTAAAATTTTACAATCTTTTCTCCTAGGCCTGAAGAAGGGTGTTTGTGCCCAAAAGCTTGCAATTAAAGAATTTTTTTTACAAAAATTTAGTTGGTCTAATAAAAAATATCACCTCTGCCACGAGCCCTGATTCCTTTTGCCTCTAGACCAATATGGCTACAACCTAGATACCTGACAGCATATTAGTAAGGCATCTAGTTTCTTATTACTGAAGAAAAATGTGCATTGTGTTATACAGGATGATGTACTACACCCTCTGAACCCTGCTTTTTGAAATTCTAGATCTGCCCATGGCATACATGCATGCACAGACATACCTACCATCTTTCTCCACATAGGACTTTTTGACAAGTGGCTTCATAGGGGAGGCCTGGCTAACCCGGCAGCTGCTGTGTGTAGCAAGAGAGCCTCAGTGAAGGGAGGAGCCCCAGTAGAGGCAGAGAGGAGAGAGAGCTGCTGTGCAGGTGTCAAGTGTTACCCCCCAAAAGCCAGGTTAGCCCTTTCCCAGCCCTGCAGGGCTTTGGATCTTTGCTTGCTATATGAAAAGCACAACAATTGCCATATAAAACTGTGGGCCCAGGGAAGGGTTAACCTGGGCTCTTTTGGGTGAGACCTCTCCTTGGAGCAATGCCCTGTCCCTGCTTCACTCAGCACAGTTCCCCAGAGTGGAAAATTATCAGGTATGCCAAGGGATCAGAGCAGCACTGGGGATGGGAGTGGAGCTACATCTGGGTTTTCCCTTTTTGGGTCCTCCCCTGCCTGGGCACCACGAGTGACATGGCACAAGCTTGGTACACAGCTGATTCAGCTGAGGACCCATGGAAGCCACACCAGTGCAATCGCCCACAGCCCATCGACCTGCCACAGCTGTTGCCTCGGAGTCTTGTCCTGGAAAGTAGCGCTGGGGTCTGTGGTGCAAAGTGGGGCCAGGGGGGCACCTGGGCACCAATGGGGGCCGCCTGGCTGCAGGGTGCGGAGTCCCGAGCCCTGCTGCCCCTCCACAGCCTCTTGTGTCCCACAGCCCAGGGGGATGTGGAGGCAGCTGCTGCCTGGCTGCTCTGCAGTCCCAAGGGAGCTCAGCCCCTCGGAGCTGTTGCCTCCATCCTTCCGCCCAGCCAGACCTCCTGGGCACCCTGCTCCTGGTGAGGGGGACCAGGTTTCCAGTTCCAAGAAAGAGGAGATCCCCTCACCCCTTTTTTTCTTTCCCCTTTTCCAAGTGTCTTCTTGAATGTGTGGTTACTCTGGATTTTATATTGGCAAACTGCGAATTTTAAGCCATACCTCTGGGGAAGTGAAAAGCATGTTATAGCCCTACTGTGTAGAAGTGATTTGGGGTCAGGATTGATGAGTGAGGTCAGTGGACACAAACAAAGAAAAACATGATGTGAAGTTGACATGGTTGTTTTGTGCCTGAAAGAGCAAGAGACAGGTATCAGGATAGCTTTTTCTAAGGGATTCCTAAAATGAAGCACTGCAGATATTTATGGTGCTGTATAACTATTGGGCTGCATTTATGGAGCAAGTGTCATTTTGTGGGTGGTGCAGACAGAAGGACTACATGATTGAGTATTTCTGGCACTGAAGCTTCAAGTCATACGTTCTTTGACTGTAAAATATATCCCTTCTGGATATATAAGGTAGAAATCTATCTCCCAATATCATGCTGGGTTCAGCAGAGCATACGAAATGCTGATACAACAGTATGATGGAATCTTCTGGGACTGCAGCGTGTACCCTGCTGAGGCGTAGAGAGGTCTTTATAGCTGTTATGTTGTGTGTAAGGTGTAGGTATGTCTCTGGCAATTCACTGAGCATAATGTAGGAAGGAACAAGAGCAGCAGCAGCATTTCAGAGAACAGAAGTGACAGCAAAACCTCAGACAACCTTTTGGTTTGCTCTTAAAATTTTTCCTACCTCCAAGAAGGGGGAACTGTCGTGAACACTGAGCAAAGTTAATATGTAGGCAGAACAGTTTAATAAAGTTTTAAAATAAGCAGTGAATATCCCCAGTTGTTGCCAGTTATTTCATAGATTTCATAGACATTTGGGCTGGAAGGGACCCCAGAGGCTCATCGAGTCCAGCCCCCTGCCCAGGGGCAGGAAGTCAGCAGGGGTCACAGGATCCCAGCAAAATAAGCGTCCAAAAGTTTCTATTTATTGCTGTCATGCTGCTGCTGCTTCCCTTACCAAGACTCATTTGTTGTTTTAGACACATGCCCTGCAAGGGGTAGCAGGCTGCCTGGTGGGAAAGCAGTAGTGGAGCAGTTGGACAGATAGTATGGACCGTTACTCCTAAAGGAGGGAACTGGGAGGTCACTCGCCCCCACCTCCAGGTTTCTGGGTTGACAGTGGGGTGCAGAGCTGAAGCCCAGCCAGGGCAGTGCCCAGCAGCAGTGGAGGCGGGGCTGGGTTCAGGGGGCACTGTTGGGGTGGCTAAGTACTGCAGATGGATCTGCTGGTGTTGCTGTACCTGCTCGCTTCACTGCAGTTCTGTGCCCACTGGCATCACCTGCGCACGGTGGCCCACTGTGCTCATTGGGGTGCTACTGCTGAGAGACAAGGCAGGGGGAGTTGGCAGGGACCCCGAGGAGGTGCAGTGAGCAGCACAGGAGGCAGGTGGGTCTGCAGATCCCTCACTTTGTAGCCAATGTGTTAACCCATAAATTAGTTACACATTTTTTTAAGTCAGCAATAGAGGGTATGAATACGGTATGTATTAATAACAAAGAAAAGGCAGATAACATGAAGAAAACAAACAATGAAAGAAGAATCTAATTTCTGGGTAACACCTTCTCCAGGTGATGGGGGCAGACCTGCAGTAAGACAGGCAGGTACAGCAGCACCCTTGCACTGGCTTTGTGCTGCCCCCATGTTGCATGCATTCATGCTGCCCCCAGCACTGCATGGCACCATGAAGACCACTGTCTACCACTCTGCTTACCCTGGCTGGCACCCACCAGCTGCAGGAGGCCACCTCTAGCACCCTGCATGCCAACCTGCAGCCCCCATCAGGTACTGACAGCCTGGGGGAGGACACCACCCTGGGTCCCTGGGTGTAGGGACTATGGTGTCATCCCTTGCCTGCCCCAAGCCTCCCCAGCCATCCTGGACCCTCCCCAGCCCTGCTGCTAGCCTCTTTGGTGACCCATTGGGGAGGCACTTGCTCCTCCAGATTTCTGCACTGACAGCAGGGCACAGGGTGGCAGACTGGCCAGAGGCAGCATCTAGGAGCAGATGCTGAGGCTTGGGATGCTTCTTAGCTGGGGTAGTGCCCAGGGCCTGGAGCCAGGGCTAGACTCAGAGCCAAAGCAGGTGGCTGCAGCTCCCTTAGGCATGGGGTGTCTGTGTAGCTGCCATGAGGGGACTCCAGGCCCAGAGAGGAGATACAGGGTGATGAGGCTCCAGGATCCCCTACGAGAGGCTGTGGCCAGCAGGAGAGGCTCCCCAGCTCCAGCAAGGATCTGAGCAGTGACCTAAGAGGTTCCGAGTCCTGCTTCCTGCTCCTCCAGCAAGAAGCCAGGAAGCTCAACAAAAGGCAAGGGCTTCTGGAAGGTCAAAACCACTAGCAGCTTCCATTAGTGCCAGCACTGGTGGCTGTGTGTGGCAGTGTTTGTGCCTACCATGTAGGAGGTGTGAGTTCAAGTCTGAGTGGGGTTGAGTCAGGGTGGGTGAAGTGACAGGAAGAAATTCTTGTTGCAGTGGAAAGGGGGTTATTGTGTTTTTCCTCTTTTCCCCCACCAGGTATCTAGGTCCTATATTTCTTGTTATTTGACATTTTGTATTTTGTGCCTTTTATATTTCACCAACCAGTATTGTTTTTTATGCTGTTTGTGTTTTATATTTTGTTAAACTTGTCTTTTGTCAACTGGAAGAATATGTCTATGAAAGTAAATGCCTAACCTTTATTGAATCCTGCCCCCTTGGGGCATTGTAGTGTCCCCTATACCTCCTGGTTTATACATGTTAGGTTCCCACTACTGGTTTTCTCATTAAAAGTTGGTTAAGTCCCCATTGGTGATCTGGCTCTGCTCTATAGGGGAGGGTCCCTATACCTCCCACAGTGCTTGTGCACCTGCTCTGATCCCGCTCTGATCCCTTCAGTTGAAGAGAGGGTACGTCTTGGACTACCGCCCGGGTTATACAAATATATCAATAAAACACTGTGTTCAGTGTCTAGGGGTGTTTTGTGTAGTGGTGTTTCATTTTAATCGCAGAAAAACATGGATTTGGGGCTTTTTAATCAGAGAATTTTGGATTTTGGAGAATTTTGGATTTTTTAACAGAGAAAACCAGGATCCCTGGTTATAAAGGGCTTCCAGTTGTTTTCTTTGTGAGGGAGGACAAGACATGATTAGCTCTGATACAAGGGATCTGGTTTTCAAATGAGAAACAAGTCTTTGTGAGTGCTGACAGATGTGCAGTTCCCCACTGTAACTCATGGTGGATCAAAGGAAGCATCATGTGTTATGGAAATCCTCTCAACCCAAAAGATATTCTTTGTTGGGCCTGAGGAAGTGGGAGATTGAGCTCCATTTTGGAGTCAGCTGCAAGTCTGGAACCTCTCTACCCTAGCCCTGTACCCACCCACCCAGCTCTGGCGCTGTCTTCAGGATGGCAAGGATGGAAGCAGTGAGAGGGTCCAGAGGAGGGCTACCCACATGATCCAGGGACAGCAGGGCAGACCCTACAAAGAGAGGCCATGGGACTTGAACCTGTTCAGCCTTCACAAGAGAGGGTTGAGGGGGGACCTGGTGGCCATCTATAAACTCACTAGGGGGGACCAGCAGTGTTTGGGAGAGACCTTATACCCCCTAGGCCCCCCGGGTTAACAAAGAATAATGGCCACAAGTTGTTAGAGAGTAGGTTTAGGCTAGACATCCAAAGGCACTACTTCACTGTCAGGGCGGCTAGGATCTGGAACCAACTTCCAAGGGAAGTGGTGCTGGCTCCTACCCTGGGCATCTTTAAGAGGAGCCTTGACTTTTACCTGGTTGGGGATATTTGAGCCTGGTTTTTCTCTCCTGCCCAGGGAAGGGGGTCATACCTCATGATCTACAAGGTCCCTTCTGACCCCACTTCTATGAATCTTTGAATCTATGAAGGGGGTGGGAGGAGCTCAGTCTGCTGTTTGCCCAGCTTGTGCTGGAAGTGGGGGCGGGTGGATTGGAGGCCCCCAGCTCTGAAACTCATGCTAAGCTGGGGCCTATTCACAAAAGCTGAAGTACAAAACACTGATGCTAACTGCATAGTACAAAAAGTTGCAAGTTCATGGCAAGGCTATTTGAGAAGAAATAATGAGATATCACTTCCAGCTTATCTTACTATATTCATGATTTCAAGCAGGCTCCTAGTTATCTGGTATGTAACCATGTGAATTGTCTGTCCTTGATTAATTAGTATGGTGAATATTTCTTTTGCAATTAACTCATGTTTATGTTCAGGAAGAGACATTCTCCATATGTGATAAGTGTTTCCTCCTGATTTATTTTTGTTTTGCTGTTTCCTCTTGATTTACCTTGTTTTGCCTAGTGGTTCCCTCGATCTTCTTCCAAGGACACTTGTGTTTTTCCTGGTTGTTAATCAGTTTCTCGATACGTTACAAACTTAGTAGAAATGGGTAAGCCAGGGCGGGAAAAATACAGCCTGCAGGCTAGATCCAACCTGCCAGACCATTGTATTTGGCCTGTGGGGCCCCTAAAAAATTTAGAAAATTAATATTTATCTGCCCCTGCCTACCTGTCAAAGATGACAGGAGTCAGGGGCAGTAGGACCCAAGGGAAGCTGGCAGGACTTAGGACTCCAGAACCAAGGCCCACCCAGCCCTGCCCCGCCCTACCCCCGCCCCTAGACCCTCCCACTCCCAACCCCCACCTGGAAGTCCTGTGTTTGTCAGAGCCTTCTGGCCTGGGCCCCTAGGGCTGTTCCTCCTTCCCTGTGCTTGAAAGGGAAATTCAGATAAGAACGCTGGGGGGGAAGTGGGGGAGGGGGTGTGAGTGACTGCCTTAGTCCTCAGGGCCAGGCTATGCTGGCTCCTGCTGAGTCCTGCAGTCCACCCATGCAGCTGGGAGCCATGTGGTGCTGGGGCGGCTGGCAGGAAAGTAGGCAAATGGCAGCTACAGGTGGGGGTAAGAGGCAATGAGTGGGTGCAAGCACTGGGCCTGAGCCAGTGGCCCAGGACCAGTGCTGGTGGCAGCAGGAGCGTGGGGCCTGGCACTAGTTGGATGGGGGCAGGGGTCCCGCACTCCTGCCACCCAGCTCCCCACAAACCCCATACCCACCCACACCCCACATATTTACACAGACACCCACATGCTCCCTCACTCCACACCCCCACAACCCACATACCCACAGTCCCCCACAAACCTACACCCCCATGCCCCCCATGCACAAAAGTAAGACTTCATTTTTAGCTATTATACTATCACCTCTATGCACACTACACAAACACATGTAAATCATATCAAAAATTTTTTTTGAAATCCAATTAATGAATGTTGTAGTACATGCTTGATTTTTAGAATATAGTTTGGTATTTTTCTGGTTCCAAGATGGCAAAACCCCTTGCTTAAAGGAGTACTTCTGGGGGCAAGGGGAGGGACTTCTGGTGGCAAAGATCAGGGATTAGGGGGCAGGACTTCCAGTCACAAAATGGTAACCAGGGAACGGGGTGCCTGTCAAGGGGCAGGGCTACCCATGACAGCTCGCCACAACTCAGTAAGTGGCCTCCACCAGAAATAATTGCCTGCCCCTGGGATAACCTCTTATCACTCAGGAAGGTAACTCATGCAAATTGGAACTTTCTGATAACCAGCAGTTTGATTAACAGGGATTTCCTGTCAAATATTGCTTGGGACTCTCTCTTGATTTATACAACTAAAAGCATGCTTTGAAGATGCTGGACTAAGGGTGTTAGAAAGAAGTGAAACGGCTAATAGGGCACACTTCAGGAATGAAAGCTCTCTCTGGCAAGAACTGCTGCTGCACCCCAGCCATCTCAAGAAACTAGAAGAAACAGACTATCTTCCTTGTTGCCTTTTTGGTGAGAAGTCATCACCTTATAGCTAATTACTGGACTTTGCTTTGGTTTGGGCTCATTTGATTTTAAATACTTGTAGTAAACAAAACCTTTCTGTCACTCACTGAACAAGGTGTTGGGTCAGTCCCTTAGGCTAATCCAGAATCCTAGGTTTGTATTTGCTAACGGGGGGCTCCAATATACCTGTCCTCATCCTCCAGCCCAGTCTGGGGAAAATGCAGACCATGCTCTTTCTACCCCCTTTCACTCCTCCCATCCGGAAGACAGTGCTGGAAGCACAGCTGGGCTGCTTCAGCCTTGCTCCCAGGATGCACTGAAAGAAGTTAATGAAGGTGCTCCACTTCTCATGTAATGAGTCAGGCACTTTTTAAAGCACTTCGCAGCTGTGCACTTCTATCAGCAGATGGCTGTAGAGCCTTTCATGTGGCTAATCACATGACAAAATGTCACTTCTCTCAGCAGCCTGTAGGAGCAGCTCAGAAGACATGTTGTGTTCACTTCCCCCGACAGTCCCTCTGGCACACCAGGGCTGATTTTGAAAAACAAGCTTTTTTATTAAAAAAAAATTGCTGTAGACTACATGATAACCTACAGATAACCCTGCTGTACTTGTTAGTAGCTGCTATATAACTGGAAATGTTGTCCCCACACACAAATTAGGGTGCCCTTTGGTTTTGATGGTGGCTGTGTGGGGATCATGGACTGTCTCCTATGGATGTTTACATTATACTTTTCTTTTTTTCCTTCTGCCCCTCAGTTGGATGCTGACAACTATGAGACTCTATCCAAATCCTTGCCAGTTCTGGATCAGAGGAACTATTCTTGGATGGATATAATAACTGTAGGAAGATCAACTCCCAAACTATGAAGACAAGGTAAATCTGCCCTAGGTTGGATTGTGGAAGGCATAAGTTCTCAAGTCTGCAATTAAAGCATACACAATTTTTTGAAGCATGCACACAGATCCCAAACTTCAAAGACTGAGCATTCTCCCTATTTTTTTAAATTATGTTCTGTGTTTTGTAGAATGACAGGTTTGAGTCCATGATTAAAACCAGCAAGGATTTTTGGAGGTGGGCAAGATGGTTGCAGTTATTTTCCCTTTAATAGCTTATACCTGATGCCTTTTAGAATAGTTCTCATATTAACAGCAGTTCTTATTTGACATGTTGAGACTAAGGTGTGTACAAAGCCTTACAATTACCAGCAAACACTGTGAGAATATCATCCAAATGAAGGTCAGATCATTGCCAGTTGGGGATTTTGGCAAAAATCTGCCCAGTGGACTTCATAACAGTCCACCTTGGTCTTGGTTATCGCTGTGCTGATATGTGGTGGTAATTTTAAATGAAAGTACCAAACCACCTGGTATTATAATAAGTAATTTGTTGGTGTTCCCAGAAAAAAGGAGGCTACTCTTCCTTCTCTTTGCCTGGTTGTCAAGGTGATTGATTTTAAGTGACAAGAATATTCTTATATAATCACCATCAGAGGGAATTGGAACCTCTGCCAAATTCATTTTGAAGGGGATTTGTGACCTCCCATACATTTGAAGTAATGTATGAGCATGCTCATTTTGCAGTTTGAAAATTGAACCACCCATACAGCTAAATATATTGTAGCGATTATCTGCATACAAAA
Organism: Crocodylus porosus; assembly: GCF_001723895.1. Taxonomy (NCBI): domain Eukaryota; kingdom Metazoa; phylum Chordata; order Crocodylia; family Crocodylidae; genus Crocodylus; species Crocodylus porosus. The sequence continues at coordinate 31,575,188 of NW_017728918.1, read as the reverse complement.
TATATTTAGTTTTTAATTAGTTTTCTTTCCTTGAGTTAGGGCTTTTAAAGGCTGAAATGTGCTAACCATTTGAGGGGGTTTGAGGGATTTTTGCAGTTACTCAAATAAAAAATACTTTAATTTGGGAACTAACATCCTGACTGCTTCAAAAAAGATCAGTATGAATAATATCAAGTTCTCAGTGAAGTATTTCAGAATGAAAGTCCTTCCTCATCAGCTACATACACTGACGCACCATTCCAGCTTGAATAGAAAAGTGTTTTCTTCAGTATCCTTCTTGAAGCCTTGAGGAACTTGTTCATTTATCACTTTCTTTCTGACCCGCTCCATTCATTGCAAGGTTTTTTTAACCTCCTGACAATTGGATTGGATAGCAGCCCCTTCAAAGCCCAGCATTATAGCTCATAAATTGCCTAAAGATATCTGTGTAGTGACAGAAAATATCCTTGGTTATGTCTCTTGTTGGTAATATGAAGCACTGCATCAGGCAACCCATTTGGAAATAATTACTTCTATTACTTTTAAGACGAACCAGAAGATTAGATACTGTAGGTGGCAGAGCTACTTTTTCCTGTATAACATGCAGGAAGTCTTGCTATATCTTTTTTGTGTGCATCCAAGATAAATATCCAGTTCTTGATGGATGCTTTCCTGCTAAACCTGGTTTGGACTTTCTGTTCAGTTAACATGGTTTAGTGCATTAGTTAGTGTACCAATAATACTTTTAGAAAATGTTTTATATCTTTCTGGATTCCTTTGAAAAATCTCACAGGCACTGGTAAAATTGTCATACTTAAACTTATTCATCTTTGCAGCAAATTTAAAAAAAATAAGCTTCTTTCTTTCTAACCTAGATAAAAATATTTTATGAAGAACATTTACACCTGGATGAGGAAATTCACTACATCCTGGAAGGAAGTGGCTACTTTGATGTTTGTGACAAAGATGATAAGTGGATCCAGATTTTCATGCAAAAGGGAGACATGATTATTCTTCCTGCTGGCATATATCACTGATTTACACTGGATGAAAATGTTTGTATATGACCTCATATCTCACATTCCTATAAAACTGTTTTAACAAAGAAGTGTACAAATTAATATTCCAGACTAGTGATTAAATACATTAGGATTTGCAGTTCATTTTCAATCTATATTACACCAGAAATGTGAGGAATGCCAACTGATTTACGGAATCTGAGACTTGGATTTCTGTCAATAATCCAGATCCATCTCATCAGCAGCAGCTGCAAGTCATTTGTCATCCGCTATCTGTTCTGTGTCTTGCATGAAATTACTGTATGGTCCAAATCCAGTCTGCACTGCTGTCTATCATGCACAGTGTCACCATAACTAAGTGAGTCATGGAGACTGATACATCCATGCTGAAGGCTGAGCAGTGTAGAGAATCTTAAACTGCCTTTTCTGTAGATAGTAAGAACATGCCCACCGTGTCTACTGAAGGTGTAATTTAGGAGCCCCAAACAAACTCTAAGAGGGGGAGCATTGCCTGATGACTAAAACCAACCCTGACATTGACATAATCTGGATTACTTCCTAGCTCTGCAACAACCTGCTCATTGATCTTTGACCTGATGGCAGGTTTAGGGAATAATTGGAGTTATGAGGTTGAGGCATGACCCAGGCTTCCATTGAACTTGCATCTTCTTGTGATTTAGGACTCTGTGTGTGTGTCTGAAAAACTGTCTCCACCCTGCAAAAGTGCAGAAAATACCAAGAATGAGAATATCCTTTCACCAGTAGCTGGGCTAGGAGTAGTGGTGCTCTGCATATAAAAAGAGAAAACCTCTGTGGATTCAAACTTCTGCTTTGCATATCCACACAGGTTGAACTAGACCAGCTACTGACTTGGGCTTTGTTTTAGTGCAGACAAAACCAGAGGTTGTGTGGGTCAGAGCCACAAAAAAGCGTAAGTGCTGATGTCCCACTTAACTCCCACTTCAGGGATTTAAGTCTAAATTTGCCATCCTCCAAACCCAGGTCAGCTGCTGCAAATTCCACAGGTGCCACAATTTTTATCAGTTAGGATCCTTAAAGTGTGTCTACACAAGATGCTGACTGAGCAGTAGCCTAAAAATACTGCACAGTGGCATGTCACAGCATGGACAGTGCTAATACACTAGTGTTGAGTATTATTAGGCTACATCACAGTAGCACCACCTAAAATACGTTTAGCAGTGCTACTACACAGTAACTCCAGTTACTGCGTATTTATTTAGTACTTGCTAAAGCAAATATAGTTGTATACTAAGTGTTGGTGCCTATGGGATCAAATTGGATCTGATCAATGGTACATTACAGACTTGAGTTCATTCTTAAGAGTCCTGGGAAGCAGACAGAGCATTATCACCTTCATTAGGTGCGTTCTGAAAACACCTGTTGGATCAAGATTTGCAGGTGAGATACAGAAAAACATATTTTGTGGGTGCAGTCATGGCTCAGGCATGCTCAGCATTATCAAAAATGAGGTGTTTCTGAGTAATTTAGGCATCTAAGTGTGCATCTAGAGGAGATGCTACTGTGCAGTTGTTACTGTGCAGTTATTTAGTATTTGCTAATAAATAAATTAGGAAGTACTAAATAAACGCGTATTAATGACTGAGCACTGGCACCTCATCTAGATGCTCCCTTAGTTGTCTAAATTATTCAGAAATACCCCATTTTTGATGATGCTGAGCATATCCAAGTCATGACTAGATCCACAAAATGGTGTTTCTGTGTCTCACCTGCAAATCTTGATCCAGTAGGTGTTTCTAGAATGCATGTCTTGAAGGAGATAATGCATCCTCCCAGGGCTGCTAAGGATGAACTGAAGTCTGTAGTGTACCACTGATCAGATTCAGTTTGATCCCATAGGCACCAACACTTAGTATGTAACTATATTTGTATTAAGTACTAAATAAATGCACAGTAACTGGAGTTACTGTGTAGTAGCACTGCTAAATGTATTTTAGATGGCACTACTGCAAAGTAGCCTAATAATACTGCACAGTAGCATATTAGCACTGTCCACTCTGTGAGACGCCACTGTGCAGTATTTTCTGACTACTGCTCAGTCAGCATCTTGTGTAGACATACATGCTTTAAGGATCCTAACTGATAAACATTGTGGCACCTGTGGAATTTGTGGCAGCTGACTTGGGTTTGGAGGATAGCAAATTTAAGACTTGAATCCCTGAAGTGGGAGTTAAGAGGGAAGGAGAAACAGCAAGACAGAGTTAAGTGTTTAACTTAGTGGCTTTCATTTTGGGGTAGGGGAACAGCTTGGTTCTTGTTGTTACTCCCAGGATTATATCTAATTTTATTCAATGACTAATTTAAAATGCATGCACTCTCTTTCTTGGCTAGTCAGTAGACTGGTGATCAGGACACTTTTCCAGGAGCAGGGAGATGTGAGTTTGAATCCACTTAGGCTGAGGAGGGCCCAAATCCCAGGTGTCTTATTTACTGGGCACATGTTTTAACATGAGGATTTGTGCAAAAGGTGGACAGTGAGTGGGGGTGTTTTTGAGCACAACTTATTGTGGTGGATCAGTGTTGGGCATGTTCTGAGCACACTTATGAGATCCTCTGATGACTTTGGTGTCTCTCCGGGACTAATCTGGACTAAAATGGCATTTGCTTGGGAGGCAGATGCCTAGGCGATCAGACTAAATCACTTGGCATTCTCAGAAGCAAAAGCTCGGAGGGGGAGGCGGCGCTTGTTCACATGACAAGGGTTTATTCCTTAGGGTTTTATTGTATGAGCCCTAAATTGAAATGGTGTATTTTGTTTTAGTTTGTCACTGTATACAAGTGACAGCCCTTAAATATCATAAATCTCAGTGTGCTGCTCACAGGAAATTACTGCATAGGGCACCACATAACAATTCAGCCCGCTGATCTCTGAGGTACTGAATTATAGCAGGGGGTGCCGCCAAACTGCTAATCCCTGCTACAGGATGGTTGGTGATGTCTAGCTCACAGGTTGCTAACATATACAGCTGACTGAAACTTGTGGGATATTCATTAATTTAATTAATTTAATTTAGTGTCATTTCAGTAATTACATTAATTTTACATGCATTTCTAAACTGCTGCCATGCAGCGGAAGGACTGGGCCCCCCTGCAGACCAGGGACTAGCTCCCCAGGGTGCACCTGATTGCCAGGGTCCCTGTTGGCTGTTAAGCCTCACCTTGGGTTAATGCACAGAATGAATAACTGCTTGGCTGCCTTCTGTGGGCACCCGGGCGCAGTTTCATTTGTCGTTCAAAGCAAACGGTGGGTGCCTGGTCCCAGGACTACAGGTTGTAGCTAGCTGGCATCATAATTTTTTTTTTTCATTTTGACGGCATGAAGCCAATCTGCAGTTTTAACAGGGTGGGCGTGAACTGACAGTACAGTCAGACCCAGGGGCCTCCTGGCAACAGACAGCCCCGGGAAGCCACCACTGCTGCACGGACCCCTGCACCCATTCCAGATCACCGTGGCCAGAGTGCCCACCTGGACTGTGCTGCCCCTGGCAGCATTAATAACCACTTGGCTGCCTTACATGGGCACCCAGGAGCAGTTTCATTTGCTGTTCGAAGCAAATGGTGGCTGCCTGGTCCCAGGACTGCAGGTTGTAGCCAGCAGGCATGTGACACAATGGCCGGGGGTGAAAAGAAAAGAACCCTGTGCACACCTTCCGCATCACCTGTAAGGGGTCTAGGATCCTCTGTCACAGTGTGGGGCTCTGGCAATGAGGCTAACCATATCAGAGCTATGTCTCACTTCTGGCTGCACTGGAGAGAATGGCCCAACTGGGAACCAGGGGTGGGGACACCTGCTAGTGCAAGCCACACCCTCGTGTGGGAGCAGAGCCAGCCAGGCACATCTCTGATGATGAGCAGCAAGCCGACTGCTGCAGGCACAGTTGTTAACCCCTCAGGGATCATAAGCTACAGCTCTATGCCAGAGCCAGGACTGGATTGGCATCGGAGATCAGATGGACTCCTTCAGATGCCGCAGCAGTTGAGATATGGGAACACGGACAACAGCATATGTGGAGTGATGGATGGGTGAGGAGCAGCAGAGCTACTCACCTTTCATCATACTAATTCGTAATGTACTGATGTGTATCCCCGGGGCAAAACCCCAAGCCTTCGACAAGAGTTGGGCGTGTGTGAGACTTTATGCAAGGTAAAGTGACTGTGACTATTCGATAAGGACTGAGGGTCTGTGAAGCTATATCCACAAGGAGGTTGAAGCGGGAGTGTATGGGTCAGAGGAGCTCCCAGTTTGGTCCCTAAGGCCCAATATCTGATGCAGTCAGCAGTATCAGAGATGAGCAGCTCACGTGGGTTCCTCCTCTTAAGAAGATGAGATGATCCCTAAAGGAAATATCACCTTCCTTATCTGTATTACACCAAAGTAATAGCAGGTGAGATTGTAAATACCGGGATACCTTGACCTTCTGAGGGGCAAGAGCAGATGGTGATTGTGTTGTGCAGACTCAGCTACATATAACCAAGATGTCTTCTTCTTTAAAAAGAAGGAGGTCAAAGATGGCTCGGTCACAATTTTGGTGCATTGGCCAGAAACCCAGTGAAAACAATGAAAGATGGGATTTTCCTTTCCTTTTTCTTCCCTTAGGACAAGCCTTAGGGCCAGGTAAGCACCAAGACATAATGGATACAGATGGTCAGGGGTTGGCCCCAGGGGCAGCGGGGTCACAAGTACAGGAATTGCTTATCCAGCCTCTGCAGGGACAACAGAGCCAAATGGACAAGTTTTTGAGAGCCAGAGCTGAAGAACAAGCAGCCCAGAGTGCATTGTTTGCCATCAACAGACATTAAATGAGAAATTAGAATTACAACAGGGCACACAAGGAGGCCTGGTTGAAAGTTTCAGGATGCCTAAAATGGACCAGGATGACAACCTGGAGGCCTCTTTAGAGACTTTTGAGATACTGACCTTGGCAGCCAGATGGGCCCCTGAACATTGGGCATATCAGTTGGAACCTCTATTAACAGGTAGAGCCCAGGCAGTCTATAGGGCTATGCCCTGTGAAGAGGCTGGAGATTATAAAAAAAACCCATTAAAACAATATTATAAAGACTGGAGGTGTCAACAGAGATGTATCATATCTGGTCCAGGGCCTGGAAAACCCTGGAAGAGAGGTGCTACTGCAGTCCTTAAGAGACTTTACCCAGCAGTGGCTTAAACTGGAGACTAAAACTCTGGCCAAAGTAACTGATACCATAGTTTTTGAACAATTTATAGGGGACCTAACAGAAAGGACACAACAGTTGGCATGCTGACACCAACCACAAACAGCAGAGGAGGCATTAAAGCTGGCAGAAGCTTTTTTGGAAGCTGAAAGATTCAACCCTAAGGGGTTTAAGGCAGCATCGTCTATTAGAGGGGTGCGAGGGCTGAACTGAGGAGAGCATGATCCTCACCCTGGGGGTTTGCAGAAGGATGATAGATGTTATGCTTGCAGAGAACAGGGACACTGAGCCAGGTGTGCCCAAAGCTGAAGGAGGATTGGGGTTTGCCCCAAGGCAAGACACCCATAGCCCTAGAAGGATCAAGTGACACAGAAAAGCCAGAAGCCATGGACTGTAATTTTGGAGCCAGTATCAGCGGGGTTCTGCCAGAGGCAGTGGTAATGATCTTGACAGCTGATAAGGAGTGTCCCACTGTGATTGATACTGGGTGTATCCAAACCTTGATTAGAGTTCCTTGAGACAAACTGCACCCATCAACTTGCTGGTTTGGAATTAACACGGCAAGAGTGGTCTCTACTAAACAGGTTCAAGACAGGCCAAGGCCCCTGGCAGGAGGCCCAGGGGGGTAAGCTCTGGGGTCTCGGTGTCCGCATCAGATGATGGAGTGTTTGGCTGAGGCACAAGGGTGCTAAAGTGCAGGGCTAGATGGCAGGCAGCCCCTGCACTTCAGCACCCTTGTGCCCCAGCCAGCCTGTATCCAATGCTTCAAGTGAGTCCAATACCTACAGGTGTGAGAGTCAAAGCTCTCCACCAGGTTGCCTTCTTTAATGATCGCTAGCACTTCACTGGTATCCACGCTTATGCGCTGCCCTTCTCTTCCCACCCACCATGTCTTGTTATTATTAGTTGAGGAGAAGGCTCCCAGTGGTTCTGGGGCTACACATGCGGGACCGTAGGTCGCCTTCTCAGGGCTCCTGCTTCTCTTGACCCTGTCCACTCACCAACCAGAAGTTCCCAAGCATAAACAAAAATGGAAATGCATGAAAATCAAAATGAGTTCTCTACTACCTGACAAATGGTCAGACCTGCCCAAGGACATTGGGACAGTACTTACACAAGGTCAGTCCGATCTTCAAACAGTTCAATAAACTTAATGGTGAGACACTAATAAAGAACATAAAACCCTCAGAACCTCAATGTTTCTGGACTCACAGTGAGATGCCCTTAAGCACCACAACCTCAATCTGTGTCTTGGGGTTCTTCTCCTTTCCTGTGTTTTTTACTGCTGTGGGTCTCCAACCTGGGATCCCACTCCTAGGCACCTGATGCTGCGCACTCCTCCAGGTGTCCAGGCTTCCGGTAGTCTCCTCTGGCTCTCTCTATGCAGCTGGCTGTCTCCAGCAAGCCAGCTCTCACTGCAGGGCCAGCTTTCCCTGCTCTGCCAGCTCTCCACAGTGTGCTGGCTTTCCCCAGCCTCCCAGCTCTCCTCGGCATGCCAGCTTTCATTGTGCTGCCAGCTCTCTCTGGCATACCAGCTTTTCTGCTGCTCCTGGCTCTCCCCAGTGGCGCAACTTCTGGTTATACAGAAAGCTGCCAAGTGCCCACCTATGTGCATCTAGCACATACCCCTAAAGCATGGCTATGGCTGTGTTGAGCATGACTACTGCTCCCCTGCCGTTGCTGAGGCTCCTCCTGGGAGGTAGGAGATTTCACTGGCCCTTACTGGGCCAACTGCTTTTCTCTCGTGGCTTGGGGCTGCTTCCCTGGTTTCTCCCCATCCTGCATTCCTCGGATATGGGGAGGCGGGTTCCCACACAGCCCCTGTCACCATCTACATGTGCATTTCAACACATTAGTCCCTGATAGTACTATCCCATGGAGGAATTAATTTACTGCATCTTAATACAGCTGCATGTGTAGACCGTGACACTTTACTGCAGAGCTACTTAGTCAGCTCTGCAGTAAAGCTCATAGATGTACCCACTAAGCTTAACATCAGAATTAATATCTTTCCAAAGTTGCTGTCACACTACAGTCAGTTTGTCTTCTCTTACCAGAACTGCGTCAAGGCAATGAGACTGCTGGAGAACCCATCCGGACTGCTTACAACTGGCCAGTTGACCAGTTCCCTGCTCAAAGACATTGCATGCAGTTTTTGGAACAGGCAGCACAGTATGGGCAGTCACAGCATGGACAGTGCTAATACGCTACTGCACAGTATTATTCAACTACTGTGTAGTAGTGTCACTTAAAAAACATTTGCCGGTGCTACTGCCCAGTAACTCCAGTTACTGCACACTTACTTAGTATGTACTTATACAAGTACTAAATGTAGATGTGCCCAGTGTTTCTGTATCTGTATTTACTGGTTTCTATTCCTAGCCCTGCCACAGACATGCTCTGTAACATTGGACAAACCAGTAGTTCTCTGTGCCTCAACTTCCCTAGCTGTGAAATGGAAATCTTTCAATCATGAAGGATCAGTGCAATAAGCCTCCTCAATAATGGAAAAATAAAGGGTTTGCCTACATTTTCGCTTTGAAGAGGAAACTTGTTAATAGGGCAACATGTTTAGTCTCCTGATGGGGTTATAAGTACATTCTAAAACATAACAGGACAAAATTCTTCACAGTTTTTGCAGTTATTTAGAACTGTACACAGTGGGTATGTATATATGAGATGCTTAATGATGAATTAGCGTAGTTTACTGTGAACTAAGCACTTGGGTCTACACATGCACATGCCTACTTCACAGTAAATCTCCATAATCCTGAGTAAATTTGCTACTTGCATTTGCTACTTGGTATTAGTAATGGTGCCATAGTGCTCATGTGTCCATGACAGGGCAGGAGATAGCTCCCTGCCTCTGGGAGTTGCATATTGCTGTGTTCAGGAGCCCGGGTGGGGACTATTTCCCCCTGGTCTAGCAGCAGGGAGCTCCAACCCCCTGATCCCATATCATGGAGCGCCTCCACCACTGTGGGGCCACTGCTGGAAGATGCTTATCTCCCAGCCTGAGCCCTACAGTCATGGGGCTCAGGTTGGGAGACCCTTATCTCCCTCATCTCAGGCCAGAAGATAAGCATCTTCTGGAAGCGGCTCCACAGTGGTGGAGAGGCTGCTGGGAGATAAGAGCCTCCTAGACTGACCCCTGTGGCAAGCACCAACTGCAGCAAGCTAGCTGCCCCATTGGTGGATTGGGGCAGGGGGCTGGGACCTGCCCCACCCCTGCAGCTCTTTCGAAGCCCTGTGCCCGTGATCAGGCAGACAAGGCCAGGAGCTCCCTGCTGCTGGGGCAGAGGGACATTGTCCCCACCCCAGCAGCAGGCAGCCACCCCGGGCCAGGAGACAGCTGTCTCTTGGCTGGGTGCTCCCTGCCAGCCTCTGGGATAGCACCCAGGGGAGCTTGGAACTCCTTTCAGTGGCCACAGGGGCACATTGAAGGGCTGCAGGGAAGTGGGAGCAAATCTGGTCCCTAATCTCTGCATATGTAGACCTCTACTCAAAACCCCGTACTGTGCAGTATCTAACTGCACAGTAAATCTGGGCTTGAGTAAATGCATGTATAGATGCACCCAGTTAATATCAACTTCTATCATCCCAACTTAATACACAAGTTTCCATGACTGTCCAAGATAGTAGAGGTGTGCCGATACATTGGTCCTGTACTGGACTGGCATCAATGTAATGAAAATTGACTGTATTTGGCAATCGTTATTTTTTGGCTGATGTGACCAATAATGTCACTGATAAATGTCCCATGCATGCACTCAGCCACAGCGCAGCATGCAGGTGGCTGGAAACACAGCTGCAGCATGGAAAACACCTGGACCAGCTGGTAAATCTGTTGTTAGGGAAGAGGCATCAGGGAGGCAGACTGGGGGCCCAGCGGTGAGGGAGGGAGTGGGGCTGGGGCAGGTGCTGCAGGGCAGGAGCAGGGTGCGGGACAGAGCCACAAGTGGTTCATCTGGGAAGGGGGGAACTACCACGAGTACACGCAACCCGGGAGGGAATGGGGGTGCATGCCTCAGATCTGTGTGGGTATGAGGTGGGCTGGGGCCAAGGCAGCGCTCTGGTGGGGTAGTTCAGTTGGGGCTGCACTTGGGGCAGGTGGCGGCCACGCTGAGAGTGGGGGCTAGGCCAATTTATAAAAGAAAAAAGCTAACCGGGGTAGTCACGCACAATATGCCTCAGACACAAACAGTGAAAAAACCCGTGAGAATCACCGGTAAAAAACCCGAGCCGACTACGTGAGGGAAGCACTGCTGGTCAAAGCCGGGCTCCCGGGGAGGGCCGCGCGGAGTCTCCCCAGGCGCGCGGGAGAAGTGGGACAAAGGCGGTGCTCCCCGCGGGCTCGGGCTGTGCCGCGCCGCGCGCGGGGGGAGAGGCCCTGGCTGGCAGGAGCCGCAGTCTCGCTGTCGGGCCCGCCGGGGCCGCGCTGAAGCGCAGAGCTGCTCCGGGCCTAGCGGCCGGCG
>NW_017728918.1:31559335-31564390 GCF_001723895.1 Crocodylus porosus | reverse complement strand
CGGGCGCTGGCGGGACCCGCGCTCGCCCCGAGGGCTTGTGGCCGGGGGGAGGCGCGGCTCGGGGCGAGGTGTGGAGATGAGCGTCGCATCGGCCTGGGCCCGGCCTGCTGCAGCGCAGCGCGAGCGCCCGGCACAGCCCGGCGAGGCGGAGGCGGAGTGGTTATCGCGGTGAAATGTAACAAGAGCCGAGCGGGGCGATCTCAGCGATGGCCCCGAGTTGTCTGCAGCCGATGTACGGTTGTAGAAAACTTTAAGTAACGATAAATCCTGTTTTTGGTTGTCTTTTAATTGAAAAATAACTTTGCTCTGCTGTTGCTAGGATGTTCTGGTGAAGCTTGGAAGGACTGAGCAATTAAAATAAGCTGGAGAAGTTCAAACAGGAAAAGCTTTGCACTAACCAAACCTAAAAGATATTATAGGTGTATGGCACATGGAAAGGGATTCTAGCAACCTTGACATGTGAGTTTCTTTACTGTCATAATTTAACTTACTAATGATGCCTTATTCATTTTGCTTTGTTATTTTAAAGAGAGCTGGAGATTCAAGGGAGGCAGTCAAATGTAACCTGTTACTACTGTCCTAATGCTTTACCTAAGACATTAAGGAATATAGCACTGTAAGTGGATGTTTGTGTTTGTAGAAATAAAAGTTTAAAGTTTACAACTCGTTTCTTCCTAAGGTGCAAGTGACTTCATGTGTGGGATGGGAAAATGATAGCTCTCCTGAATGACCTAGAAAGATTAAGTCACAGTTGCAGCACGTGCGAAAGACCACGAGCCATCTTCTGAGGAAGAGCAGAAGGCAAAGCATGCAAAGTGCACTGAAGCATACTTGGCCTCTTCTGAAAGACAAGACACGTTTTCTGAAAGCAAAAATGCATTTTCATATATGGATAAGCCTCTTTATTAGGACCACAGTTCCTTGATGTGCTCAGTCATCTCTTGGACAAAGGGGTGTGTTTTAGTTTGCAGTACATTTTAACTTTACTAGATATGAAGCAGTCTGGTATTATGTTCTGAGGCTCTCAGTAAGAACCAAAACCTGTCCTAATAGGAGATTTGCCCATTTGGAAATTAGTTACATTGTGATATGGTTATAAAAAGAATCCTGCCTCCATCTGGAATTGCTTAGGTTGTCATTAGTGGGCAGGTGCCAATAGTGGCTTTAAAAAAATAGGAAAGAAGGGTACTCTGCAACCACTGACAATATCCAGGTGAATACATAGAAGAGAAAAAAAATCTTGATGAAAATGGCTTTCAGTGACACTTCTCTGAATCACTATTGAAAATGGGATGATGTTTGGTGTACACCTTCCCACCTTGCCCCAAATAGCTTCTAAAACAATACTGAAGACTGAGGTTTGTCTAAATGTGTCAAACTTATGTGACCCCACAAGGCTGGAAATACAGCAGCATTGTAATCGGTTGTTGTGATTTTCAGAGCTGCAGCAGCCACCTCTTTTTCTGTAACCAAATTTCCAGCTCTGTGCACCAGATCCCTTGGGCAATATGTTTGACATCCCAGCTCTGTGCTGCTGAAAACCTGGGAATATGAACTGATTTGCTGTTTGGTTCATAGTTATTCATTTACTGATAGCAAAGGATGGGAGCTAGATAAGTTAAAAGATGTCGAAAGAAAGGGTCTATTCAATGCCCAGTTTAGGATTCTGGCATTCGATGTTTTGCTGTCAAAAATTTAAATGGAGGGAAGGAAAAAAATAAACTAGTAGCAACAATTTCAGGCCAGGGCTGGATTAACACAGAGGCAAACTAGGCACATGCCTAGGGCCCTTAGCTGCAAGGGGCCCTGGTCCTTCCCTCCGTGGTGGTGGTGTGAATGGCCCTGTCTGCCTCCCTTTCCTGCAAATAGCCTTGTCTGCCTCCTTTTCTTTCCCTTTCCTTTCCTTCCCTTCCCTTCCCCTCCACCGACCTTACTGCCATCGTGGCTGCTTCCTAAGTCTCCATGGACAGTAGCGCTGGGTTGGGGAAGGAGGGTCTTGACTGGCCTGGAGCCCATGACTTTGTTTGCCTAGGGCCCACTAAAGGGTTAATATGGCTTTGTTTCAGGCTGTTAGAGGTAAGACAAATCTGCGTGTTTTGGAAAACTGGGAGCTCTGCTTATCAAACTGTAAGGTATTTAGAATGTGTTTTGTGACATTGGGTAGCAGAAATAGCATCTGGAGGCATGCAGGCAAGGTTTTCTTTGAGAAGGTTTGCATTCTGGAGGACTTTCTTTCTTGACCTAAGTATAAGTTATGCTAGTTTCCAAGCTTTCCTTTTATTTTTATAGGGGAGTGAGATGTCTTAATTGAAAACAATTTGGGACTTTTTTTTTAAGGAAAATACCACACTTAACTGTTCTTTAAAAGTGCATTTGAAACGTGTAATGCTAGCTAAGGTTATGTGGTTTGATCTGATTGTGAAGTTGTTTGCTACAGGCGTGGGTCAGAACCTTGGTTTTTAACTATAGTTGCAGTCAGTACAGTATAAAATAGAGTTCACTGATAAAGTATTTCTTGGCCGATACCAGTAGTTGATCCAATACTCATCCAGTAGCTAATTTACAGGAGTGGAGCCTGGCAGCTTTGAGAGCAGTGTCCTGCCGGTAAGTCTGTGGGAGGGAAGGGGCATGGTGGGGGCAGATCAAGGCCCCCATGGTGATGGAGGAAGTGGGGCAGGGACACATGCTGCCCAGCCAGAGCAGTGAATGTGACCATGGGGCAGGGAGCTGGATGGAGCCATCCTGACAGCTCGTCCAGGGGGTGGGCAGTGGCCCACTGCTAGGTGCATGCCAGGAGGGCATGGTGGGCATGTGCCTCCAGATCTGTGTGCGGGGCAGGTAACAGAGCCATCCAGGGGGTGGGCAGTGGGGGTGGGTTGGGGGTGCAGCTCCCTGCTGTTGCATGCCCCCCCGGGGAGGCATGGGGGGCATGTGCTCCCCTAGATTTGTGCGCAGGGCAGATGCAGGCTACCTCCATCAGGTTCAAGACCAGAGGCTGCACCACCCTCTTCCTGATGGGGTGGGGCTGGGACTGCACTCGAAGCGGGTAGGGGCAGGGCCGGCTTAGCTGCATGAGGTAACAGGTGGCTCTGGAAGGGGTAGCTATGTGGGGGGCTATAGGGAATTTTGGGGTGGCTATAGCTTCTCCAAACGCCTCTAGCGCCGTCCCTACTTGGGGCACTCCACTCTGCCTTTCCCTCGGGAACCCTGTGCTGCGGGGCAGGCAGAGGACACATGGCCAGCACAGGGCTCCTGAGGGAAAGGGAGAGAGTGGAGTGTCCTGAGTGGAGTGCTCCTCCCAGCGCTGCTGCTTGCCTGCCCCACGCAGCTGAGCCCACTCTGCTGCCACCTCCTCAGAGTGCAGCCCCGCCTCGGGCCCCCTGCCAGGAAGAGGCTGGTGCTACCTCTGGCCCTAAGCCTGCAGTGGGCAGCACAAATCCACAGCACATGCCCCCCATGCACAGTGGTGGGGAGCCACCCCCACCTCGCTGTGTCCCCTGGATGAGCTGCTCACAGCTCCATCCTGACCCTGGGTCCCATTCACCACCCTGGCTGGGTAGTGCCAGCCCCTGCCCCTGCCCCACTCCCTCGCTCACTGTGGGGGCTTTGATCTCTCCCCATGCCCCTTCCCCCCACTCCCCACTCTCTAGACTTGCCAGCAGGATGCTGCTCTCCAAGCTGGCGGGCTGCATTCCTGGCCACATGCATACTGCAGATGCACGCCGCATTTATCAGTGACATTATCAGCCAAAAGAAGCTGATGACTGATCATGTTAATTTTTCTGTTATTGGTTCCGATCCAATATGTGACCGATATATTGCTTCACCTCTAGTATAAAACACTTACATTTTCACCGAAGCTGAATGTCTTTAGAGAAGACACTTGTACAGAAGGTGATTCAGGAGACTAGACAGTATTTGAGGCTGTTGGGGGGGGAAAAGCTAAGGCTAAAATGTTGATGTTTTGCATTACCAATGAATCAGCATATATATATTTTGCAGGTAGGCACAGTACTTGAGAAAGTAAAAAAAAAAAAAATGAAAAATAATGTTGGTAAATTCTAGTGTCATTTTTTATTTGAAAACTTACTATTTTTTTTTTTAATAATTGAATTCTCAGTCTTAGCAATATTCTCTCTCACAGGTGATGTTGCAGTTGTTTCTACAGATAGCTGCTGCTCAAGTAATGGATGTAGAAAGGCACATGCAGAAATAGGTGTCTGTTGGAGGCAAAACCTTTGTAAGTGTTTTGAGATGTGACTTAAATCTCTGTAAACAGATTATTTCCTAATGGTCTTGTGTATGACTTCTAATACATTCAGGCCCATTCGTTCAGGGGATGCTTGGTTGGATAATATCACCAAAATCAAGTAAGTAGTGAAACCAAAGGAGGCAAAGCAGATGTGTAACTGAAATAGTAAATCTCTTTCAGGGAGAGTAGAAATAATAACAAGAGTCAGCCTGGACAAATGCAAGGACATAGCTTAAGAGAAATTGTATTCAGGCTTTTCTGCAAGTGTTTTCACAGGTAAGCAAAAGTGTATTGTTGCTTTCAGTGTAGGCTGCACTTAGCTGTTAGTAACAGGACCAAACATGCTCAAATATCAAGCTGTAGCTCTTGTGGTTCCATGAAAAGAAGGATTTTAAATAGATGGAAACTAAAGGGTTTTTTTAGGGCTGTCAAACCATTAAAAATTGTTCGCGATTAGTTGCGTGATTAAAAAAACAAGTTGCAATTAATTGTGATTTTAATCACACAGCTAAAAACTCAGTTATGCACAGAAAAACTCCAAGTTATGCAAAATTATGCAGGTACTATGTATGGTTCTGGGGAGTGTGTGGGGGTGGAATTTGTCAAGGTGTGGGGGACTGTGGGTGTGTGTGTGGGGTTTGGAGCCTGGGGAGCGGGGTTCCCATACACCCTAGCAGGATGCGGGGTACTGTAGGTCAGGAGTGAGGGGCAGCAGCAGGGCAGTGGGGCTGTGGCTTGGGGGACAGAGAGAGAGAGAGAAACAGAGACTGCCCAGCAAGTAAATGTGTGTGCAGGAAGGGGTG
>NW_017728918.1:31553364-31559235 GCF_001723895.1 Crocodylus porosus | reverse complement strand
GAGGGAGGGAGTGGGGCAGAGGCATGGGCTGGTGTGAATGGGGCCCCGGGGTTGGGTGGGTCACGGGATGGAGCCATGGCTTATCCATGCATGTGTGGGGAAGGCGCGGGGGGTATGTTCCCCCTGATTTGTGTGTGGGGTGGAGGTGGGCTATTGCTGCGTGCTGAGCTCTGCCCTGCTACTGTTGCCCTGGGAGCTGCGTGACGCCATGCTGTGCCTCCCACTGCTGGGCAGGTAGGGGATGTGATGCAGCCAGTGCGCAGCTCCTGGAGCAACAGCAGCGGGGTGGAGAGCCCCCGTGTGCAGTAGCAGCCAGCACACAAGGGGTATATGAGTACTGTTCAAGAACAAATAAACATTTAATTATGCTGAAAGGCAATACTCAAAACTGAAGTGAAACTTTTTTAGCACAGGGTATAGTTTACCTTGGGGACCAGAATATATCAAATCAAGGGCTTAGGATTCGAAAAAGCATTAGACACAAGCTTATTAGCATGCTCATTAAAGAAAAGTATGTAGGGTATGTTCACTCATGCTTCAGAGGCTAACCCAGTCTTCACATGGGAGGTCTTAAGTAGTAACTTCCTTTGGTAGTATAATGGACTATGCAAGTTCCGCCTTGGGAAGGAAGATAGTTTGTTAGTTACTATGGGTTTATTGCTATTTTTGCAATAAATAGTATGCTTGTAGGGTGGGGTTAAAAGGAGAAAGCTGTGTTCACTGGCATGTTGGTTGGGAGGAAGAACAGATTTCCTTTGTACTCATCTGAGGAAATAGTGAGTGAACCTGTGCCATGTGTTTTGTCTGTTTTCTTTCCAAACGTTGGGAGGTCAATCGACAGTGGAATGACTGAGAAATTTTCTGGGCCCTGGGGAAGAAGTAAAGCTTACCTTTGAGCATTTCCTTTTTCTCCTGAACCATGAACCAGCAGATTGAAAGAAGCATGAACAGAAAATAATCTAAATTGGATGCCTCCTTCTGCAAACATGTATCCTGTACCTTGAAGACACTAGGGCTGCTTGCAGGCATTTAAAAACAAAAAACGCTCTTTACTGGAAGAAGCAGTACATTATTTTGACTCAACTGTGCAGCGTCTATACAGATCAGGCAATCAATGGGGCTTTTTTGTGCTTTTATCTCAAGCTGAGTGAATTGTGTATTAGATAAAAGCACCAAAAAAGCCGCACTAAAGCACCTGATATACAGAAGTTGAGCGAACCAGTCCAGCTAACACACTGGGCATGTGGTGAGGTCAGCGCAGGAGCACCTGGAATTTAAAGTAAAGTGCTGTTTTTTGTTGTTTGTTTTGTTTTTTAACAACAAGCAGTCTAGGGTACTACAAAGCAGGGAACGGCAGAGGAAGTATGAAAAGCTCCTACATTATTTGTCTGTTGTCTCATGCTCTTGTAGCCAACTCATGTGGGAAGGAACATAAGAACAGAAGTGTCATATGGCAGACCAATAATCCATCCAACCTAGTAACCCCTTTCTGACAGTAACAAGCCATAGATGCTTTGGAGAGTATACAAATGGATGCAGATCTATCCCCAACATCATCATATCTTTGGCATCCAAAAGTACAAGTATATCTAATCAAGGGCTCAGTAGATTATAAAATGAAGAACAGCAGATAAACTGGGGAATCTGGGCAGAGCAGAAAAGGGTGTCTCTCCTTTGCTGCAGAGTTTCTTTTGAGTAAACAACTTCTTTGCCTGCAGTATCCCCTCCAGTAGGCATCTCTAATACTCTTTCCGAGGAGATGGTATTGGATATTAGGCCAAAGCCATCTTTGCCTGAAGAAGGAAGTAGGTGGCTGGTTCCCTGCTCTGAGCCACCACACCCTACTTCTTGGCAAGCAGAATCTAGACCAGTATCACAGGACTGCTGCCAAGAAGTAGAATTGCCTATGCCAGGATTTGAAAGTCTTTGGCAGTATTTTTCCCCTCTCAAAAGCAAACGTGCCCAATCTGGAAGTTGTATGGCAGAAGTTGTGTTTGGTGACAAAAGCACTGTTTGTATGGTAGAGATGGCAGTAGTTGTTAATGAAAGCAAACATTATATGACTTCAGAAGTTAGTGTTTGCTGCTAAATAAACTAATAGTAACATAAAAGTGTTAATGCTTTTATGAATGAACTGCCTGGGTAAATTGCTGTGGCCCCACACCTCGAAAAAAATCATTCTTTTGAATGGCTCCTATGATTTAATTGAAAGTTAGAAGCTTCTCTTCACTACATAGTATCTGAGGGTTATAGTGTTGGTCCAGCATTCTGGAATATGTTCTGAGTAATTTGTTCACAATGCCAGGAATAAATCTGCCCTTTTTTGCTAATCTCAGCTGAACTGGCCAGTGGAATCTCTGTAAATGTAGTAGCTTTTTTACCAAGGGTGGATACCTACTATTGCCTAGCTTCTCTGTGTAAATATGAATGCACATCCCTCTGTGTGCCAGCTCTTTCTTGTTTAGATAAAACAAGTTAGTAAAGATGAGGTTGGAGTCGCACAGTATATACATGTACAGATAAACAGATCCTCCTTTTCAGCTTAGTGCATTTCACTTGGTAAACTAGCACTCAGGTACATGTAAACTCACCCACTGAAACTGCAGAAAAATGAGTATCAATACTAGTCATGAGGAACTTTTTCCTACATTCAGGTGTAGGAATACTTGACGTAGTGTAATACAGTTCTGGAAAAAGAGAACTCCAAAAGACTGGAGAATCCAGTTGTATTTCAGGTTACCATCAATCACATTGTCTGAAGTTTTTGGACAACAATAGATATTTGCAGGAATCTGGAGCCTTGGTCCTTTGGCAAAAAAGAAATTGAAGGAGGATCAGTCTGAAGGTGACAGCAGAAAGGCCAGTGGATTTAGTGTAAATGCTAAACATGGTACAGAATAGTAATTCTAATAGTCATTGGCACAGATTTTTCCTTTCTCTAGATAGTAATGCATATTGGCTAGGTTCATGCTGGATGTCTTTTAAAAAATATTTATCCTTGGTTATTGTTTAAAATGAGAGTGCTACAGTTTCATTCTTACAAGAAGACGTAACTTTTTTTTCCATACACGACAAGTTGGGTGGACAATTGAAAAAGTAATGGCTGGAGCACAAGCAAAGGAAAAAGTGTAATAAACAAAGAGGACTTTGAAAGACTTGCCAAGCTTACAGAGGGCATGGAAATAAAATGGGTGAGTAACTGTAAATTTAGTTCTGTGTATTCTGTTACAATTAAAGTACTTTTCCATCAAAAATACCTTTTTCCCCCTTTGCTCTAATTTGTGAAAATAATTAGTAAAAAGCATTAATACTACATATTCACAGTGCCTGTTCCTTCCAAATAATGATATTTTGTTACCAAGTTAAAAAATATTGCAGTCTCTCAAATAATAAAACACACTTATTGACTACCAGTTTTTGTTGTGTGTGTGTTTTTTAAATGGCCTTTTTTGTAAAGGTGCAAACTAGTAAATCTGTGTGGTATTTCCAGGAAAAGGAGGACAAGGATTTGATCTAAGCTAAAATATTGAACTGATTTCATAGGGGATGATCATTAGGCTGGAGTCCATAATAAAAATCTGTAAGTTATGATCAGAATCATCATTACTTATTATTGAAAATTATTTCAGACTTTAAAAAATCCTGGTTCCTTAGTCAGTGCAAATTGACAAGTCAGTGTCATTAGGCTGTGAAAGTGGTTTTTTTTTTCTACATCAACAGAACTGAAATATCCTAACTTGGTAGGATATAAACCTATGTAAACTAGAGTTAAACTGTTTGGGTGAGGTTTTCCAAGAAAACTGAAAACATTAATATCCTTTTCTTTTAAAATAATCACTTAAATACTGTTTAAGAACTGTTGTCTTCAACCTTGAGGTAAGAAAGAACTTTTTTTTGAGTAACTTCATTGATATTCCCATTTAAATGGATGTCCTGTTGCCTCTAATTTATTAGTGCTGCTATATCTAGTTCTAGAAAAGATCTCATTTTCTCCATAGGTGAGATTCTAATTGTTCTAAATTTGTCTATAACAGAAATGTCTCCTCACAGAGATGTAATTTAGAGTTAAAGCTCTGCACCATTGCTTTTATGGTTATTAATCCTGAATCCAGGTAAGTGCATCATTAATTCACAGAAGTGTAGTGGGTGTAGAGGGAGATCTTTCATGAAGGAGGTTCCCTTTGGGAAAACAGCTGTATTCTGGCTTCTCTATTTAAATAAGAAAGTCACTTGAGGCTTTCTTAAACTTGAAGAAATAAAGCTTTAATTGAAGCTATAGTATACAATCAGAATAGTCAGCCGAATACAAAATCTAATCGGAGATAAGCCAGCAATTTTTAAAATGCGCACAGTAGAAGAAGCTAAAAATATTAAATAAAGGCTTTTGAGTTCAGCAGCAAACAACAAACTTTGAACTAAATAGTAAATCTTTTGCCTTATGGGACAGTCTACCAGGATCTATCCAACTCGCAAATCTCCCAAGACCACAGTACCTTCATTTGGAGGCAGTGTATCCAGACTCTCCAGGGTGGGATTCCTGACTTAATAGAACTCCCTTCTACATTGTCTGGATGTTGTGTACTAGAAAATAAGGTGAGTGAAGTGATTCACATTTTAAAAGAACCAATTCAACTGTAAGAAGTGTCCTGTGCTAGTTTGCAAACAGCACAGTTAAGCATTTTTGAGCTCAGAATTTGAGTTGATTCTGCAAATGCTGCTGCATTTGGCAAACTTAAATTGGTGACCTTGAGTAAAATGCTTGTGAATAAAAGGTTTTTATGGCCTGAGCTGCTCCAGGAGCCCTGATTTTTATCAGACCAGCTGTATGGTCTTTGCTTGCTTGGCTTTTGTTGGGGGTTCAGTAACTTTCTCATACTTTTATCTCAACAGATGTATATTCCTGGTCATGCTGGCTTTATAGAAAGTGAAGTGGCTGATAGACTGGCAAAAGAAGGAGCCAGAAAACAAAACTTTGAACTTGCTAGTAACTAAATTTAATTCTAAACAAAGACTGTGGTCATAAAAGTACAGATTACTTCAGTATCTCAATATTACAACAGCACCAGCTGGAACTGTTTCAGTGTTGAAATTAACTTATTTTAACTAAGGAATGTAGTTCTACATGTAAATATGCAGTGTCCTGTAGAAAAAAAAATCAGTATTGTAAAGTGTTCAAGTGACATACTTCTGTTATTTGTAGATACTGTTTCACAGTTAAGGTTCAGATATTGTGGAAATAAGACAAGCAGTACTGAGTTTGCATCCTCTTTTTGCCACAGCGCTGCTTTTGAAGTTAGCTGTTCTGTTAAAAGCTGAGTTTGGACTTTGGTTTAACTAAATGTTGAAGTTGTTATTGTTTCAGAAATATTGCAGTATTTCTGGTCATGTGTATGTATCCCAGGTAACTTGGGTATATACTCCCCTTCTGCAATTGAAGGGGATTGTTAGCTGGCAGGTGTGCTGTGGGGGGACTGCAGACTGCTCAGTTTCCATCCGTCCCTATAAAACTAGGCCAGGACAGTCAAGGGAGTTAAGTTAATGTAAATAAATTTGTATATAGTTATCACAAGGAAAAGAAACATGGATATAAACATATGTACTCTGTGTGTGTGTGTAAATACATATGCACACACATACATACATACATACATACATACATACATACAAATAACATAAACAATACCCTCTGGGTAAATGCCATAAAACCTTATACCAGTACTCCACATACAGGTAAGTCACAGGTAAGTATCTGATCTGCAACAGACAAACCCCAAAATAAACATAGATAGATTTCATAGACATTAGGGCTGGAAGGGACCTCGGGAGATCATCGAGTCCAGCCCCCTGCCCAAAGGGCAGGAAGTCAGCTGG
>NW_017728918.1:31538817-31552779 GCF_001723895.1 Crocodylus porosus | reverse complement strand
TGGATCACCCGCCTATCTTCTGGCGTGGATGCTTTGCCCCAAAGTTTGGTGTCATCAGCGAACTTAGCCAGTCCACTCCTGACTCCAGTGTCCACATCATTAATGAAGATAGCTAACAGATAAGTTATAGATAAGTATGGGTGAACAATAAATAAGCCACAAATAAATACAAATATACAACAGGTGAAATAATAGCAACAGGGGGTTCCAGTAGAGTCCTAGGACTCTACTCGTCTACTGATTTACAAACATGAGGGTTCACAAAATATAGGGCATGACATCACGCCACTTACGGCGCAAGAACCCTAAAGATAAACTTAATCCCAAGGGGAAACCCCAATGCCCTTGGGTTTTTCCCCTACAAGGAAGCTGGTAACTTTAGGGGGGCCCTCCCAGGGGGCCCTCCACTTTCAGGAGCCCTTAACTAACCAGGGGGGGCTCCTCCTCTCCTGTGGGAATCCTCTTTGCCCTGCAACTTACAGCTCCCAGGCCTGGAGGGTGGCTTTCTTGCCTGCAGTGAGCTTCAGGGGGTTGCTGTCCCCTGGAACAGGGCTCTTCTATGCAGGGCTTCTGGGGCCTCTGGCACAGCCCTGTCTGCTGGCTCAGTAGTCCAAGCATTGTATGGCTCTTTGGACTCAACCTTTTGCTATGGGTCGGAGGCCTGGGCTGCCTTGTGCAGCACCCGGCTCAGTCCGCTCCCGGACCCTCCGTGCAGTGCCTCTTCACTGAGCTCCCAGCCTCGTTCCGGGGGTTGAGGACCTGAGCCGCCCAAGTGCTCCAAAGGTCCTAGTCCATGCACCGTGTCGCTGGCTGCATGCCAAAGGTTGCAGACCTCAGTTTCCTCACACAGCTCCCAGGGTCTGGATGCCGTGCTGCACACCAAGAGCCTAGCTGCTGAAGCCGTCTGCCGTTCCCCACTGATGGAAGTCTTTAGGGGCACTTCTGGGCTACGCCCTGCTGAGCAGCTCTCCTCAACTCTTCTGAGCCCCTCTCTTCTCTGTCCGGGGTGTGTTCCCCTCATGCTGGGCATGAAGCTCCTTTTATACTCTCTGGGGTTCCACCCCTGAAGTCTTCCAGACCGGAGTGTTGCAGTCTTCAATTAAGTCTGGTGTGGGAGCTCCTCTTCCCCGCCCCTCAGGAAAGGGGTGTGACTTGGTTCCTTTTGCTGCCTCCTGATTGGTGGATGGGCTCCACCAATCAAAACAGCAAGATTTCAAGCCTCGGACTCAACCCAAGCTCCAAAAGGCAAGCCTGCTACATTTATTTTTCTTCTTGACCAAAAGAACAGAAATGAATTGAAACCTGATCATTTTGATACATGTGCATTAAATATTCTGCATGAGACAGTACAGAAAATACTAAGTGCAACTGCAGTCCTATTTGAGGATTCAAAACAGTTTAAATAGTCCTCTAAGAAACAGCCTGTTTTTTGCATAAAACACTCTCTTTTTTTTTTTGCAGGTGGAATGAAGAAATAAAAATTTGACTGAGTGAAAGGATATGAATGCTTTGTCCCACTTCCAATTGCACATAGAACAACCATCCTCTTGGACACTCCTGCTGCAGAGGTAGCTGGCAGTTGCAGTAGAGCAGAGCAGTGAGCCATCTGCTCCACTAATCTACTTGCTGGCCATCAGGAGCACATCAAGATTCGTTGAGGTCCTGGGCCTGGGGCCCGTCCCCAACCTGCACCCTGCCCCGCAGTTGTGGGCTTCATCCCTGGCCAGTGCAGCAGGAGCAGCAGCCAGAATGGGACACATTGCCCCCCAGAAGCTGTAACTGCCATCATCTGCAGGTCCACACTGGAGCTGATGCCGGGGGTGCGGAGCCACTGCCTGCTGGGCACGTGCAGTACAGACTGAGCTCCAGGGTACACTGGATGGTGCTGATTTGTGGGAAGGTCTTCACAGGCTGGCCAAGTTCCAGTCTGCAATGAGTTGCTTGCAAACAGGGCACAAAATCCTAAGCCCTGTCCAGAGGGGGTGGAGACAGGGCCTGAGAATCTGAGACCAGCCTGGGCTGGCTCAGGCTCACTTTGTCTTCTTCAGCCTTTTGAGTAACTAGGGCCTGGGGGGCTGAGGGAAAAGCTGGAGGCCCCTTCTGGCAGGGCTGGTGGGGGCAGGGGGCCATAGGTCAAGAATTAGGGGTACCGGCAAGGCTGGGAGGGGAGGGGGGCTGTGTATAGGG
This sequence comes from Crocodylus porosus, assembly GCF_001723895.1. NCBI lineage: Eukaryota > Metazoa > Chordata > Crocodylia > Crocodylidae > Crocodylus > Crocodylus porosus. The sequence continues at coordinate 31,550,592 of NW_017728918.1, read as the reverse complement.
TGTGGGTCATGCTGCCAGAACGGTGGGAGGGAGCTATGGGAAGAGCTAGCAAGGTGGGCAGGAGCAGAGCATGGTGATGCAGGTGGTGCTGCAAGGATTGGGGTGAGGCTGTGGGGACAGCTGGCAGGAAGCTGGGCATAGGTGTACAGGTGGGTATCCTGGGCCACATGGTGTAGGGCTGGTAGCCCTCCAAGATCTGATCTCCTGGCTCAGGGCTCCTAAGCTGGGTGATTTGGTGGGGACAGGCTTAATTTGTGGAGCCTGGGGCTTAATTTTGTGGGCTCACCACAGCTCTGCAGTCTATTCCACTCTTGCTACCTCAACCCAGTCAGGCTGATGGGGATGATGCATGGGCAATGTGAAGAAGGGAGGGCAGGGCGTGGGAGGCTGTTGTTTTTTTTTCTTCTCCCTCAGAGACAGAGAGAAATGTGGGGGGAGCCTGCTGCTTTTATTTATTCTCCCTTTTTCTCCACCAAGAGCTGGGGGAGAGAGCAGTGCCTGGGGAGGCTGCTGTTAATGCCTTTTTCTCTCTCTCTTTCTCTCCCAAGGGCCCAGGGAGAAAGCCATCAATACCTGAGAAGCTTCTGTTACCAACTCCCAGTTAGAGCAGGGAGCACTGGAACAGACACCCAGGGAAGCTGTGAATGCCTCAGCACTGGAGGTGTTCCAGAAGAAGTTGATTAGCCACTGGTTGGGGATGTGCCAATGCTCTTGCTGAGATTCAGCCCCTGAGGGCCCTAGCTGTAGGGTTTTGCCCCTCTGTCTCAAGGTCAGACCGATGCTACCTTGGGGTCAAGAGTGAATTTTCCCCTGGTCAAATTAGTACAGACTGGGGAGGTTTGCCTTCCTCTGTGGCAGGAGCATGGCCTCTGCCTGGGATCTTGCAGCAGCTGCTGAGGGGCTGTACCAGGGTGAGCCCTGCAGGCAGTGCCAGCTGGCATCTGTCAGCCTGGCAGTCCTGTGTCACTTCCAGGCTGTCGCCCTCACGTTCTAAGGCTCCAGTAGGGCTTGCCACAATTTTCCTTTAGAGTGGAAAGGCTTCTTACCTTTTCTGCTTGGACCCCAGAAGTCCTTTTCTTTTCCCCAACCCCAGCAAAATCACAGGGCTTCTTTGCTTTTTTCCATGGAAAACACTTGATTTCATGCTTTCTGTGGAAAAAATGCAGTAACTAACTACATAGAGGGGCTTGTGTTTGATGCATCTCAAAGTTTACTGCAGCCTCTGGACATTACATTTAAGTCTAGAAAAGATGCCAAAGAGTGCAAAAGTCATTCCTAAAGACCATGTTGCTCAGTTTGGCAAAGATAAATTTCACAGTGATGGTACTGTGCTGTTCTGCATTGCATGCAGCAAGGCTGTAGATCACATTCGAAAGCAGACTATTGAATGACACTATTGTATAGCTAAACATAAAGAGAATGAAAAGAGACTAGGAGAAAATAGCTGAAACAGCGGGTCCATCAAGAACAGTAACGAAACAATGCGCTGTGAGTGAAGCATTCCAGCATTCTGCAGCTGCCAAAGACCACTGAGACACTACCACTTTGGCTTTTGCTCAAATGCATTTAAAAGCACTTTCCTGTATATAAAATGGATTTACCTGCTATTGGGGATTTTTTTCAGCGAGCACAAGGAATGAGACGCAAAGTACAGCTTAAACCACTTTTAACTTGCAAGTGCTTTAATGGAAATGGTGCCATTCCCCAGTTAGACCAATTGTATTCCCACCTACCAGCTCTTTTTGAAGAGGAAAAACAGCACCTTCTAAATGACTTTGAGGGAAACTTCATTGCTGTGATTGCCAATGAAATGGCTGTCTTCCAAAATAGACCAGTTTTCAACATTTTATTTGAGGTGCTCAAGGTACATCCTCCTAGCTATGCTGAGATTCCTGCACCACAACTGGTATGGCATGTACATGTACCCAGTGTGCCTGGGGAGAGTTAATCATGCCACCACTGCACATGCCTTTATTTCTTGTATGGTGAAATTCAGCATCCTCCTTCAGCAATTATTGGCATTTGTAACAGACAGTGCCAGCTACGTGACAAAGGCTTGGAATGATGTGCTTTGCAGTCGGAGGTCAAACTGTGTGCATATTCATTGCTGTGCACTTGTTGCTTTGATGAAGTCACTTTTGGTGAAAGCTGCAGCTCATGCACAGTTCTTGAGCTACCTGAAGGAGAAGAGTGTTGATTCACCAACACTTCTACCTAAACCAGTTGTGACCAGGTGGAATACAAGGTTCAATTGCATAAAGTACCCTGCATAGTACTGCTAGCTCTACCATGAGTTCATAGAGCATGAATAAATGGAATAAGGGGATATATCTGTTCTGTGGGAACTAGCTAGCCTGTTAGTAGTAGAAGACCTGCACACTGACCTGAACTACATTGCAGAGAACTGTGGATCCCTGGTGACAGCCCTGGACATTTTACAGTCCCAAAAAAGACAAATACACAAAGTATACAACATTGTCCTGGATTCAGTTTCACAGCTGGAACATAAACAGCCAGCAGTTGATTTTTCTTCATGCTGTTTGTGCTCTGGATCCTAAACAAATTTGTGCTGTTTATATAGATTATGAAACTGTGAAACTGGAATTAAAGCTGTCCAGTAAATGCAATGTGGAATGGCTGGTGTATTTAGGGATTGTCAAAGACAGTTGCAGACACTGAGGATCCCATTCAGTTCTGGATGGTGTTGAAGATCACAGTCCCAACCTGGGAAAATACAGAGTGGTTCTCCTCCAACTGACTGTAAATTCAGCTGATGTGGAAACACGTTTCAGCGAACTTGGTGTTCTTTTCAGTGCTCAGCGCCAATGTCTGAAAGATGAATATGTGGCTGGATATCTGCAACTCTACTTTAACAATACAGGTTAACTTAGAAAGTGATTAAATTTTCTGTACATTAAAAAAAGACAACTTAGCTAGCATTTGGGCCAGAGCCCTCGGCTAGCTTGAGGACTCTGTTTATTTAAGAAGGAGAATATTTTAGGTATTAGTCTCTGTACTTGAAAGGACCAGCCAGCAAGTTTCTTCCTCAGAGTCTTAAACGTCTCCAAGCAGTTTGTGGATTGGAACTAGGAACTTGGGGATGCAGTGACTGGTAGAGGTCAGCAACCATTCCCATAGCCAACAGGTGGGAGCAAGAACCAGTGCACCCCAGCAGCTTACTGAGAACTCCCCCCCAAGAGCAGCTTATATCATAGTAAAGACCGGAGTACCCCAGCACCTTGCTGAGGTGGCAGGGTCCCCCCAGGAGCAGCATACATGATCCCAGCACATCCCAGCAGTGCATCTTAGCAGCTCACTGAGGAGCTGTCCCCCTATCTAGCCAGTTAGGGTGAGGCAGGTATAGGGTGGTGGGCCCCAGGTCTCTCCCCCCGCCCCAGCTTAGGTGAACCTCCGAAGTCCAGACTGTCCGAGCTGGGTAGAAGCTGCCCAAGGGGTGGTGTGTTGCAGGGCACTCTGGGCACCTGCCACTTGAGGAGTGAGTCAGGATCCAGGCTATGGGGGAGCAGCTGACAATCAGGCCTTTCATGTGATCCGCTAGGGGTGGGGCTAGCAGTCCATAAGCCCCAGCCACAAGGCAGAGCAGACAGTCGGCCACTGGCCAGGTAACATCTGGGGGAATTGTTGGTGGGACTGCAGGGGGGTCCCAGTAGGCCCAGGAAGCAGGGCTCACGGGGCCCTGAAGTGAGTGAGTGGCCTGAGGAGAGCAGAGAGCCCAGGTGGGGCTGGACTACGGAACTTAAACCTCAGAGTTTAAAAATGCTTTAGGCTGTACTTTGTGTTTCATTCCTCTTTGTCCTATAACACACTTGGCTGTTGTTGATACACAGCTTGCAAGGGTTCAGAAATGATACCTTTTATTATACCAACTTTTATTATTTTATTTTTTTAATACCTTTTATTAGACCAACCAGAGAAACAGACTTCCACCTTCAGCTTCCTCTGTGCAAAACTGGGGACTTTTTACCATTTTTAATTTTCCCTGAGCCTGAGGAAGGGTGTGTATGCCTGAGATCTTGCAGAAAAAAGATAATTTTGTTGTGATTTCTTAGTTGGTCTAATAAAAGGGATCATCTCTGAACCAAGAGTTATAGAGTTTTGCATTTCTTTTTGTCTCAGACCAACACAGCTACCACATACATCCCTGGTTCAGAGCTGATAACTTTTATTAGACCAACTAAGAAATTGCAAAAAAAAATCTTTCTTTGCATGCTTTCAGGCACATGCATCCTTCCTCAGGCTCAGGGAAAATTAAATTAAAAATGAGTCCATCCTCATCAGTTTTGGAGCAACATTTTGTTTCTAGGAAGTTTAGACTAGATTGCCCTCTTCCTCTGTAAGACAAGTGACATACAAAGGGAAACGTGCTGTCTTAATTCACATTTGCAACTCTTAAGAGTAGAAATAATGCAACTTTTCTTCAGACCTACTACTTCCTTTTCCAAAACAACATTAATGGTAACAAGAATACCCAGAAGTCTTTATGAGATGGAAGAATAATGAAAAGGTCATCACTTGTTAAGAAAGGGCTCTTGGCAGCTGAATAATCCATGACAATAGTGTAGGTAGAATAAACCTAATCCACTTACTACATTCTAAAGATTTGTATCTGCTCCAAATCTACTACTAAATCTACTGAATCTACTACCTTGCACAGTCATGGAAACCATGGGGGAGGGCCGTCACACTGCAGGACAGGCTGAGGATACAGGCCGACTTGGACACATGCTCAAGGTGGGCCGATCAAAACTGGATGGCCTTTAATGTAGAGAAGTGCAAGGTGCTGAAGCTCAGTAGGAAGAACACTGAGCATACTTACAGGCTTGGGAGTGCTATGCTTGCTAGCCCCATGACCAAAAGGGACTTGGGAGTCTTTATTGACCACAAGATGAATATGAGCCACCAATGTGATGCAGTGACAGGCAAAGCTAACCAAACTGGTGTGCATCCACCGATGCATCTCAAGCAAAACTGGGGAAGTCATCATTCCACTTTACTCGGCCCTGGTGAGACCGCAGCTGGAGTACTGCATCCAGTATTGGGCCCCCACTTCAGGAAGGATGTGGAGAAGCTTGAGGGGGTCCAGAAGAGAGCCACCTGTATGAGCCAAGGCCTGGAGGGAAGGCCGTATGAGGAGAGGCTGAGGGACTTGGGACTCTTCAGTCTGGATAAGACAAGGCTCAGGGGGGACTTGATGGCAGCCTTCAACTTCATAAGAAGGGTACATCAGGACCTGGGAAAACATCTGTTCACCAGAGCTCCCCAAGGGATAACAAGGTCTAATGGCCATAAACTCCAGGAAGGCCGAATTAGACTGGATATTAGAAAAAAGTTCTTTACGGTGAGTATGTCCAGGAACAAACACCTCCCAGAGGTAGGCAAGTACCTACTCTGGTTTCCTTAAAAAAATAGCTGTATTTTTTTTTTGCTGCTGTCACTTGATCCCAGCTGACTTCCTGCCTATTGTGGGGGGGCTGGACCTAATGATTTCATGAGGTCCCTTCCAGCCCCTAATGTCTATGAAATCTGTGTATTAAGCTGGGATGGTAGAAGTTGATATTAACCAAGTACAGTTCTAAATAACTGCAGAAGTTGTGAAGAATTGTGTCCTGTTATTTTTTACAATATACTCATAACCCAGGGGCAGGCAAAATATGGCCCACGGGCTGAATCTGGCCCACTATGCCATTCTATCTAGCCCATGGGGACCCTAAAAAATTTAGTAAATAAATATTTATTTGCTTCTGGCTGCCTGTAAAAGATAGTATGAGCCAGGGGAAGTAGGACCCAGGGGGAGTCAGCAGTAAGATGGAGCAGTCCAACCCTGCCCCAACCCCAGACATTTCCCTGCCTTCCGGCCCTTGCACTACTCCAGCATGATGTGGCTTGGCTGTATCGCCGGACCAGGGAGCATGGGGCTGCGCTGCTACCTATGTGTATATAGGAAGGGGCAGAGTGTGTGTGTATTCACAGGATGAGTCCTACACACGCATACCCTGAGTGGATGAGTCACACTGCCACACATGCACACATCCACACCCTCTTACACACCCTAGTCACCCTCCCTCCACACACAGCACCCCACAAACCCCATACCCTCCCATACCCCACATATTCATACACATACCTACATGCTCCCTCACTCCACCCTCACCCCTATCCACCCCCCACAGACACATCCACACTCTCCCCCACACCCTTGCAGTCCCCCACAAACCTATACCCCTCCCCCAACATACAAGAGTAAGGCTTCATTTTAAGCTATTGTGTAATCACCTCTATGAACACTACACGAACACATGTAAATCAGGACAAAAATATTTTTTGAAATCAAATCAACAAATGTTGTAGGTGTTTGCTTTTTAGAATATAATTTGGCATTTTTCTTGTTCCAAAATGGCAAAACCCCTTGCTGAAAGCAGTATGCCTGGGGGCAAGGGGAGGGACTTCTGATGGCAAAGGTCAGGGGTTAGGGGGTGGGATTTCTGGTCACCTGTCAAAGCAGGGCTACATGTCAAAGGGTGCGGCTACCCATGAGGCCCTCGATAGCTTGGCAAAACTTTGATAAACGGCTCTCCACCCGAAATGATTTCCCACTCCTGTTAGAACCAAATCAGGAGACTGAACATATTGCCCTACTGACAAGTTTCCTCTTTAAAGCAAAAATGTAAACAAAACCTTTATTTTTTCATTGCTGAGGAAGCTTATTGCACTACTTCACGAGTAAAAGATCTCCATTTCACAGCTGAGAACTGACTGATTTGTTACTGATTACAGACAGGTTATTGACAGAGAATTATTGATTTGTCCAGTGTTACAGAGCAAGTCTGTGGCAGGGCTAGGAAAAGAAACTGCTGAATACAGATACAGAAACACTGTTATTAAGTGGGTTGCCAAAGTCAAGACATGAGGAAGGTAACAAACATTCAAATTAGAAAAATCCTTTCATTAGTATGCTCTCCAAGAACAAATCACTGCAATGCATTATTACAAAGTCACAGATATATGCATCAGTGCAGGATTAGGTAAATTACTTCTAAAGGTCCAGATTGTTCAAATTCATCTTATAAAGATTCTTAGAGAAAATGAAGTAGGAATTATTTAACTAAATATAATCTTATGCAGTCTGCTTGCAGCCATTCATCATTCAATGAACATTAAGGGTGTTATCCACTACTCCCAGTCCATATCTCAAAATAAGTATTAGAGTATTTGGAAAATGGAAGCAGAACATGTCCTACAGTGGAAGATTCACAATTTACAATTCTGCTCAGGCTCAGGTTCCACATACTATACTGTCGGCCCTGGATTTACAACCCAGTCCTGATACCTTGTTCTGGGTGGACCCGACTTTTAGAATGACTATGATACCTCCATTCCATAATAGGCAAATTTTATTGATACACAGTGATTGCAGTAAAAGCACTGGAGGCAAAGCAAAGAAAATACCTTCTCCCTCATCCTACTTATCTACCAGTCCCAGGGATTCACAAGGAGACTAATGTGCCTGGCCAGTACACAAGTGCCACCTTGTGGTTCTTTGCTTGAAGGACATCAGTAGTCTTGGAGGTTGAGGGTTGATGCCCGTGGCAGAGCACAGTTGGGGTGCTTGCCACGTGGCAGGGGCTGCAGTAGTCTGGGTCAAAGTCAGCAGAGAAGGCGGTCAAGCAAAGCCCCTGAATGTCATTCTAAGTAAGGAGATGTGTGGCGGAGCACCTTTGGGGGGGTGCTCGCCACCTGAGGGCTTTCACAGGCTCTGAAGGGATCCTGCTTTGGAGGAGCAGCAGGGGAAACCTCCCCCAGGAACTATTTTAAGGGGGAAGGTGTGTGGCAGGGCACTATTGGTGTCTGCCACTTTAAGAGCAGAGCCAAGCAGCCAGCAGAATCGATTGCAGCAGCCATTTTAGACCTCTGGCCACCTATATAAAGAGAGCAGTTCACTGCCTGGCTATAAGGCTGCATGCAATATCCTGGAGGTATAGGCAGGAGCTTAAGGGGATGGTTTGGAGGCTCTTGGTCCCGGGCATGACCTAAAACTGCACCCTGCTGGGAGTGAATGGTTTGGTGGGGCTCTCAGGAAATGACAAGCCAGTTACTACTCTGGTGAAAGGTGGGTAGGGGTGCCTTAACCCCAGCCCTCACCTTTGGGTGGGTCTTTTATCATCAGAGGTAGTTGGGGCCAGGCATGGCTGAGGTTGCCTGAGCTCTGTGGGGTGCAATATCCTGAGGAGATATAGTTGGGGCCAGGCATGACTGTGGCCACCTGAGCCCTGTGGGGTGCATGTAGTCCCAGTGAGGGGGTGGCTCCAGTGAGGGGGTGGAGATGAAGAGCCCCAATGAGGTCAAAACCAGAGGGCTGGAAGCCCAGTATGTATGAGTATATAGAGTTGCCCTGGAAGGGGCCAGGGCAAGCTTAGACCCAGTCAGGTAACTGGCTGGCCACTACCCTGGTGAGGGTCACAGGAGAGGCCCAAAAGACAGTACATGTCTGCCACCCAAGGTATGAGCTAGCTAAAGCCTATGGCCTAAGGGACCTGCTCCAGGAGGGAGCAAGGCAGTACAAGCTGCTGAGGTGTGAAACAGACCCTGTGAGAGGGGGTGGAGTGTGAGAGGCCCTAGTGAGAGGAGGGCGGTATGAATGTGTGTGTGTCTGAGGCCTGACAATGAGGCCTAAACTTGGTCCGGCTGTAGGCCAGGAGCATTGTGTCAGCTGGATGCCATCTGCGAGGCTTGGGCTGAAGTGTAGGGGAGGAACAGAGCCACAGATAGCACCCCCTGGCAAGAATGGGCAGTCTCCTGCCTTAATTAACAACATAATTAATTAACAGCAAGGCATGGCAGACGAGACAGGTGGGTGGCATGCCCAAAGGCAGGTAGGGAAACGAGCGCTGTGGCTGGTCAGGGATCCTCACTTTGCCACAATGCCCACCCCCATGATGGGATGGGCGAGATGGGCTTGTGGTGCACCCTCTGCCTATGGTGGCCTTGAGATCCTCCCTGCTGCTCTGAAAATCCCTCCTTTTGTATCCTTTCTTTTCCTGATGACTCTTCATTTCTGGGTACTATTGATTGGTCTCCCTGTGGTGGACATATTGTCTACATTCTTTCCTGTCAGCATAACTCTTTGTTTCCACAAACCCATCACATGCATACATCTTAATTTGGTCATTTGCCAGTACCTTAATTTTGGCATTTCTGGCCTCTAAATTTGGTCAGTTCACCAGAACCAGAAATTCCAGGGGCTTTGCAGCTGGTCACTGTAACCTAATGTCAATTCTGCAGGTCCTTATCTTTGGTATGGGTTTTCAGGAAACACCGCCTGCATGTTTTCAATTTCCCAGGATATACGGGCCTGTTTGTATCATAGCTTCAGAAACAATATCTGCCTCAAAGGCTAGGAACAAGAAACTCTATCAGAAACAGATTTTTACAAGCAAATTAACCTTGCTGTTTCCCTAGACCATTGTTCTAACACAATATTTACTCTACCTACAAACCAAATTTTAAAAGCAAATGTCTAAATATCATTTTCTAGCTATCACACCCCAAAGAGCATTACTGAGCTGCCTGTGCCAAAAACTGACTGCATGTACTGTCTTTGAGCACGTAAATGCTCAGCTGGCCAGTTGTATACTGTACAGTTGGGTTCTCCAGCAAAAAGTTTATTTCTCTTGATATTTCTGGTGTGGGAAAACAAATTGGCAGTAGTATGACAGCTCCTCTAGAAAAACAGTCAATTCTAAAGTTAAATTTGTTGGGTGTCTATACATGTGGTCCAGGGTGGTAGGATTGGGGGGAGGGGGGTGCTTTAATTACAGAGGCTCTAAAAGCCTCTCTAATAAAAGTACCTGCAGCATGATGTGTAGTCAACATTCTGCACTTCAAAATGGCAGCAGGGTGCTTGAACTAAAGCTCATTCAATGAGCTTTAGTTCAAGTGCCCCCACTGCCATTTTGAAGCATGGGGGCACTAACTAGACATGACATGGAGGCTGCTGGAGCATGTTAATTAAAATGCTCCAACAGACTCTATTAATTGAGTCTGCTCCAATGCATGCTGATTGAATGTCCGTCATGTGTATAGGTGCTTAATCGGTGTGTTCGCATATGCAGGGGCCTGCAGTTGCCACAGCAAAAATAGCAGCAGCACAAATCTGTGCGGGTGGATTTTTCTGCTGTGTATACCCATGCACATGGGGTCGATGCAGAGCAAATTGCCCCAGGTTGGGTAGGGGAGGCTGGGCCAGCACCTGGGCTGCCCCAGCACATTTATCTTGGGTTTTGGGGGCCTTTAGGGGCAGCAGTGGCAGCGACCCAGGTGCTCAGAGCCTGGCTGGCAGCATGGCACCGTCTGCTGCTCCTGCTGTGTGCACTGCACCGATTTTAAGTGGTGGGTTTTTTTTGGCACCAGGATCGCTGCCATCCAGAGCCTGGGGCTTACCCCCCAGGCTTTCTGCTAGCTCAGGTGCTGCTCCACCCCAGCTCAGACTGCTCTGGTCCTGAGTACATGTGCAGATGCTGCACCCAGGATCAGTGGATTCCAGCATGACCTGTGAAGGAGTTTTATCATGTCACCTTAATGGCATGTGTAGATGCACCCAATGGTTTACCCAATGGTAAAATGTAATAATAATTTGCAGTCCCATAGCATCTTTCAATGCCTGTCTAGATGCTTTATAAACCTCACATGACCCCAGTATGCATTTCCATTGTGCTTAAATGCTCTGGAGTTATGTTACAATGGCACTTAACAGTTGTAATGGGTCTAAATCCAGATTTCTTCCAAAGGAGACTAAATGGGATTAAGGCAAATATAGGTACCTACATTTCAAAGAGCAATTCAATTTAACCCCACTTCACAAACCTCAAGATATATCAGGTACTTCAGTTCATTTGGCACATCTATTTTAGACTGCAAGGATCCCTAGACACCCACCTTTTGCTAACAGACCACAGAAGAGCAGCATAAAAATCAAACTGACCGACTTAAAATTCCATAGACACCCAGAACTGTTGCTTTTAAGCATGCTAAGAAATCCAGTCCAATCATTGGGGATCCTGGTTTTCTCTGTTTTAAAATCCCAAATTCTCTGATTAAAATCCATGTTTTTTCCATGCTTAAAATGAAAAGTTGTCTGCCTATGTCCTTAGACCAACATAGTTACAGCCAACACCCACATAACTGAGAACCTGACAGTATTTACACTGATCGGTTTTGAAGCAGTCAGGATTTTAGTCCCCAGATTAAACTATTTCTCGTTTGGGAACTGCAAGTATCCCTCAAACTCCTCAAGTATTTAGCACATTTCAGCCTTAAAAAAAAAAGTAACTGGAGGAAAAAAAGCTAAGTAAAAACTAAATACACGTTGTATGCAGATAATCCCTACAGTATACTTAGCTCTAGGTAGTTTTCCGTTTTCAAAACTGCAAAATGAACATACTCACACAATACTTCAAATGTATGGGAGGTCACAAATCCCCTTCAAAATGAGTTTGGCAGAAGTTCCAGTTCCCTCTGATGGTGATTATATTAAAATATTCTTAGCACTTAAAATCAATCACCTTGACTGCCAAACAAAGAGAAGGAAGACTAGCCTCCTTTTTCTTGGAAACACCACGAAAGGCTATACCCTGTACAGGAGGGATCGTGTTGACAAAAGGGGTGGGGGTGTAGCTCTCTATGTGAAGGAAAGCTACATGTCCCTGCAAGCTGATGTTGGCGACTGGCATGGACAGCTAGAGACCCTCTGGGTAAAAA
>NW_017728918.1:31514987-31538717 GCF_001723895.1 Crocodylus porosus | reverse complement strand
CTGACTTCCTGCCCTTTGGGCAGGGGGCTGGACTCGATGATCTCCCGAGGTCCCTTCCAGCCCTAATGTCTATGAAATCTATGAAATTACTTGTGATACTACTAGGTGGTTTGTTACTTTCAGTTAAAATTACCACTAAAATTATCATAGCAGCACAGCAGTGACCAAAACTAAGGTGTGCTGTTATGAAGTTCACCGGGCAAAATTAGTATGAGAACTATTATAAAAGGCATCAGGCAGAAGCTACTAAAGGGAAAGTAACTATAACCCTCTTTCCTACCCCCCAAAATCCTTGGTAGTTTTAAATATGGAATTAAACCTGCCAATCTAAGGAATGGAAAACATAATTTTTGAAAATAGGAGGAATGTTCAATCATTGAAGATTTGGACACACACTTCAAAAACTGTGCATGCTTTAATTGCAGACTTGAGAACGTATGCTTTCCACAATCCAACCTACAGCAGATTTACCTTGCCTTTGCAATGTGGGAGTTGATCATTATCTGTAGTTATTGTATCCATCCAAGAATATTTCCTCTCTATCTGAATCTTTTCTAGCTCTGGATCATTCTCGTAGTTGTCAGCATCCAACTGAGGGGCAGAGGGAAAAGAAGAAAATGAAAATATATATATCCATAAGAGACAGCCCATGATCCGCACAAAGCCACCTTCAAAACCAAAGAATACCCTAATAGGTTTGTGAATAATATTTCCAGTTATAAAACAGTTACTAACAAGTACAGCAGGGTTATCCATGGGTTATCATGCAGTCTACAAGGGAAAAAGGGTTATAAAAAAGCTTGTCCTTCAAAATCAGCCCTGATGTTCCAGAGGAACTGTGCGACATGGCGTATTGGTTATGCCACTGGCAAGGGTGCAATGGCAGGTGGGTGGGTGGCTACTTTCCAGTAGACTAGAGGATGCTGGGGCAGTGCAGTTGTTCCATGCTGATGGGCTGGGTGGGCTTGTACTTCTGTGGCTCCTCATTCCAGCTGTCCATGTACCAAATTTCCACTGTAGTGCTATATGGTGACGTGCTGTGGGTGGGGTGCTTTTCCATGTGGTGTTGTGGAACTAAGCATGTAGCCAGAGCAAGGGCAAGGGAGAGAATCCCTTAAAAGGAATTTCTTGAACGCCTAAATTAGTTATTTTAGTAAAGAATTCAATGTTCCCTTTCTTTGCTGAATTCACCACATCCTGTGTATGAGTATTGACACTAGAACTCTTATCAAACCTGTGGTAGAGCCTCGACCTACTAGGCTATAGCTTAGTCTGTGATGGGAATGCCACTCCTGTTAAAGCTATGCCAGTGTAGAAATAAATAATGTTAAGGAAGACCCCCAAAATGTGCTTTACCAGAAGAAGAAGCATATCACTTAGACCCAGCTCCACAGCATCTGTATCAGCTGGGTACTTCAGTGGAGCTTTCTGGCACCTTTAGCTAGTAGATAAAAGTGTCAGAAAAGCCCCACTAAAATGCCTGACTTATACAGACATCGGGTGAGCTTGGTCCAATTAACGCACTGCCTTTTCTCCGCATGTGCTGGGCTCAGCATGGGGGCACACCAAGTTTAAAATAAAGCACTGCTTTTTTTGTTTAAATGTCTTCAAGCAGCTTGACAGGCTAAAGACAAAGCAAGAGGAAGCATATCCCAGTATCATAGTGAGGAGGGAGTCTCTAGAAAGGAAATGCTGCATTCCTGAACTACTTACGCATTTTTATCTAGTGCAATGAATAGGTCTAAATACAGGTACCTACAAATACTTGTGGTCTGGTGTTTAAGGCATTTTCCGAAGAAGTGGAAATATGTCTTTAAATCTCCTCAGGCAGAGGACAGAATTAAACCACATCCTGGGTGAATCTTATAACTACCGTTGTAAAAGAGAGATACCCGCTGTAGCAGCCTCCAGTGCAGGACTTGCATGCACTGTGCTGCTTCTGCCAACAGCAGTTCTGGGAGGGGGGTGAGCCTGGTCCCAGGCGGCAGCAAGGAAACTGTTAGAACACATTACACATCAGTGCAGCTACTGTCAGATGTGAATGGGTCCACTTTACTAGTTGTGCTAGCGGGATGTGATGTGCAGAGGTGGTAAAGGGGCTTAAAGCAGTTGGCAGAAAGTCTGGGTATGTCTACACATGCCTTCTGCCTGTTTGTAAGTGGTAGCAGAAGCCTCCTCTCCTCTGAAGAGCTGATGCCCTACTGTCAGGAGCACTGTGCACGTAGCACAGTCCTCAGCACTCCCCACACCAGGCTCTATATTAGGTTGTGCTGTGTTAGTCCTCAGCAGTTTTGGAGGAAAACACTGGGTGCTGATACATGTGCTCCAGGAAGGGGGGAAGGCTATTTTTTAATTAGAGCGTGCACTGCAGTCAAACAGCATAATTTATTACTATCTTTTGTCAACACCAAGTTGTGGTATGACAAAGGGCAGTAATAAATTGTGCTGTTTGATTGCAGAGAATGTATTTACTTGATGGTGGCAGTGCGTGGGCAGCAACAAGCTTCCCCCCAAAACAGGCTCGTTTGGAGTTTGAGGGTTGTGGTCCTGCATGTCCTGTGCCGGACCAAGCCCCTCAAGCCTCAGCGGTGCCTTCACAGCTTTCCCTGCTTCCCGAGGCGTCAGGGGCATATCTCTTGGGTGCACTCCTGGAGGCGGTGAGACTTGGGGCTCGCTGCTTTCAGGGATGCGACTCGAATGGCTGGAGGCAGGAAACCTTGCCCGTTGTCCCGCAGGATGAGCAGCACGAAAACAAGCAACACGTTTCGCCCAACGAAGCCGCGCTGGGACACATCCTGCTGCTACCTCCGAGCCGCTTCCTTGGGTAGAAACGGCCGTCATCCGATCCTCACCAGCGTGCGGGCCATGATTTCCTAAGCTTAGCACCACTCTCCCGGGCGGGCAGGGCGGTCGCGGGGCTGCCGGTGGAGGTAAGGCCCAGCTGAGGCATTTCCAGAGGCAGGTGCAAAGGAGCAAGGGGCCAATTTCAGACGTAGAAGTGTTTGTGTTTCACGCAGCCCTCTTCCGCGAGCCGGAGCCGGGCACCGGGCACCCGGCACCGGGCGTGCGGCCGCTTGAAACAACGCCCCGCGTACAGCACCCGGGCCGCGGCTGCAACAGCACTGCGCACGCGCACACGCTCTTAAGTACGCCCCTCGGCGGCTAGTCATGACGTCCTCGCTCGGCACCGGCGCCAGAATTCGATTCCTTCTGTCGAGGCTTCAGTCCGGCGGATGGGGCTAGGGAGAGCCGCGGGATGAGTGCCCTACTTCCGGGTGTGGCTTCAGCGCCGGATGGGCGGAGCTAGCCGGTTCCCGGGCAGGCACCTGGGCGGATCTCGCGAGAACTCTCCCTCTTCCTAGGCCGGCGCTGAGCGAGGTGGGTGCTGGCGACTGGCTCTGGCCTGGACGTGGCAGCGCGTTTCCCGCATCGGGGCAGCAATACCGGGCCCAGGGGATGGAGACGGGTCCCGGGGCGCGGGCGGGCGCGGGATGCTCCCGATACTCGTCCTCCCGCCGCCCGATGCCTGCCCGGGGCCGGGCCGCGCTGTGCTGTCCCGTCCGGGTGGGGGGAGTATTGCGGGCCCTGGCGGCTGCTTGGCGGGAGCCGCGTGGCCCGGGCGCTGCAGCTGGAGGCGGCCCCGGAGCAGGGCTGCGTGCACGATTGCCAGCCCCACCGGGCCAAAACTCACGAGACGAACTTTGACCAAATTAAGAGATTGGCACGTAAATCACGAGATGCTGTTTCTGATGTGTGTGGAGGAGCTATTTGTGAAGGTGTGGGGGGCTTGGAGCATGCCCTGTGGGTCAGGAGTGGGGCAGCAGCTGGGCTGGAGGGCTGTGGCTTCAGAGTGAGGAGCAGAGTTACAGAGACAGTGACACATGCAGACAGCACCCAGCTGGTAAGTGGAGGGGAAGGGGCTCGGGCTCTGTGCCATGCTGCCTTTGCCTCAGGAGCTCAGCTGCGTGACCCCAGTGTGCTTCCTGCCTCGGGGTGGGTGGGGGGGATGCACTGCATGGTGTTTGTTCCCTGTCTGCAGCAGGCAGCCTGCCTCTGTCCCATGGGGGGGCATGTGCCTCCCCTGGGAGTGTACGCTGTTGTGGGAAGCTGTGCCCCCCCCCACCTTTGAATGACCTGCACTAACCCTGGGGCCCCATTCACCTTTGCCTCACTCCCTCCCTCACTGCAGGGCCTCTCTCCCCAACCCCTTCCTTCTTCCTCTGCCCCTTTCCCCCTGCTTACCAGCTGGGAGAATTCAGAGATATGAAGGTTGGATCAAGAATTATTTTGACTTTGACTTTCTGAGTCTCACGATGGTTTTGCAATGGTTGGCATTACTGTGGATGGTGCCCAGGCTTGGGAGCAAGGGAAAGCACCTCATAGCTGGACCATGTTGACAGCTGTTGTTGGTGTTGCAGACGTGCCATGTTCAGTTCCAGTGCGAAGATTGTGAAGCCAAATGGCGAGAAGCCGGATGAATTTGAGTCGGGGATATCCCAGGTACGTCCCCGTTACTTCCACTGTTACCTCATTTACTGGGGGAAAAAATAGGACAGAAAGCTGGATGGCAAGAGGGCGTGTTCGAGAGCCGGCTGCCTTCCAACTGCCGTGTGGTTGTTCTGTAGTTGTAGTGCTATATCAGGCTTGTTTCTTGTCCCTCTTCCAGTTGCTGATGTTGCCCAAGACAGTCACAGTAAGTTTATACCTTGGTGGGGGTTAGGGAGCACAGGAGTGAGGGGAACAGCCTCTGAATTCAAACTTCCTAGACTTTAAGTGCTGGAGGCTTCAAGTAAGAGAGGACTAGTGAGAGGCAGAGAAAGTCCTGGTCATACTCTGTTCACTCTTGCATCCAGCATGTGCCCTCTGCCACGGTGTGACCCAGGAGACTAGACGAGATAGACCTATGGTCTGACCGTTGTTAGTCAGACCATAGGTCTATCTTGGTTGTTAGGTTAAGTAAATTAAAACCAGCAAAAAAAACCTTGTCCTACACCATGGTTGAGGAGTGTGTGTTTTGTGTAAAGAGCTAGAGTGTTTCTACATGATTGCAAAGAAAAGTTTTTTAAAACAGGGCACGCTTATTCCAGATACCATTCTGATAGGCCAGAGGACTGTGTGTCATTTAGCATAGGCTGTGCACCAGAAGATTAATTATCTCTGATATGTTAACCATTTTGTGGAAGTGAGACTCTTTTCTAACAACCTTCCCCGCCCCCCCCAGGCTCTCTTGGAGTTGGAGATGAACTCTGACTTAAAGGCTCAACTGAGAGAATTGAACATCACAGCAGCTAAGGTAGGGTTAGATTTGTTTCTCAAATTTTGGTTTTGCCAACTGATACTATGCTCAATATGGTATGTTTGGTAAGAAAGTAACTGGCCACATTGCAGGTGGTCAGAGCACCTTTGGGCACAGATGAATCCGGGGGTATTATGTGATTGTCTGTTGGATTCCATTTTGACAAACAGTCTGCTTTTTATCCCCAATTCTTTTTATGTGAGAGTAACTACTACGCTTTACTTAAAGTATAGGTCCAGTCCAAAAAACAGCTATTAAAAGTTGGGAGCTGCAGCTCTTCAGTGATTTTTTTTTTTTTTTAGTTTGTGAGACAAATGGTTATGAATATAGTAGCGTGAGACTGATTCTTTGCACTGCTTCAGAATAGAACATAGTCAAACTTTTTCAGCTCTGTGTAGTGAACTTGAGATTCTAAAACAAAGCTGGGTGTATAAGCCCCAAGGGAGCTCATGGAGGTCACTTGTAGTACTTGTGCAAACTAGCTTGATATCTGCTTGCATGCAACTCTCTGGAGTTCAGCAAAAAATAGGGTTTCACAACGTCTGCACACTGGAGGAATAGAGGCTGACTTTGAATTGATCCTGAGCTTGTACCACGGGGTCTTGTCTTTAAGCAAAACTACAAGATGTTTCTTCCTAGTGAGGTAGGGGACAATTGGATACCGAACACATGGGCATCCAGTGATGAGGGTCTCTTGGCTCTGCCTAAGTGGTTAGGTCTGAATTGTGACCTCGTTTTGCAGTGCTGGAGAACAAGTGTCTGTCCCCAGTAGTATGAAGAGCATCCTGTGTAGGCCTACAGGTTGGTCACTTAACTAGGAAGGCAGGGCACAACCATTTTAAGTGTTGTAAAAACTAGTGGGCGTCACTAGGGCTACCTTCAGTTCTTTTTTGTAAAGATGTCTGGAGGATAATTAGGATGGTTTCCTGAACACTCCTGTTAAGCTGACTCCATATACCTTGTGGGAAACATTAACTGCAGTTTATACATTCTATATTTAGCTGTAAATCTAAAATCACATTCAGTCAACTTCAGGTCCTCATTTCTCTGGTAGACTGAGTCTCTTCTGTGGGAAGAATGTGAATTGTAGTGCATTTTTACACATGCTGTGGAAGTGGCACCGGATGCTTTGATTAGTGAGCCATGTTAATTAAAAGTGCCCGAATGTCGTGTGTATTGGCAGTGCTGCACATCTCTGCTGAAAAAATGATGGCAAGGCACTTTGAACTAAAGCTCATAGAATGTGTTTTATTTCAAAGCTCTCTGCTGCCACTTTCAGTGTGGAGGTTAATCAAGTCTGCTATGACACACTGATGTATCGGAGCAGGCTCCCTGCATGTGTATAGGAACCTGTAGTTCTTTTTGGTAGTAAGCTACAACAGTATCACAGTAGGTTTTAGCAAAACTTACAAAGCTAGATGGCTATTTCTAAATACACTGAACAGTGTCATGTAAAAGTGCATGTTGTTACCTGAAAAATAAACATTATTAGACCATCATAAGTTTAATTTACATGTAGAAAACTTTTAAAATCAAATCTAACATTGCCTGCCTTTTAACATTTGCTCAATCTGTTTCTTGTAGGAAATTGAAGTAGGTGGGGGTAGAAAAGCAATCATAATCTTTGTGCCAGTTCCTCAACTGAAATCTTTCCAGAAGATCCAGGTGCGGCTGGTTCGTGAGTTGGAGAAGAAATTCAGTGGCAAACATGTAGTGTTCATTGCTCAGGTAAAAAGTTAGTGCCTTACCTACATCTGATACCTTTTACTATAACTGATATCCTGTTGGTGTGTGTTACTTCTTTGTACAATACATTTATTTTTGTGGCTGTAGACTTAAGTTCTGTTCTAGTCAGCAACAGTTTGCAGCTAAACTTTAAAAGTTTCTCCTCTGGAGATGAAGAAATGCTTGTAGCAATGAACTATCCTTATGAAGAAGTGACGAGGTCCCAGAGGAGTACAGTTTAAAAGGAAAGATATAAGAGCAGTTTTTCAGACTCTTTAATGGTGGAGAACCATGGTAGTTCGAGAACAAGCAGAGCAGCTTCTTTTCTTCACTTAGTACTTTGACTAGAAATGATCTAAAGCCCAAATTGGATACCACTAGTGATGCATGACTGATCTTAAATTGAGCTGAAAAGGTTAAAAGCAGTGTGAAATGGTAATGAGGGCAGTACTGGGGAAGAGCAAACTCATGAAGTTTTTACTGGACAGGATAACTAACTTGGATATATGCATCTGCTGAGAAGGCTGAGCTCAATCTGTGAAGTAAAGTCTGTTTTTTGTGTTGGTTTGTATTAAATTGAGGTACTTTGTCTTTTCTTCATGAAGCTGGTGTCAAGAGCCATGGGGCATGTTATGTCAGCAGATGGCTCTAACAGAAAGTGGGTGTAATGTGGTATGTCACAATGGATGGATGAATGTTGTTAGTTTAGGCTTTGGCACTAAGTGAGGCAACCTGTCTTTTAAAAAGGACCACACAAATAGCTCCACTGTGCTTGAGGTACTTCATAACTGTCTTCAGAGGTTGTTGCCTGGCAGTGACATTGCGCTTCACTTTGAGGATGCTGCAGTTTGAGGTTAAAAAGCTGTTAAATCATAAGCCTTTGTAATGAGTTGCACCAGTTTAATGAGCAAAACATGGTTTTAAGCTTAAATTGTAGGAAAGCAGGCATATAGAACAGTTTGGCAGAATAGCTTTTTTTTTTCTAGCTAAGCCAAAAAAGCCTATCTTTAAACAAAAGTAAGTATCCACTTGCAACAAAGCTGGTGCAAAGATCCTGTTTCGTAGCCATGGTTGAAGTAAAGGGTATTTTGTCTCATAGGTTGCTTAGCGTTTCTCTTTGCCAACTAGGCAGTTGGTCCAATAAAAAGGTATAACTGAAACCCCCGCAAAAAACAAAACTATGCTTTTCTCCAGCATGGCTACGACTACACTTCAGCTTTCCAGAATTAATTGCCTGTTTCGTATTGAAAGCTATCAGTTTTTTGTTCTGGCAGATGTTCCTAAATGGAACAAAGCACGGAGGTAGAAAGGGATCTTGGAGTCATTATTGACTCCAAGATGAGCATGGGCTGACAATGTGAGGTCACGGTTGGCAGGGCTAACCGGACCTTGTCGTGCATCCACAGGTGCATCTCAAGTAAGGCCAAGGAGGTGATCCTCCCCCTCTGTGCAACGCTGGTCAGGCCACAGTTGGAGTACTGTGTCCAGTTCTGTGCGCCCCACTTCAGGAGGGATGTGGACAATATTGAGAGGGTCCAGAGGAAGGCCACCCACATGATCCAGAGACTACAGGGCAGACCCTACAGTGAGAGACTGTGAGACCTGAACCTGTTCAGCCTTCACAAGAGAAGCCTGAGGGGAGACCTGGTGACCATCTATAAACTCACTAGGGGGGACCAGAAGGGCTTGGGAGAGACCTTGTTTCCCCTAGCGCCCCCTGGCATAACAAGAAATAACGGCCATAAGTTGTTGGAGAGTAGGTTTAGATTAGACATCCGTAAGAACTACTTCACAGTCAGGGCGGCTAGGATCTGGAACCAGCTTCCAAGGGAAGTGGTGCTGGCTCCTACCCTGCGGGTCTTTAAGAAGAGGCTTGATGCCTACCTGGCTGGAGTCGTTTGAGCCCAGTTTTTCTCCTGCCCAAGCAGGGGCTCAGACTTGAAGATCTACAAGGTCTCTTCCGACCCTGCTTCTATGATTCTATGGCCAAACATGCATTTATATTTTTACCGGTTAAATAGTTATGTTGTTGATTTCTGTTCTGGCTGCCATCTTTATACACAGACTGCTTTTTACAATGGTCATGTTAAGCTATTATTAACATTAAGTATGAGTCTGGGGTTCTGGCAAAATCCCCAAGAAACTGATCTCTGGTTCTGAATCAAACTTCCCTTGAAGCTGCTTCTTTTGAAGGGGGGAGGGAATACCTGAATTGAGTGTACACTTTATTTTCAGTATTAGACTTTGGAAAGTCTTAAGCACTCATGTGAGATTTGGTATTTCTTCCTTAACAGAGAAGGATTTTGCCCAAACCAACAAGAAAAAGCCGCACAAAAAACAAGCAAAAGCGTCCCAGGAGGTACGTAAATATTCTGCAGGGTTATGTGCGCCACTTACAATGTACCTTGACTGACAGTTTTGATTGTTAGTAGAAGCTTTAAGGGCAAGTGACTTATGTTTAGTCATTGTCTCTACAAAGTCTCTCCTTTCAGCAAGTAAACTAATGCCATCTGGCAAGGAAAGGGGCAAGGGAAGACTGGGTGCTGTTGAAAAGAGAAATTTGTGTTTGATTTTCAAGTGTAATCGCTTTCTGGTCCTGCTTTGAAATGGTCCCTGCAACTGTTCTGCACTAGTTTGGTCATACACTTAGTCTTGGTCTATTTTCCACGATTGATCATCTGGCTCGTGTGTGCAATCTCACTGAGATCCTTGGTTTCAATAAGATAGCAAACAGAGCCACAAGTCAGATGATTGAGACCCTTGATCTCAATACATCTTGCATGATTTATCCAACTTGAGTTTCAGTTGGTTACCAGGAGCAACTAGCTGAATTTTTCCTGTAGGCAGTGGCAGATTAGATTCTTTGTCTTCGAGATATCAAACCATTATGTTAAGTCTAGTCAAACCCAAGGCTCAGTCTTCCCAAATACTTGAAGTGCATAGATCTTAAGCAGGTCTTGCTATAGTACCTTTTTTGCTTCTCAGCTGTGGCATTACATCCTGTCTCATTTCTAAGACTACATTGTAAGCATCTGTTCCTAACTATGCAAGCATGTGTTCATAACCTAAAAAGCTTTGTACTGCAAAATGTTTGATCCAAGGTATTCTATGCTAACATTGATTAGGCAGAAAAAGAAATGTCAGGTGGTGCTGATAGCCCTGCATTTGTGAACATACAAACAGATTTAAACCATATTTTTTGGTACAAGTAAAGAAACCTACTCAAGATATTTCTAGCAGAACTGTTGCTGTTACCTTCGACTTGAGTTTCTTTTAACGTTTCTATCTGGGCTCACTGCTCCCAGGCACACTCAAAGTTTCTTCACCTATCCTCTCAAGTTAGGCCTTCTCTGAGAATAGCGACCCTGGCTCTGGATGTGTAAAACAGATTAAAATGTAATTTATGGGCCTACCTCCAGTTGTGCATTGCTGTTTTTTCTGTATTTTGTGATTTGATTAGGGCCTAACATTGGTCTCATTCTGGAGTATGTGTGTGAACTGTAATTGGAATTTTCAGTGAGGGGCCTGGGGCAGGGGTGAGCAGAATGCAGCCTGGGGCCAGCTGCGGGCTGCCAGGCCATTCTATCCGGCCCGCGGGGCCCCTAAACAATTTAGAAAACGAATATGCATCTGCCCTGGGCTGCCTGTCATACGGCCCTGGATGGCTTGCCAAAACTCAGTAAGCGGCCCTCTGCCCAAAATAATTGCCTGACCCTGTGCTAGGGAGTGTTACTTGTATGTGGGTTTTGTCCTCTGCTAAAAGGAAGTCCCTAAGTGACCAGCAGTACTGAATGATTTGGGGGAGAGCAAACAAGGCAGTTGGCAAATTGAAGTTTGCTTTCATAGGTCTTCCTGGGATAAGCTGTATTGTGCAGGTGGGGGCCAGTTTATCTCTAGCTAATACAAGGATGGGCAATTATTTGGGCTGGAGGGGCCAATTAATGAGTTTTAGTGATCTGTCAAGAACCATGTGTGTGTATTCCCTTCCTGCTCCCCTGGTAACACCCGCTGGATGCGTCTGCAGCTCTGGGGGTCTGGCCACGGGCCGCTACTCTCTTCTACCCTACCATCAGGGTTTCCGGTGCATGCACTTGTGTGTCATTTCTTCTTCCCCCAACCCCAACAGTTCCCAGGATGGCAGGGCAGGATGGGATTGTGCAGAGGCTTGTGGCTGGGGGCTAGATGAGCTGCTCTTAGGGCCCTGGCAGCTGCTTGGTGGAAGAGCTGCGCCTGTCTGCCTGGCACCACACATGGCCAGAGCCAGAGCCGCCAAGGCCTGAGTGTGGCTTGCCCCGGGCCTGCAGTGGCCAGAAATGCTTCTGCCTTGCTTCCCTGTGGCACCTGTGTGATGCAGTCCAGCCCTTCAGGACCCGGGTACCACTTGCTAGTAGAGGGACTAAGCATAGCTCACCCAGCACCTGCAGGTCCAGACTGTATATCTTGGGCACCACAGAAGATGCTGAATGGAAGCAGTCCCACCTGGCACCATGCAGTAGGCCCTGGGTGAGCTGCAGTTGGGCCCCAACCTCTGCTGGCAAGTAGCAGCTCTGCCTCTGCTGGTGCCAGGCAGGCAAGTGGGCCTGTTTCTGCCCAGCATCTCCTGTGGTGCCTTGGGTATGGAGTATGGCCCTGAGCAGGTCGGACTCCAGCTCTCAGGCTGCCATACTATGCTGGGCAGGTGTGGCTGCTTCTGCCCAGCATCCTGCATGGTGCCAGCAGAGACTGGAACTGCTGCCTCAGTGGGCCCTTACCTCTGAGCATGGCTTACCCAGGACCTGCCGTGTGTTGCTGTTGCCCATCTGTGGACTAGATAAAATCAATTGGTGAGCTGCATCAGGCCCACAGGCTGTATTTTGCCCACTCCTGAGCTAACTTCTGCCAAGTGTTAACTAATCTCTTGCGGTAAATACTTGGTTTAGCTTTAATTTGCCCTTATCTTGAACTTGAGCTTTGGAGTTAATTAAACATGTAATGCCTTTTTTGGATTCTCGGATTTAATAGTTTACTTCCCTTCTCCCCCGACCCTTATCCTAAGCTAGCAGAGTAGACTGTTATACTCTAATTTAAATTTAGCTTTAAAGAAATTTTAACAAGATGTAGCTAAATAATATTTTAATAGCCATAACCCCTTCCTCAAACCTCCCTTTCAATAGGTCTATGAAACCCCCAAAACAAGAAAACCACTTCAAATTTAATTTAATGTTGGGAGAAGTCTCTCCTAGAAGGATGGAGTTATCCAGGTTATGGCGTGGAGAGTCATGTGTATGATTACCTTCCTAGCGGGGAGGTGGCATATTTTGCACATAGTGTGAAGAGCTCCTGGCCCTTGGAGCAAATGCAGTCCTTGCAGACCAGTGTGGTTGGACTGGAACAGCTAAGAAAGATGCAAAGATAGTTGGATGAGACTAAGAACATGGTATGGTAGTTCTATCTCCATTCTGGTAGCCCCAGTGTTGCTGCAAGGGAAGGTGATAGGTGACAGGAGGGCATCAGGCTGGGGAGTAGGGAAAACTCTTCATACCTGGTAGTCCATCTCGGTACTAACCATATTAGTTTTAAAAAGGTCCTGGAGGTTAAGTGCTGGTCCAGGCAGAAAGGCATAGTTTTAATGCGTGGATGAGGAAATGGTAGAAAGGATGGCTTTAGGTTTATTAGGAATTGGGGTTCCTTGTTGTATAGGCGGAGCTTAAGTAAGAGGGACAGGCTCCACCTAAACGAAAATAGTACCAAGTTGCTTGTACCAAACCTTTTAAAAAGGTATTAGAGCAGCCTGGAACCTGAGAACTGGAGGAAGGCTTATGGGTGTGGAAGAGCACATGGTTTGGACTTGATGCATCTTGTGGGGGTGAAGTCATAAATAATTTAGATCTCAGTGCTCCTAAAAAGGATAGGAAATGGGATGGGAGGGCTTGGGTTAAATTAGGGATGGACAGTTTATTTCAGGTGGAGGGCTGCTTACTGAGTTTTGGCAAGGTGTTGAGGACCACGTTTCTTTCTCCAGCACAGGGGAGCAGGGACAGCCCCACGGCCCCAGGCCAGAAGCCTCTGTTAGGCAGGGGTTTCTGGTTGTTGGGGCAGGGCTGGGCGGGCCTTGCTGCTGGGTCCTGCTGCTGGCTTGCCCTGGGTCCTACTGCCCTTGGCTCCTCTCATCTTTGACAGGTAACCAGGAGCAAATAAGTATTAATTTTGTAAATTGCGTAGGGGCCCCATGGGCTGGATAGAATGGCCTGGTGGGCTGGATGCAGCCCTTGGGCCTTTATTTTGCCCATCCCTGGGTTAGATGCAGAGAGGTGCAATAAAGAGCAAAAGATATTAGTTTAGTTTCCTTGTGTGTGTGTCCTATTAAACAAGTGGGTAAGTAGGCACTATATAAAAATGCAAGTAAAATCTATGTAACTTCTGTTCACTGGCTCTGGGGCATGTGTTGCATATGGCATTGGGGGCTGAACATGGCTTAGCCCCAGTGCCCATGTACAGACCTGGTCTGGCTTGGATACTGCATATAGCATATGTTCAGAATGATCCCGTGTGCAGTGCTGGGTTCAGCCTGTGTGGCCCATGAGGTGCATGGGATAGTTCAGAGACCCACAGACCAGATGATACAGATCTGTGTACTTGCAGCCCATGGGCTGCATGTTTGACATCTGTTTTAGGTAAAAATTCCATTTCTACCCAGGAAGACTATACTATGCTTCTGGGGATATCCCTCTGAGCACCTGACTAGGATAGCAGCAGTGAGGTAGAATTGGTAAGGGAATTCAGAGGGGGCTGCAGAAGCAAAGAACACAATACTAATGGGTGACTTCAGTTATCCACATTGACTGGGTGAATCTGATGCTAGGGTGGGATGCAGACATCATAAATTACTGTCTTGTGGAGGAGTTAGTCCTAGAACCTACAAAATGAAAGGCCATTCTTGTTCTGGTCCCAAGACTTGGGTAACTGTTGTTATAATAATCCTTATAATTTGTGTTCTCCCTTCCTACAAGGATGTTAAACCCTCCAATAATCAACCACAATAGCTTTTAACTTTAGAAGGGGAAATATATGCAAATATGAGGAAGCTTGTTAAAAGAGGGCAGAAAACCTGCAAGCAGCATGAACCAGTTATGGACAACTTTGCTGGAGATGCAACATAAAAGCATATCATGGATCAAAAAGAAGCTGTCATGGTTAAATGGCAGAGTAAAAGAGGTTACAAAGGTGAAGTTGGGGACAGGCACACCAGCCCCAGCCAGTCAAATGTAGAGCTACACAAAGATTAGCAGGTTTATCCATGAATTCTGTTTTTTAGCTTAAGACCATAAATTTCTTCAAGTATATTAGAAGCAAAAAAAAGTTGGCCCACTGGATGATCAGGATGTAAAGAGTACTAAAATGAGATCAGATCATTGCTGAGTCTTTTTTGCATTGGTTTTTATTATGGAAGATGTTAAGTGTTGGGTAGTAGATTCCCTCACCAGAGCTGTTCTGCTAATCCAAGGGTGGGCAAAATACTCTTTGCGGGTGAGGTTCGGTCTGCCAAATGATTCTGTCTGGCCTGTGGCTGTTTTGAGAGAGGAATTATATCCAGCCTGCTGTTGCCTGGCTTTTGATGCCTCTTGCCCCTTCTGACTCCAGGGGCTAGGCAGCGACTCTTCCTCCTCTCCTCCCCTGGTGCATGCTTCAAGGCAGGGGTTGTTGAAGTCCTGGCCAGGTTTCTGCCCAGCTAGCTGCCTGCAGGCAGCTCTGACCTTGCAGCTGTTTGCAGACCAGGTGGCCTGGCCCCCAGAGAGGGTCAAAGCTCAGGTATGGTTCTCCCTACTGGCAGGGGCAGGGGAGGGCATGCAGAAAGAAGAGAGCCAGAAGCTGCAGGTATTCTGAGCCAGGGCCTGGTAGGGGTGGTGGGCATTGCTAATGCAGGGATATGTTGTGTTTCTGTGCACCATTTTGGGCCATGCCAGGTGGGTGCAACTGGAACCACTGGCATGGCTCCTGTCCAACCTGGCTGCGCACCAGGGTTGGACAAGAGCTACACCAGCCACTCCAGCTGCACCCAGGTGGCCTGGAGTGGGACATGGGAACACAGCATGGTGCCGGCCCAGCCATGTGCTTGGGACTTGGGGCAGGGGAGGGAAGTTAGTAGAACTGACCCTTGGTAGATACAGTTTTGGAGAATATAGCACATCACAAGGATTGGATGACTTTCACCCTAGACTTCTGAAGGAACTCAAAACTGAAATTACAGAACTGCTTACTATAGGATTTCACCTGAAACAGCCTTGGTGCTGGAGGGTTGCCAATGTAACTTCACTTTTAAGGGCTCCAGAGCCCTTTACTACATGGTAGTGACTTCTGTTCTTGGCAAACTGGTGAAAACAATAAAGATTTAATTGTTTAGCACATGAAGGAACAGGATTTACTGAGGAGGAAATGGCATCCGTCTTCGGAAAGGAGGTGATGCCTCACTAGCTTACTAGTGATCTTTGACGATGTCAGCAAAATTGGATCAGGGAAACTCACTTGATTATAGTACATCTGGACTTCTAAAAACCTTCACAGTCCACTGCCAAAGGCTTTCAATGATATTAATTTGTGGAATTAAAGCAAATGGTCACTGGTGGATTAGAAATTTGCTTAAGGGATAGAAAACAGTGGGCATAAATAGTTTTTTCTGAATGGAAAGAAGTAAGCAGTGGTGCCCCAGAGGTGTGTATTTGGACTGCTGTTTAATATAGTCCTATTAAACCCCTTTAGAGGAGGAGTAAATAGTGAGATGGCCAGATTTGCTGACCACACTTATCTAGTCGGGAAAACCAAGGTGAACTACAGAAAGACTTTGCAAAATAGAGTGAGTAGGCAGCAATATGGCAAACTAACTCCTATGTTAAATAGATGGTGGGAAAATAACTCTTACTACACAGGGAAAGAGATCTAGGAAGTCATTGTGGACAAATACCTAAAAACATTAAGGTCAGGGTTCAGCAGCAATCAAAAAGGCAACTTATGTTGGGAATTCAGAGAATTGCAAGCAAAACAAAGTATTGTTATGGCCTTCATAATCTTTGGCACATTCAGACATTGAATACTGTGCAGTTCTGGTCCACTCAGAATCACTAGAAAAGGTACGGAGAAAGGCCGCAAGGATGATCAAGGTGCGGAAGGGCTTCCGGATGAGGAGAAACTAAATAAACTGAGACTTTCAAATGAGATGCCGGGGGGGTGGGGAACATTAGATTAGCATCGTATGAAGAATTAAATAATGCAGAGAAAGTAAATAAGGATTTATTATTTACATTCTCTCAAAATACAAGACCTAGGGGACTTGCTGAGACTACTGGGTAATAGGCTTAAGGCTAACAAGAGGAAAGTTTCCCTTTTGACCCCTCTTTTCTACCCTTCTCCATGCCCCTTGCCAGCATGCAATTAACATGGAGGAAAGGTCCATCAGGAGGTATTAAATGATGTGGATGCAGCCTCTGAATTTGAACTCAATCCTTTAATTTGTTGGAAACTAGAATGAGAGGAGCAGGGGATAGAAGACCCTGGAAATACCCTGTTTGTCCTCCCCCTAAATACCTATGCCCTGCCACTGTGAGAGGTTACTGGGCTCCATGCGCTTGTGGTCTGACCCTATGAATAAAATTTATTCCATATTAGTTTGGATGCCATGAGATATTTTTGCTTTGCTAATAGGGGAGGGGCTAGGTGTGGAAACAGACTTCCTACTAGAAAGCCCAGTCCTGAATTGGGATGAAGTTCATCTCAGATTGGAAGTTTGCAGGGAAAAACAATTTTTAGGTCAACTCAAATATTTTGAGCACTTCTGGTCTAAAAGCCAATTGTTTTCAGTTCAAACTAACTACAATTTGAAATTTGGAAATACTGAAACAGTGCAGAATTCCTCAACTATCTAACTGTCTTGCAGTGGTTCAGGTTTTGATGAATTGGCAGTCTCTGACTCCTCTGTAAAAAAACCTCCCCGGCTTTAAACTTTTATAATGTTCAGAATTGGGCCTCCAAATTGTAGTCTATTATAAAAGTACCTGAGAACTGTGACATTTAGAGAAGCTATTAATCAAACCTGCAGCTGCCATCTAGTAGTAAATTTACTACTAGTTTTAGTATGGCTTGCTTTTAAACTCAGTTAACATTTGATAATGCAGTATTGTACGTAAGGAATAGCTCACTATGGGTGTGTCTACACATGCATTTATGCCAGCTTCAGTTTACTGCATGGTAAATGGGAATAAGCAGACGTCTACATATGCAGGCAGTAAAACGCATTAATGCTGTGTGTGGATTGGCTTGGGACTAAAATTTAGTCCTAAATCAGTCCATACACAGTGTTACTGTGCAGTAATTTTGGTTACTGTGCAGTAAATGCACACATGTAGACACACCCTACAAGCTGTTGAGTTTCCTTATATATTGCTGAATACCTGACACCCTTTTCCTTCCCCCTCACTTACCCAGACTCTGAATGGAGTTTTGATACAGCAGTCATCAACTTTCAGTGGAGTGCATGCATCCACTTCAGCGGGGTAATGAGCAGGCTTGCATTAATATTTTTTTTCCTTCTTTTTTTACCATTGAAGTAATAGTAGTATTTCCCTCCTAGGTGAGTGTTGTGAAGTCTTAGACTAGAATGGTGGTTTTCAGCCTGTTTGCAGACTAAGGGGTCTGCTAGAGATGACTGTGATCAATCAAAAGTGGGTGAATACTACCCACACTTTTATAATTCAGAGGGTTCCTCACCTCTGTTCCAGATTTCCAAAGAGAATTTGCACTCTCCTTTCCTAAGCTGGTTTATTGTGAGATCTCTCCCAGTGATGGACTCTTGGAGTAGACCATTCTGATCCACACAACTTTTGAAATTTTTTTACAGGTCCACAGATGAAAATAGGTTGAAAACTCCTGGATGAGAAAGCTAATTCTTGGTAGACTAAGCCAGGGATTTTCAATCTTTTTGGACCACTGTACCACCCACCCAGCGGCTGGATGCAGGGCAATGTACCCCCAGCTGCTGAGTGTGGGGGGGTGGCACGTGGCCGGATGCTGAGTGGGGGGGAGTAGTGGGGTGCCACACATTCAGCTTTGTGGAGTGGCGGATGCTGCCGCATGCGAGCTTCCCCTGCATCTGGCAAACAGGCGGTAGCATGGGATGGTGCATGGCTGGGCTGTGTGTCATTTCCTCCCTGCCCCTAGGGCCTTCTCAGGGGTATGTATATCCCCGGTTGACAACCCCTGGACTAAGTGTGTTGGCTTAACTTGGGCTGTACCTTGGTGTGTTTCAGCCGTACACTTACTGCAGTGCATGATGCCATTCTTGAAGATCTGGTCTTCCCAAGTGAAATTGTGGGCAAGAGAATCCGTGTGAAACTGGACGGCAGCAGACTAATAAAAGTCCATTTGGACAAAGCGCAACAGAACAATGTTGAACATAAGGTAAGGAGTTAATCTTTAAAGTCTAACTTTGGGCAGAGATTTTTTTAAGTAAACTGGAGACTTTCACAGAGAAACGTAAGACATGGCCTTGCATTCTTCTCCCCTTATGGCAAGAGTGTAAAAACTTGCCTGCATTTGCCTTCTGAGCAATGAGCCAGCATCTGTTTAATTTCAACCTTGGTTGTTTTGCACTCTGCTTTCCTAAGTTGGTTTATTGTGAGGTCTCCCCCTGTGATGGACTCTGGGAATGGAACATTCTGATCTTCTGAGTTGATGGGCCTGGCACATGTGGCTGCTGCTCAACTTCACTGCTCTGTGGATTGAACACCACCAAAACTCTTTGTGTTTGGTTATTGCAAATCTATATTATGTTCAGTTAATCAGTTGTCATGCTGCTCTGCAAACAATTTTTTACTTCCTTCAGTGCTTTTATACAGAAAGCATTCTCTCTAGAAGGACTTGTGTAATCTCAGCTTAATCAAAGCCATGTTTTCTAGATTGATCACGCTGGGAAACAAAATGGGCTGCAAGTCCCTTATTTCTCACTATTACATTTGGCGAAGAAAAATGCAGTAACAGAGTTTGGTATGGCACATTCAGAAACTGATTTAATTTTTGAACTTCTGGCTATGGAGGTGAAACATAGTGTATTTCTTTAGCTTCTTGATGGCTACTAAGGAGCAAATGTGCATGACAGTCTTGTATGTAAGAAAATATGGTATATTTCAACAGGCACATTTTCCCCAAAATTGGGTTTATGTTTTAAATGGAGAAGCTGTTTTCTTCTCTAGAAAAGGAGTACTTCTGGAGATCTAGGCATGTCACATTGCTCATATGGCCGCTGCTTATTAGGGCTGTGTGAAACAGCACCATTTCATTTCAGCTTCAGTTTCGCTGTTTCAAAGGGATAGTGTTTCGTTTCTCTGTTTCGAAGTGCTGTTCTGTTTTGGTTTTGTCAAAACTGTTTTGATGTTTCGCCCATAGGCTATAATGGGGAATCACAAAAATGCCTGTAACTTTGTCATTTCTTTCCTGATTCAGATGAAAATTGTAGGGATGGTAGTCCCTTCGGAGGGCATGAAGTTGGCCAAGTTTCAGGAAAATAGGTGCAGGGTTTTTTGTGAAACTGCACCTCAGTTCAAAGCAAAACTTGTACCACTTGCCTGCAGCTGCAACCCACTGTCATCCTGCATGCACATCTCGGGGCCTGCTCTCCCTGGGAGGAGTCTGGCACAGCCCTACAGCCCTTCCGGGGGGCACGAGCCCCCGGATCTGGGCGCAGGATGATGGCATGCTGCTACTGCTGGCTGGGGCAGCGCCAGCACTGTATTCTTCCTGGTGCTTGGCGTGGGCTGTGCCAGGCAGACTTATGTGCTGGCACTGGCCCCAGCCAGCAGCAGCCTGCTGAAACCCCATGTGCAGATTGTGGCCTGTGCCCCCTGGGAAGAGCTGGCAGAAGCTTTCAGAGCTGGGGACAAACCAGGAGCTCAATGTCAGTATCAGAGCAGTCACTCCCCTCTCTGCTCTGCTTTCCTTAGTTTCCATTTAGCTGCAGGCAAGCCCGGCTTCAAAACTCAGAAAGTTTAGAAACTTTCAAAAAAGTTTTGAGTGTCCTCGTTTAGTTTCAGAGCCTTTCGTTTCATTTAGATTTCACTCTTTTGAGCTCGAAATGCATCTAAACAGCTTTGAAACGAAACTCCTGTCAAAATTTTGCACAGCCCTATATATCTGCCTGAAAATCGAAGGGGTGAAGTCCTGTGTCAACCCCACTAATGGCCATAACTACTGGCTGAGCACTAATTAGTGGCTCAGCATTGTAGCTCATGCTTGAAGTAGCAAGCGACGTGTTTGTAGTATCTCGATAATGTGGAAACCACTTCATTAACAGGAATTTTATGTAAAGAACTACTTAGGGCACTAGCAAGGCTATTCCTTTTGCAAGGGTCTGGGACCTAACCTTGTGTGACATGGAGGAAGTCATCTTGGGACTGTGGAGTATCCAGGAAGTGTGGCATTGCAGGAGATGGTCTGCACCACCAAGAAGTTCCTGATGCCATGTTTCCTGAACATTGTTTCCAGGAAGACGTACTACTTTGACATGCCAGAGTCATGACTCTGGAAAAATCTTTCCTCCCTGACCCTATATTCTGCCTTAAAAAACAAGGTGCATGGTTGGCTTATTTGTGCGGTGTGTAGTAAATAAGAATATACAGTACTATTAATAGATGAACTATGCTTTGACATGCAGCTCTTGCAGAACAATAAAGTAACATGGCTCTCTCTTTGCAGGTGGAAACATTTTCTGGTGTCTACAAGAAGCTCACAGGCAAAGATGTAATTTTTGAATTTCCAGAATTCCAGTTGTAAAGTACAAAAACTGGCTGAATAAACAACTATTCATATACCAGAGTCATCTCATTAAACAAAAACGGTCATAAGCACACATGGGAATAGTTGACTTATGGGATTCATGATGACTTAGGCTATAGAAGCTCTATTGCCATCAAACTAGTTGCCTAGTTTGATGGATGCAGGGTTGTCAATTAGAAGCAAAGTTTAATGGTAGCTAGGCAAAACAAATCTCCATTTCTCACCCCTTTCTTCTTTTCCCTTCTCTCTCCTGCCATGTCCATATCATAATGTATTCATTCAGCAGCCTTGTAAAAAATGCTTAATGAGAAACTAAAATCAGTTTAAAACTATTTGAGAAAAGGGCTTGATAAGATAATGTTTCACAACTTAAATTCACAAGCATTGCACTTTAAGAACCCCTTTCAAAATCTCTATCTTCCCCAAGTTAAAAAATACAAATACACTTTGGCTTTAGATTTACTTGACAATTATGTGGCAGTGTTGGACAGAGATGCTCCTTGTTCATGGGCTAGAACTGCGAAGTACCCACTTCAAAGGATAAGATTTCACCTCTTCAGGTTGAGGCCCCTATGCTGGGGCTGGGGTAGGCACTGCCCAACCGGGGCAGTGCATGTGACCCTGGGAGTGGGGTGGCTCATCCAAGGGGAGAGCAGGGGGGTGGCTCTCTGGTGCTGTGCACAACCACAGGGTAGGCATGGGTGTATGTGCCCCCCAGATTAGTATGCAAGGCAAGGGTGGGCTCGGAGCCTGGGACTGCACTGGCCTGTTCCTGCCAGGGGTGCTGGCCCAGGACCACTTGTGGTGGCATGGGGAGGGGGCTACAGGGTAGGTTATGGCCACCCCAAAATTTGCTGCCCACCGTGAGCTCAGCCTCCCAATGGGAAGAGGCCAGTGCAGCCTCTGGCCCCAAGCCTGCAGCAGGCAGCCTGTCTGCCCCACCCACAAATCAAGGGGGCATGTGCCCCCTATGCCCCTCCCCCACCCCTCATTCTCCCTGGACAAACTACCCATGACTCTGTCCCGTGCCCCACCCCAGCTGGGCAGTGCTTGCCCCAGCCTCACTCCCTCCTACACCGTGGTGGGGGGGGGGTCTCAATCTCCCCTTCCCTCACAGACTTACCGGCCAGATGCTGCTCTCCAAACTGCAGAGCTGCGTATCAGCAATTAGATCAATATCGATTGATATGGCTGTTTAATAATTGGTCATCAGTATTGGAAAATCTTTATTAGGTGCATCCCTAGGGTACAGCATAGCTGTCACTCTGGCTAGACTGCACTGCATCAGCACTCAGTGGCTCTGGGATTTGTGCTGCAGGCAGCTTGGGTCCTAGACCTGCTGAAGCAGCTGCTGGATCAGGTATGCTGGGGGAGGGGAGCTATGGACCTGATGGGGCCTATGAACTGACCCCAAAACCAGTCATCAGGCCTGTGGGGCTGGATGAGTTTGACACCTTGGCTCTACTGTAAGTGGGGCGAATATTTAACTTCACCAAATGGCAGTGCAGATTTTTACCAGCTCCCTATTGTCAGGTTTTCTCTCTGACCTTGCAAGGTTGTATGTCAAAATAAATGCATATGTAAGCTTGGTAGGTATTTCAAAACATTTTTTCCCTTAGTTTAAGAGCTGGCTGTGTAGGTGTGCCAGATACAGAGAGGTTAGTGATTTGGGATTTGTTTATTGTGGGGTAGTAGGAAACTGCCAGTATTTGAGCTGCATGGGTTACTCCCAAAGTTAGTGACTTAAATTAGGCTCTGTGTGATGCTTCCAACACAGGTGCCAGAGCTGGTGAGTACAGCGCTTTTTTTGTGTGTGTGCTGGGAGGCTGGGCTAGGTGGGGGATGGGGCCGGGCAGGGCAGCCATGGGGGCTTCCCCTGTGGCTCCCTTGGCTGTTCCTGCTTCTGCCCTGGTGTGGGGAGCCACGGGGGCTATGATCTGCTGCTTGCCCAGCTGCCGTGGGGGGTGGGGTGGGTGATGCAGGCACAGCTTGTTCCAGGCGGCAGCAGGGCATAGCCCCTGCTCCCAGCGCTAGTACGCCTGCATCAGCACTGGGAGCAGGGGCTCTGCTTTGCTGCTGCTTGCCAGCTGGTGCAGCAGGGTGTGAGATGCGGCCACAGCAGTGCTGGGAACATGGCTATACCCTGCTGCCACTTGCCCCCTTCTGCCTGGAGTGAGCTGCGCCTGCATCCCACTTACGCACGCCAGCTGGGCAAGCAGCAGCAAGGCAGAGTTCCCACTCCCAGCGCTACTATCCTCTCCCATACTCCATGTGTAATGCTACCCAGGCAGGGCAGGGGGCGCTTGTCTCAGCCCCAATCCCTTTTTTCCCCATGCCTCTTCCCTCCCCCAACTCCCAACCCCAACAGACTTACCAGCTGGAGGCAGCTGTCAGCTGCCTGTTTAGTCTATGGCCAAATCTTCAAATCAGCTGAATCTTTTTCTGAATTGATTTGGAGCTTTTACTTGGTCTCCTGATTCGATTCAGAGATTTGGTCCCTGAATTGGGCCAAATCTTTTAATCGAATCAGCTACCGAAGCTTCGCACAACCGTAGTTGACAGTATAGTTCAAATCCGTGGCATAGAAGACAAAAGTCTAATGGTGCACATTTGCAGCCTCTCTTAAGGAAAGGGAGGATCCATTTAATTTGCTATTAAAGTTGTCTCTTTCTTGCCCCTGTTTTTAATACTGCTTTCTTTACTGCCCTGGCAGCATCTTTTCCTTTGTAGAACTTGTGCAGGGGGAACTATTTGAGTGTTCAATATTCCCTCAACCTTACCAGGGTAGAAGTGAGCCTAATGTTTGGCTCAGGTGATTAGTTTCTCTGTCTTACTTAACAGGGAGAAAGGAGATGGCACTCCTTGATTTCATAGACATTAGGGCTGGAAAGGACCTCGGAAGATCGAGTCCA
>NW_017728918.1:31510364-31514827 GCF_001723895.1 Crocodylus porosus | reverse complement strand
TCTGGTGAACAAATGTTCCCCCAGATCCTGGTGGTCACCCCTGATAAACTTATAGGTGGCCATCAGATCACCTCTGAGCCTGCCTGCGCTTTTCCAGGCTAAAGAGCCCCATGGCACTCAGCCTGTTGTTGTAAGGTGTGTTTTCCTGCCCTCTGATCATGCATGTGGCTCTCCTCTGCACTCTCTCAAGCTTCTCCACATCCTTTTTTGAATTGTGGAGCCCAAAACTGGACGCAGTACTCCACCGCAGTACTTGATGCTGCTTCTGACACTGGAAATAATACAGGATAATAGTTTGACTCCTGGTAGAGACATCTAAATTCTGCTCTCAATTATGACTATAGGTTACATGTGATGAGCATTTAGAGCTAGGGTTGCCAACTCTGACTGAAGCTATTCTGGGAGATTTTTTTCTTTCTTAAAATATCCTATTAAAATCTCCCCGGATTGCTTTCAGTAGTCACTGGGAGATTGATACCAATTCTGGCAGACTTGGCAACCTTATTTAGATCTGTGTAACACCCTTGTCTACCAGATCTGGTGTCAAGGGGTAGTTTAAAGAAAACAGGCAAAACGGTAAATTAGTGAACCAACTATGTCTCTTTCAAATGAAGGGAAAACAAGCTCCCTTCCAAGCTGCTAGAGGAGATGGAAAATACCAACTAAGTAACTTCAAATTATCATCTGCCTTCCCTTCAAAAAGGAGGAGCAATAACTTTTAGAAAAGTATTTGCATTAAGTGTTAGCTTCAGATGCTAAAAGCCCATTATTCATCTCACTGGATTTTTAAGGCATCTACAGACTTGGAAGATGCTCTATTTTTTTTTTCCCCCATGCAGAAAGCTTTCAACCTAAAAACCTCAGAATCTAGCTTCAGTTAGCCAATGGGTTAGGAGAAAGCTGAACCTGATTGTTAGTCACTATCTTCTTACCAGCCTCTCTAATACAGAAGCCATATTCTGGGAAGGGCTGTGTTCTCAGGCAGGCTAATAGTCTTGCCCTGTGATTAGGAAGAAACCTGTTAGCTTTATGAGTAACTGTTAGGAAGCTGCTGGTACATTTTAGGTTGTGTATTTAAAAGAAATAAAAATCTGAGCATCATCAGTTTCTACCTGATGCATGATACCTCAGCACTGGAGAGTAGGTGGCAAACTTTTCTAAGGGCAGTCTAGTGCTAGGGCCTGGCCACTGCTCGGCTGGGAAAATTGCATGGGTCTTCTGGGCCATAGGTTGCTGACCCCTGGCAAGGCACGACTGACAGAACTTTTCCCAGCAAAAGTTCTCAGCTCTGGGCTGGTTTTTAGCTATTTGCAATAACTTAAATATCCCAAGTTTTTTACAGCAGTTTGCTGTTTTCCAAATGCAAAGCATTGTCATTCCCACAACTATTATTTCTGTGATTTACAGAATAAAATGGGGACCTAGCCTTTCTCCTGATGAACAAAAGACAAAATACCAGCAGCACTAGGTTTAGAGTGCCTTGCTGGAATCTGGTTAAACATAACATGAAAACCACATGTACCTCTAGGAGATGGCAGTTTAGACACCATGACCATTAGGAACTGCAAAGATCTGCAACTCTATGACAATTTTTATATTAAGGGAAAACACCTGAAGTTATTCTACTCATGACTTTTGCCTTAAGTATGCAGAAAAACTAAAGCTATTTGTGGCACACAAACACTATTGCAGGGATAGATCAAAAGCTCATCCTGATTTATTCAAAAAATCCCATGCATGTTGAGGCTAGTAATGCAATTAAACACAAGCCTCTAGCTTCCTCCAGCAAGCCTATACAATACTGTCGACAGTCTGGAAAATCAGTCTGAGGTGCCATCTTGGACCAGCACTGATTAGCCTTCTGGGAATAGCGATGACAAATGTCTTCACCTGGATCAGACTCCGTGTGAGACCATTGTGAGACTTTTTGCCCCTTTTGTCTATTTTAGGAGCAGCAAAGTGGGGAGGGAAGACACAAAGGTGGTTCTGGGTTTTTTGGGGGGGTGGATGTGCAGGAAGGAGGAGACTCAGTTGTTCTGCCCTAAGGCCCTGCACAATTCTAAGAGAGTAAGTGGAGCAATAGATGTCCTATACTGTATCATGGGAAGCCCAGATTGTGTAAACTATCAGTGAAGCATTGGCCTAGTAAAAAAATAAAGCTGATTTAAGGGTTCTGCAGCACCAGCAAATGGTCTTGTATTAACTGTTGAAGCCTTCTCCAGATACCCTTTATGTAGCTGTCTCCCTGCTCTCTTGAGGAAGAGGACTTCTAGTACAGACCTATCTTAGAAATGGGCATGGCTTCACCAGAGCTAGAAACATACCAAGGCCCAGGCTTCTGGTCTGAAATATTTTAACTTCTAGAAAACTTTCTAGATGAATAGATTATAGATCAGATGTCTGGTGGCATTCTTCCTCGCTTCCTATTCCCATTGTATTAGAATACCTTAGCATTTTAAAGGCAGTTATTCTCACAGCACCCCTGTGAGGCTGAGAAATACCATTTAGCCCTGTTCTGCAGACACACTCTGCTGTTGCCTGTGGCTTGCCTTAAGTTGGATGAAACGTCTAGTGGACTCCAAGTCGTCAGTATGATGAAGTCATCAGCAAAGCTAACTGTACTTTATCGTGTATCAGCAGATGCATGACAAACAGAACCAAGGAGGTGACACTTCCCCTCTATCGGGCACTGGTCAGACTGCAGTTGGAGTACTGAGTCCAGTTTTGGGCACCGCACTTCAAGAGGGATGAGAAGGGTCACTCATATGGTTAAAGGCTTGCAGGCCAAGCCCTACAAGGAGAGACTAGGGCACCTGGACCTCTTCAGCCTCCGTAAGAGAAGGCTGAGGCGACCTTATGGCTGCTTATAAATTCATCATGGGGGCACAGAAGGGAATTGGTGAAACTCTACTCACCAAGGTGCCCCTGGGGGTCCCAAGAAATAATGGCCATAATCTAGCAGAGAGCAGATTTAGACTGGACATTAGGAAGAACTTCTTCACAGTTAGAGTGGCCAAAATCTGGAATGGGCCCCAAGGGATGTGGTGCTCTCCCCTACCCTGGGGTCTTCAAGAGGAGGCTGGATGGGCATCTGACTGGGGTCATCTGAAGCCAGCGCTCTTTTCTACCTATTCAGGGGGTTGGACTCGATGATCTATTGAGGTCCCTTTCAACCCTAACATCTATGAATCTGTGATCTCCTGATGTTGCCAGGTCTTAATTCCCTGACTACTGGATCATCTTTCACCCTTGTTAGAATACAAACTATACTGATGGTGTAGAAACTCTCTATGGATTATATTGGATCTCAACATTGCCCAGTCCCATTCTAACAAATCCCAGTGGGCCTAAACTGTAGGAGGCTAAGCAAGAGATTTGGGAGGATTTTGGCCCCCTTGTGGCTACACTTGTTGATTGCAACTGGCCACAAGGTAGATAAGGACCTATGCAACTGATTGTAAGGGATAGAGTCACAGCTTTGCCATTGTGCAAAGACTGTCAGAACAAGAGGAAGCTGCACCTTGAGAAGAGCAGTACTCATTTACTCTTTACTGTCCCATTGCATGAGAGAAGTGGGGAGTACAGCTTTGTTTTGCTCCCTACACAAAGCTGAGCCTGAAGGCTTTCTCTAATTGTTGTGCACTTTTCTGTGATGAGGAAGAGGAAGGTTTGTTATTGGGACTTGCAGTAGGGGGTTACTACAGTCATCATTTTGACTAATAACTTGCCAGCTGGATGCTATCTATGGAATTAGGACATCACACTGGCAAACTCTTCAGGTTATTAACTGCTCTGTGATGCTTACGCTGTTTACAGACATGGAATAAAACCCCAAACAGCGCTTTACTTTCAGCTTGGTGTGCAAAGCACAGTGCATGCCCTGAAGAACAATTATATCAGTCTGGCCCAGGTTGTCCAGTGTCTGTATAGCTCACGTGCTTCAGCAGGGCATTTTGACACTTCTATTTAATAGCTGATTGAATCAGCTATTGGATAAAAGCACCAAAAAGCACCACTGAAGCTTGTGAGCTATACAGTTGCAGAGGAGGTGGGGCAACCTGATGTGATTTCTTTTCTGCTTAAGTGCTGTTCCCCCCTGGCCCCTCCCCCCCAACCGGGTCTGTCAGTGCCCTTAGTGGTGAGGTACTGTAACTTCTGCATATTGTCTACAGATACCGGTGATACCCCATCCTGCATTTGGGATCCTAGTGTAATTTACATTGATGTAAATGTCCAGACCCAATGGATAAATTAGTAATGTGTTATGGTGCTCATGGTGATGTTTTTGAAAGAACCTATAGACCCAACATATTGATTTCAATGAAAGCTATATGCCTGCTGGGGTTTTCAAAGGCACCTCTTTGCATCTTTAGGCATATAGATTTCATAGACATTAGGGCTGGAAGGGACCTCGGGAGATCATCGAGTCCAGCCCCCTGCCCAAAGGGCAGGAAGTCAGCTGG
>NW_017728918.1:31488601-31510264 GCF_001723895.1 Crocodylus porosus | reverse complement strand
CCCAGTACTCTTTCCTGCCATGGCAGGGGGTCGGACTAGATGATCTACTCAGGTCCCTTCTGACCCTAGAAACTATGAAACTATATACACCCCCTGCCAACTTACCCTATTGTGCCTCATTTCCATACTTGTGGGCAGAAGGGCTTGGCTCCGTCAGCAGCAGATTTCTGGTGGGGTTGCTGCTGCCACTGCAGCAGCTGTCAGGGGACCTGCTTGGTTTGCCCGGCATCACACTCACTCCAGGCACCAGGTAGGGAAGCGGTGGGGGTAGGGGCAGAGCTGCAGCTGGGTGGGAGCATGGGGCTGGGGCTGGCAGCAGCATGGAGCTTGTGTGGGCAGGTTGTGGGTGTGGGGACCACACACTCCCCTATGGTGTGTAGCTCCCAGTAGCAGCAGCAGCAGGTGGGGATACTCAGGGTGCTTGTACCCAGTACAGGCACTGGCACCTAGCAGTGTGTGGCTCCAGCCAGCACTGCATATCATGTCGAGGAGTGCAGCCCGGCTGGACCACTTCTCTCGCCAGGGCTCTGCACCGCATGTATGCCGTTCCTGCACTTGCATGCCACTGGAGGGAAGCCCTATCTGCTGGAGCTGGCTGCCTTTGCTGCCCCCTGCCGTACAGGTCCTGGGACGCCATGGGGAAGCAGGGGCCAGGCCTCCCCTCCACTTCTGGAGGAGTTGTGGGACCTGCGCAGCAGGGGGCAGGGAAGGCAGCCTGCTCCAGCACATGGGGCTTCCCTCCAGCGTCGCACAAGTGCAGGGACTGCATGTGCACAGGGCAGAGTCCCGGTGATAGAGGCTGACCAGTGCTCCTCACCGTGATGTGCAGTGCTGGCGAGAGCTGAGTACTGCCGGGCATCAGCACCTGTCAGGCATGAGTGCCCTGAGCGCCCCTACCTGCTGCTGCTGTTGCTGCTGGTGGGGGCAATGTGCCACAGGGGGAGTGTCAGGGAGGAGTCCTCACATTCCCTCACACTGCCCCACACCCCCCGTCATCCTTTACACCCCACAAATGGCCCACATCCACATCCTGCCCTCGCAACCCCCACACATATACACTATTGTCCTCCCACAGCCACACCCCCCCACCCCACCATACACACACACACACACACACAATATACCAGACTAACACATTTTATTTTTGAGTTATTATGCAATCACCCCTATATACAGCAGTATGCAAACACAAATTATGACAAAAATATTTTTGGTAATAAAGTTAAAATGTGTTGTAGGTGTTTGACTTTTAGTGTACGATTTGTTTTTTTTCTGGTTCTAAGATGGCAACCCCCTCTTCACAAAGAAGTACTTCTGGGGGGTAAGGGGAGGGACTTCTGGTGGCAAAAGTCAGGGGTTAGGGGGTGGGACTTCCAGTCTCAAGATGGCAACGAGGGGGTGGGGCAACTGTCACGGGGTGGGGCTACTGATGTGGCTTTTGACAGCTTACTAAAACTCATTAAGCAGCCCTCCAGTTGGAGTAACTGCCCGCGCCGTGTTATACTAACACACGGGTGTCAAACACGTGGCCCATGGGCTAGATTTGGGCTGCAGAACTCTGGCCCGCTGGTCAGCTCGAAGGTGGGGCTAGGGGTGTGTGGCCTGCCACCAAATTCAGCAGACGCAGCCCTTGCCTGCTCTGTCACTGCCCAGCCTGCACTGCTGCCTCCAGATCTCCACTGCTGCCATTGGACTTGCCCCAGCTGCTGCTCCCCCTGGCCCTGGTCCAGCCTGAGGCATGGGGTGAATTTGACACCTGTTCCTCCTAAAACATCGCACTGGTGCGGAGCAGTGGACAATAGCAAAGGTGTTGTACTGAGCTTTAGGTTGTCTTTTGGTTTCTGTAGAATAGTATTGATAATGTACCCTATTGGGGTGCATTACTGCCCGTGCAAATACTCTAAGAATCTCATTATGGGACCACAGACTCTTGCTGGCCTTAACATGCCTCCTTTTTCTGGCTTTTATCATCTGTTTCCCATGTTCCTATTGCCTATGCAGAGCCAAACTGATATTTGGATGCAGACAACAGCTGTTAGAAGCAAGCCGTCAATGCCCTGGTTGTATGTTGCTTCTACATGGTTGTAGGGAGTGTCCTCTGAATATACAGTACAGAAATATTCCTAGAGGAAATAATACCAGTAGAAGGTTGTTGCTGCTACCTGGTATCATTGTGAAGGAGCATTGACTGTGCTGGACCAAGTGAAGGATGACACATTCCCACTACCACACAAGGAAGGAGTTGCTCAGGAAGGGAGTAAACATACTTTCTCTCTCTGCTCCAATGGGCTTTGGTCAGAAAAGTCTACTGACTTTGCTCCCTGCCCCTTTTGGAGTGCTGGCTGTTCCTAATAGTTGCAACATGCTCTCTGGGCAGTCCAGGCCCTGGTGATTCAAATAGAGTGATTTTTCTCTCTTCATTCCTTTTACTCCATTGAGACTGCTCTGGTGTTGTGTAAGTAGCAGAGATAGACGCACCTAAGCAGAGAGGGCGGAACTAGGACTCCATGTCTTCAGCTTGTAAACAGGACTGGGTGCTCATCTTCCTTTCATCCTCCTCCTCTTGCTCCACTCCCCGGCTGGGTGAACTCCAAAGACTGTAGATGGGACACTAAATTGAATCTCAAGAAACTTCAAAAAAATTATCTTCAAACTTTCAGAGAATTATATTCCATTAGTTTTTTTCCCAACCAACAAGAAAACTGCCCTGGCTTTTTTCATAAACACTTTTTTTCCCCTTCCCCTTGAATGAACCAAGCCCATACATTCTTTTTCCTTTTTCTTGGGAAAACATTTGCACTCAGGAATGCCTTCTCATTACAGTGCCTGGTCTTCCCTACGCCCTCAAACCAATGTTAGTTTCCCTTGGACAGTTTATTCTGTCTTGGTTTCTTTTTTCTTATTCAATTCTATTTTCATGAATGTGAATTCTTCCTTTGCTTCCAGCTTTCATCAAGGAAAATGTTGTCCTTTTCTAATTCCCCTTCTGTCCCTCAAAGTTATTTATGTGTTTAACT
This sequence comes from Crocodylus porosus, assembly GCF_001723895.1. Classification (NCBI taxonomy): domain Eukaryota; kingdom Metazoa; phylum Chordata; order Crocodylia; family Crocodylidae; genus Crocodylus; species Crocodylus porosus. Next base: position 31,507,247 of record NW_017728918.1, on the reverse strand, counting down.
AGAGAGATTTAGAAACATATGTAAATATATGTCCCATTGCCATTGTAACATGATCTTCAAAGGCTTGGATAAAAGTCATTTTGCTACATTCTTTACATCAAACAGTTTCTTTAGCATTCCTTTGGCAGCATCGCTCCAAGGATCCAGTCCTGTGAAGTGTTGATTGTTCTTCTCTCACTGAACCCATGGGACCTATTATATGTATAAAGTTAAAAGAGTATTGGAATTTTAATTTATGTGGTCTTTATATATTTGCATTATCTACGACTGCTTTCATCTTTTGTGCTGATAAAATTTCAATATAATTATCTAGTCAAGTTTTGACATATTATGTCTATTACAAAAAAAAAAGGGAGTGGGGTGGGGAAGGGCAGGGTAGTCTGTTAAGTTCAGTCTGCCATGGAAAGGCAATAGTCTAGATATCAAGCTTTGAGGATCTACATTTATACTGGAAAAAGCAGCTTAGGCCCTTTATCTTAGGTATGCTCTTAGTCTTCAGAGACTAATTAATTATCAGTATAGCCTTGGTCTGCACAGTGTTTTATTATGTAATGTAATATACTGCATAATATATATTTTCTGGGAAAAGCAGAAACAAGTTGTCTGTCATAGCAAAGAGAGAAGGGTAACAAAGATAGAGGTGTTCTTCATAAACCCATCTTTACCCCCTGTAAGCACTTTCTCACTGTGCATACATCACTGCACAGCTCAATCCTGAACTGTGCCAAGATCTCAGAAAAGATCTGTTGTTTAAGATGTATACTTACTGCACTAACATTTCCCTAGCACTGAAGTGCTGTGATTTACCAAAGAGTCAAACCATGACCACTGTTGAAGAGTGAACAGCAGTATGGTACAATAATTTAGAGGCTATATTGCAGGACATCTGAATTCCTTTTCTGCTCTTCCTACAGGCAGGAAACCTCCCTTTGATGTCAAAGGGCAACTTCCTGTGGGTAAGGAGAACAGAACAGCCTTGAAGATCTCAGCCATGTGTAGAATTTAGTACTTAGATTGTCATGAAGCAATGAGAGTTAGCTCTAAAACAGACGCATGTTTTCCTCCAGCAGTGAAAAATATTTGGGTTAATTGCAAAATAGGGGCAGAGGGATCTTGTGTAGGCAAACAAAGTGTTAATTTCACATATTAAAATTTGTCAAGGTTGCTGATCTTGACACAATCTATATATCATCTGCTGAAATTAAAGTGTGCAAGAAAAATCGTACTTTGATTGAATACAGTGCATGCAGCTGTGGTTGCCCAGATCTAAACAGTTAAAAAGGGGTTCCATGCTAGAAAAGGGGAGGGGAAAGTGAGTGCATTCCCAAAAAAGTACATTCCCAAAATAAAGAGCTTACATCATGGACCTTTTCAGCTTTCCCACACTTCCCTCCTAATTATTGTCCTGCAGGACAGCTGATCTTTTTCAAGCAGGAAGCTGTTTACAGATAACACTTGCAACTGTTTTGTCTGATTTGTTGAACTGTCGAAAAGCAAAAGCAACATCTTTTCAAATTAAAAACTGTCAGACTTCTGTAAACAGCAGCAATGAGGTTCATTTGTGCAGTGTCCCTGCAGTCACAGAGCGTTCCACGGTTCCCATTTTCTCAACAATCGTGAGGTAGGAGAGACTTTTGCAGTTTTACTGTTTCAAAGGGTATAAAGAGAACATCTGGATGGATGGTAGGAACCAATTATGTAAGTGGCAAAGTATGACTGACAACTGGTGTGTGTTAGGGGAAAGAGAAGTAAATAACAGGTTTGATGTACTGCTGTTTAGGAGGTAATGTGGAACTTACTGCTTACAGGAGCCTGTGTGATTTACTTCACATAACTCCTTTTTATCCTAGATTTTGTAATTTAAAATGTGAAGCAAGAAAGAGTGAATTGTAAGAATGGGGTGTTGGTTTTATTTTGAGTTTTCAAATTCTGTAATCAAGTTCAGTTGGTTTTAGAGTAGTCACTTTTCATCTCCACACCCATTAATGAGTTTTTGTAATTTCAGCTTTGTGTGTGTGTGTGTGTGTGTGTGTGTGTCTGGCTAGAACATTCATGGTTTAATTGCCAAAAGTGAGAGAGGATTGCTTGTTCTTCTTCATAATAGATAAAATCTCCATTTAACATTGAAAATGATAAACATTTCTCCAACACTTTCTCCCTCTTCCTCTTTCTTTTCCTCCCTCCATCTCTAAATTTCTTCTGCAGTACCAGGTTGTTGTGTATGAAAGATGAGTTTATAACGTAACCCTAATGCGAAGGAGAGAAGTCATGTTGTATGTGACATACTGAAGTAGATGATGGAGGAACTTATAATGACAAGGATATGTCAGTGGCTAGTAAAGGGGCACCGTTAGTGAAGACTGAATCACGGATAATAAAGACTGTATCTAGTGGTATATTCAATAAAGGATTTCATATACAACTGGTGGATGATTTTACCTGCAAGGTTTGAGAGGGGAGAAAATAGCTTTTTATTGCAAAATTGTTTGTCTGCATAGTGGTGAAATACAGTTTTATTTTTCACTTGTCATACAAAGAAATTAAAGAAATCTCTGAGATGAAAAGATTACAAATTGCTGCTAAGTTGCTGAAAGGCTCTGAAAATGTAACTGGAAAAAATGGTGGTAATGTTCATTCTCAGCAGCTGCTTTTTGAGCATTTGGATTTTGGACATTTCCAATTTAAAATCACAGTCATTAAACAATTAGAGACAGTGAAGGTTGTGAAACAACCATTGATTTCTAGAAATTATTGCTAATTCAGAATAATGACATCAATCTTTCAGTCTATTACATCCCTTCTTGCAATGCTGGTAACACTTTGATCAGAATACATGAACTATATTTTTAAAAATAAGATATCACATGTCATTGCTTTGAAGTCTGGTTGATTTTGATTAGAATGAGGGAAAAAATGACAACTGATCTCAATCTTGAAACTGATTCATGGATCAGCCTGAGGCACTTGTGAGCTTCTGTGGAAGAGATTGACTCCTCTCTGCCAGGAAGTGCCTGGCATAATGTGATCCTGATATTGGTTAGAGCCTTTGGCCACTGCTATAATGCAAATAATAACAATCCTTCAGAAGAGAAGCATTTTTTTTCAAATGCTTTTGATTCTTTAAATACTATACTTTAGAAGTGAACATGTGGCTACACAAAATCACCTGAACAATACTATATTTTGTATTCTTAATACATTCATTATCAACCAAATATATAGTCAAACCTTTAACAGAAACTGTAGCAGAAGATTGAGTTTTCAACACAGCAGATCCTCATGAAAAGTGTCCACTTTCTAAGGGAAACTTTATTTTTGTCAGTTCTTTCTGGCTTAAATCCAAATTTTTTTTTTTTTTAGCCAAGAATGTGACTTCTAGTGCCTTATGGGAATTAAAGTTTGTTCCTTTGACTCTGGGCCAGAACCTACAGATGAACTACATCTCCCATAAAGCCCCACGGTCAAGAGCTCCATGTTGTATTGCTTCTCCTGGCTAACAGAGAAAACCATGATACATTATGTAGTTCAGCTGATCCACAGAGAAAGGCCACAAGAAACAAATGCCGGGCAAGGCATAGCCCCGTTGCTCCAAAATAGCTCAGAAAGTCAAGCAAATCCTCATTGTCATGTCGCTGGGGAGGAGCCAGCTTCATGCTTGTTTGGTAATCCATGTTAACACACAGGCAGTATCTCACCTGAGCCGTTATCATGGATTCACACCTGTCTAAGGTCCTTCTCCACAGTGCCCAAGTGCCTCACAGCGTCTAAAGTATTTTTCCTTGTGACACCCCCTGTGACACAATAATTATCCTATCCCCATTTTACAGATTGGGAACTGCAATTTGAAGGAAATTAAGAAGAATTTTGAAGGTAGCTAGACCTAGAAAATCCCATGAGGTGCTTAAAGCATGCATGGGCATTTCCTCAAAAGGCTTTCTTTTGGTGTCGTATTAATTTGTATGGCTGCCCTGTCCCCAGAATAAAATCCAGAATCCTTTGTCAGGCACCAACATGTCTTATACAGTGTACAGGAGATGTGTGTACCTGAGGTGAAAAGCCCTGCTCACTGAGTGGGAGCTACCTAGAAACAGCCAATAGGAAATGCTGGGGACAAACCTGGTCCAGACGTTAATTAGTACCTTCTACTAGTTCTAAGAATGCAAAGTTCATTAGCTACTGTGCCCATATCATGTATGACTGTTAGGCCAGGCTGGAGGATGTCGGAGGTGGAAGCTTTGCAGTAAGGCCACAGAGACTGACAGAGATTTAGACTTGGTCTTGTTTTGCGTGCTCTGCGAAGCTCCTTGGTCAGTGTTCTGAAGTGCTTCCTTTTAGTGTTGTCCCACAAATGCGGTATCAAAAGTGCACCAACATAAAAAGCACAAGAAAATGCCAAAGATTAGCCACCAGTACTCCCGGTTTCACTACAGGTTTCTCTCAATTTATGCGGTACATGTATTCCTGGAAAACTGAGCATAAATCGAATTCACATAAAGGGAACCCAGTTTACAGTGTAACCAATAGGGATATGTTCCCATGGTGGTGAGGGAGGGAGTAAGGCTGGGACTAAGGAAGGGGTGGGGGGGTGCCCTTCCCGGGGCTGCAGCAGGGAGCAAAGTGGAGGGAACTGCCAGTGGGCGCAGGGCAGGGGGCACGGCTCTTGCTGCAGCAGGGGCTGGGGTGAATGGGAACAAGCAGAGCCCTGGGGGGCACGGGATACAGTGCAGCTTGTACACACTCACCCCATCCCCTGCTGTAGCTGCCCCAGGAGCGGCCGACACCAGCTGCCTGCAGCCGCTGGGATGCACCATGCCCTGAACCCTCTGGGGCTCCAGTTGTCCCCATTCACCCCAGCCCCTGGGCTGTTCCATGCTGAGTGCAGGCAGGTCGTGTCAGCTGCTCCTAGGGCTGCTGCACTAGGGGCTGGGGTGAGTGGGAGCCCTGGGGGGCATGGGGCATGGCACAGCTTGTCCGCACTCACCCCACCCCTTCCTCTGCTGCAGCTGCCCCGGAAGTGGCAGGGGCTTTGCTTGTTCCTACTCACCCCAGCCCGTAGTGCAGTGGCCTCAGGAGCAGCTGACACCGCCTGCCTGCACCACGGCACGGCACAGTTGAGGGGCTGGGGACAACTGGAGCCCCGGAGGGTTCGGGGCACAGTGTAGCCCAGTGACTGCAGGCAGCTGGCATTGGCCACTCCTGAGGCAGGGGCTGGAGTGAGTGGGGTTCAGGGCATGGTGCAGCCCAGCAGCTGCTCCTGGGGCTGCTGCAGCAGGGACTGTGGTGAGTGCCCTTTCCCCTCTCCCCACAGACTTACCAGCTTGGGGGGGCACCTATGCCAATTGCATAAGAGTGAATAAACCTGCATATAATAAATTTGGGGTATAAAAATAGTCATTGCATAAGAGTGAATTTGCATATACAGAACCTGCATAAATCAAGGGAAACCTGTAGTACACTGAATAGCCCTAGTGACAGGAGTGTTTAGCTATGTTCCATACTGCAAGAATGCTTAACAAAGAGGGTAGTGAAGCATTGGTTAGCATGTTGATTAATGTAATGCAGAGAGAGCCACAAATTATTTATGAATCACTTTCCTTTGCTGAGGAAGGCAATAAGAACAACTATGACATCATTCTTGAAAAGCTTTGCAAGCATATCTTTCTTGAGAGGGACGTGTGGCCATGTTTTTATCGGAGAGGGTGCAGATGTACAGAGGAAGCTTGGAAGCTTTTATAAGGGCACTAAATGATGAATGAGAACATTGTGACTTTTACCAGCTGTAGAGAATGCAGAAAATTTGTTGAACACCTGAGATTTAAATCAAAGATATTTAAGAAAATTGTAATGAATGGCTAATTCTCCAAATGACAGCACAGTGAAGATGAAAGGAATCAAGTAAGAAAATAGTTTTTCTTTTCTCCCGCCCAGGCGGGGGATCGGACTTGAAGATCTACAAGGTCCCTTCTGACCCTACTTCTATGATTCTATGATAGTGTAAAGCTGGCACAGAAAGTACTATTCATGCATAGGAAAGAGAAGCAACAGGGGAAAAAAGTCTTTTAATTAATTCAGTGATCAAAAGTGTTGAAAGGAGAAAGTGGGATAGAAAACCCTGGAGCTAAGAGCTAGCCTGACAACTGTACAAGTTATTATGGTGGTCCAATAAAAGATATCAGCAAAAACACCCTGCTTTTGTCAGATTACAGGAAAGCAGCCAGGCTTTATTCTGTGCTCTTCTTAATTTGTTAGCACAGAATATGCAGTATTTTTCAGCTGGAAAACCGCTACAGTAAAGCCCTGGTCATTTTGTGTCGGAGTGGTTTGCTACCCATATAGTTCACAGTAGGTTGCCAAATTAAATATGAGCTGCTCAGCTGTTTGCTGCAGCTTTATTTCAAAGGAACATGTCAGTGGGAGCTCAACACCAGTCCCATACAACTGACTGAGAGGTGGTGTCTTGGAAATAAAAGCCATAGCAAAGAGCTGGCATATGTTGTTAACCATGCCCAGTGGTTTGTCACACATGTCTATACTGGCTAGCTTTTGAACCCTCATTTTTGAGGGGTGAGGGGTAAAGAATGGAACTCTGCAAAGGATCTGTATTCTGCTTTGTTTCTAATATAGACCAGAAATTCTAGTAAAATATAAATTGGCTTGGAGAAGTAGCAATATCTTTTGTGGAGGGGCAGCAGTTTTATTTCTAGAAATATTTGAGTATTTGACTATAGGAATCTTTGTAAATATTAATACCATACTACTTTGTCATGGAAGTGATGCCAGTAACACTTGTTACTGTTATTTTGGGTGTGGGGGGAAGGGTGTTTTTGTTCTGTGTTTGCAGACATATTTCCAGCTAAGTGCAGATTCTCTTGTATTAAAGAGTAAGACTGATGTCTAGTATTCACATGAGTCCGTGGTCAGAGATGTAAGAAAGTCATTGGGATTATGTGATGAAACAGAAGAAGCAAGTAGAGAGCCTATGGCAGGATGAATAACACCTGTTTCCTAGGATCAATCAGTGACATTTAGGAATTAGGGTGGACTTCTCATCTTACAATATTCAACACAGTTCTTCAATTTAAACTTGATTTAGGAGCAGAGTCTGTTGGGGATGACAAAGTTAAACAGCCTTGTTTGAACTCCAAGGCTAGAGACAGAAGTTACATATAAACCAGTTTAAGTGATTGGAAACTGGTTTAAACCTGTAACAGAACAGAAGTTCAGCTCACATAAACCCAGCTTGAGAGAAACCTGGATACCTGCAGTATCAGATTTAACTGAGTTAGGTTAAACTGGTTTATGGAACTTCTGTCCCAGATCCCCTCCCAACTCGAGTTTGGCCATAGTCCCCCCGTATTTCATTTCAGGAGTGTTTGTGGGTAGGCAGGTGAGCAGGCTAGCCTCTGCCACTGCTCCTTTGCTCCGGCCAGCTGGGCTAGCCCCACCCTGTGCTGTTGCAAAGCAGGGCAGGGGGAGGCAAAGCAGAGAAAAGAAGCCCCCTGCCCAGCCTGGGTTCCCCACCCCTCCAACTGGCTCCTCCTCCCTCAGGCCAGATCATGTGGACAGACCTGCCCCCTGCAGGTTTCTGCATCTGACCTGCAAGGGAGATGGGGGGAAAGGAGCTCCCCTACCACACATATCGGGGGTTGCACAGTGTAGAGCACCTTCTCTGGGGTGCTCCCATCTCTTCCACCTGGCCCAAGCCCCTGGGCTGCCCGATGTGCATGGGTTCCAGCAGGACATGTTGGGTGGCTTCTGCCATGCAGCAAGGACAATAACATGCCACATGGGGAAGGTTTTCAGGGACATGTGGGGAGTGGATTGGGGCTCTGCCCTGGGCCCCAGACCCATGCTGTTACCAATCCCAGTCCTGGACACCACTCCCGACCCCCCACAGTCCAATTCCATTTGCCTGATTGAGTGCACATCGCCCATTGGGGTCCTGGCCTGGTCTCCACAGGGACCCCACCTGCCCACCTACAAGTTTTGTTTGGCACCCTGTGGCAGGATGAGGCCTAGGGGTGTCATGAACTCCCCTAGCACCCCCTACCTACCGTGCCAAATCAGTTTCCATGCACCCTCTTTATCTTGCCCATCATGTCTTTGATGTTAATAGTAAAAGGGAGACTGCCTTTTTACCCTCTTTGACACGGTGCCTTGAGATGTCCCAGTCTGTGCCCTGCCTTCGGTGACATGGTGCACTCTAACCTCTGGGGCTACACGTGGGCCTTACAGTTACCCGTGCCCTCATGGACACTCTCCGGCTTGTCTCCCTAACTGCTGGCGCCCGCACTGGGGCCTCGCCTCCCGTGCTCTCGCCCGCACTGGGGCCTCCTACAATCGAGGCTCAGGTGGCCATAGCTGTGCCTGGCCTCCAGACCCCCTTTCTAGGTCTTGCGCCCCACTGGGGCTTCTCACCTGCACCCACACTGGGGCTTTACCCTCCCGATACTGCCCACACTGGGGCCGGGGTCGATACACCCCAAAACATAGCGCCCTCTCCGGCACCAGGAACCCCCACACTACCGGGGAGCTCCTATGAGGCCTCCTCCAACCCCTACAGCCTCACCCGGTCCTCCAGTCTTATACAACAACAAAACAGAAAACACACTCCTGTGTTACAACATAAATTCCAAGCCAAACTGGCTAACTTTCATTCACATCCCTACTAGGGTTTCCTCCACCCAGTATCCTCATGCAGAAGCCACACAGACCATCAGGCTTCCCTGCTCTGCTTGCTCCAACAGAGCTCTACCTTCCTCAACTGCCAGAGGGGAACTAACCTCTGGCTCAGCCTGGCTTGTTTATATAGGCCAGGCCCTGCCCCCTTCCAGTCAGCTGACCAAACTGGTTGTCTCAGCAACCCACACCTGTGCTGCTTTGGTGACTGGCAGCTGAGCCTCCCCCTTCTCACCACTAGTCTCTCAAAGGTTGGTTCCATTTCAGGCGCAGGGCGCTTAAGTGCCCTGTGACACACCCCCGGTGGTGGGTGCGGGACGGATGGGTTGGGTAGTAGATCCAGGTCCAGTGGTGGGAGCAGACACTGACAGCAGCAGCCAGGCAGAGTGAACTGCTGCTGTGGGGGCTGCTGGGAAACTGAGTACAGCTGCTGCATCACCCCTGACACACTGCATACCTGGGGGTGGCAGGACTGGCTTCATGTGCCACAGCCTGGGCTCCACCCCAGGCCTGGGCCAGGTGGGGCCAAGGGACCCACCGTGGGCCAGATAAAATCCCTTGCCAGGCCAGATCTGGCCTGCAGGCTGTGTTTTGCCCACCCCTGCTTTTAGAGGGAAAGCATTGAACCTAGATCTATCTAGAGTGATCGATCCCCTATTCAATACCCACCTTAGCATCCACCAGTATTGGTTTAGAGATTCCAAAAGAAACCTCTCCAGCTGTTCTGTTCAACAGTTATTGATAGCTCTATTATTAGGGACCTATTGAAATCATGATGGTGCAATTTTCATGGAAACCACAATTTCAGGTTGGCTGCAGAAAAAAGTGCAGGATCTGCAAAAAACCTGCAGATTCTGCCATTTTGCAAAACCTCCCCCCAAAACAGAAAAAAACCCAACAACTTAGTCGCAGGAAGGATTCATGGAGGGGGACAAGGTGGGACAGGGTTGCTCACAGCTGGAGGCTGCTTCTGTGCCTCTTGCTGTGAACAGCCCTGCCCCTCCCTGCCCCCCACCCTTGCTGCTCCATCTCTCCCCCTCTGTCCTCTCCCCCGCTGTCCCCCGCTTCAGGTTCTCCTTGTGCTTCAAGACTGCAGGGCTTCCCAGCCTTTTCTTTGCTTGCTAGTAAGTGTTTTTTTGCAACAAGTCTGCCAAAATCACAGAGCCCACCACTTGGGGATGGGCCAAAACCACAGCTTAATTCCCTGATTAAACCCAGGGAGTCATTAATCTGTACTTAATAACACATGGATTAATGGCTTCCCTGGGTTTAATCAGAGTAATTAAGCCATGGTTTTGGGCCATGTGGTAATCTGCAGGTGGGGACTGCCAGGGTCTGTTGGCCAGTGAGAGGTGTGGGGGAGCTGTGCCACACTCAGCCCACAAAACAGTGGCTATCCCTCAGATCTGCTGTCGAAATTGGCTGGCTGCCTGCTCAAATTCGGCAGACCCCTACTTATCATCCTTGAAATTATCTGGTCTCTCTTTGACCCTGGCTGTGCTATCTGCTTCTACTATCTTCTGTGGCAATAAATTCCAAGTTAACTACCTATTGCATTAAAACCCTCCCCCTGCCAAGTCCCAACTTTCTCTTATTAGTTTTAAACCTGCCTTCTACTAATTTTAGTAGGTGCCCAATAGTTCTAGCATTCTGGGATTTAGTTCCTCATTCACTTGGTCTACACCCTTCATGATTTTATAGACCTCTGTCATATTCCCCCTCAGCCTTCTCCTTTCCAAACTGAAGAGTCCTATCCTTTTTTAGTCACTCTTGGTATGGAAACTCCTCCATACATGTAATCATTCTGGTTGCCCTTACCTGTATCTTTTAAAATTTTACTACATCCTTTTTGAGATGTGAAGAACAGAGCTGTACATGATATTCAATATCCCAGTGTTCTGGTAGTCATTTGTTCTGTATCAAGCATTGCACAATCCATTTTGTTTATAACATTTTATGTTTTCACCTTCTTGTTTTAAAATTATTTTAGGTTCACCACTTAATTCCATGCTCCAGCAGTGTCATGGTAAGAGAGATCCTTAATCCCTCCATCTGAAGTTCTGCTGGAGATAGTCCAGAGGCAAGCAGGAGTGCTGTATATGTGTTAATATTTGCAGAAATCTTTAAAGCTAGTATTCCACTATCTCTAAAATAAGATGCTGAAAAAATAAAACATCAGAAAAAAATGGTTTGTTCAATATTTGATATAGAACAAAATGACTTCCAGAATACTGTGGTATCATGTATTATGTACAGTTTTGATCTTTGCAGCTCAAAAACCAATGTAGTAGTTTTAGTAGTCTATGTTACTCTCAAATCTATTCTGAAAATCAAAGTTCTTTGCAACCACATGGAATGTCTCAGAGGCAAACTGAATGCAGTTATCTGACACGAGAACTTCAGGAACTCTGCATCTTGCAAATACTAACTTAATGTTCTAGATGATGTGTGCTGATGAGGTCTATGTTGAAACAGCCAAATCAATATATCTGGAGAAGTAATCAACTACAATAATGTATGTGTGTCCTTTCTGGAAAGACAAATCTGTTGCTATTTGTTGCTAAGGTCTGTCAGGTAACTTTCTAGAGACTAATGGTTTTTGTGTTTGTTTTTTGCCTTGTTAACATTCTTTGCAACTCACTACTTGTATTTGCAGTTGCGTACTTGGACTGGGACAACATATAGGTTTTTGTGCTTGCAGTCTGCACTTGTCTATGCCTTCGTGTCCATCCTGGATCTTCAAGAAGATCTTTCTGATGTACCATAGGGACCAGAATACCCTGTCTTTTCAGAAGCAGACCTTTGGCCATGTGAAGGTCATTTTAGCCTTGCAAGTATGATAGTAGGCCTGTGCAAAGCAGCAAATATTAAATTCAGATTCAGATTCGGCCAATTCAGAAGGACAGTGATTTGATTCTGTGATTCGTGTCACTGTCCCGATTCAATTTGGCGGATTCAGAGATTTGGTCATAGACTATAATGGGGAAAATACCTAAAATACCTATAACTTCATAATTTTTTTTCAGATTTGGATGAAAACAGCAGGGATGGTTGCCCCCTTTGAGGGCATGAAGCCTGACAAGTTACAAGGAGATAGGTGCAAGAGTTTCTGTGAAAGTGCCCCTCAAACTGTTGAAAACAAAACTTGTATCACTTGTGTATGTTAAAGGGTGTAGATTGTAGCTGTGTTGGTCTAAGTACATAGACAGACAAGGTTCTTTGGGTCAATCTGATATCTTTTATTAGACCAACTGAATAGTTGGAGAAATATATCTTAGCAAGCTTCCAGGTTTAAAAACCCCAGGCTGAGGAAGCATCTGCAGTAGGTGTGTATGCTCTTCCTGGATGGAAGGAATAGTAAAGAAGCCAGAGGCTGGTATGCATGCAAGAAAGGCAGTCAGTGAAAAAGTAAATTGAGGTGTCAGGGGCTGAGAGACAGGCTGGGGGTTGGGGGAAGGGGGATGTAGCAGGTAAAAGTGGAGAGGTACCTGGGGAGTCAGATGTCAGACAGGTTATCGTGTGTTATAAATCCAATGTCAATATTGAATCCATGTGTTTTTGTGTCTAGCAGGTTGAAGAAGTGAAGTTCATAGGCTTATCTATGGAAAGTATTTTGTAAATTCAAACAAACACCAAAACTTGCTAACCACATCACCAGAAGCAAGCTTCCTAGAGCCTAAAACACACTGAATGGATCCAGACCAGGCCATAACAAGAAATGCAAAACCTGCCAACATATCTCCAGTACCCCCACAATTACTACACCCCACAACAGAACCATCACCACTCCTGGATCTTACAGCTGCAACTCCAGAAATGTTATATATCTCATCCAGTGCACCAAATGCCTTGATGGAAAATATGTAGGAGAGACGAAACAACAACTGCATACCAAACTGAATGCACAGTGGACATCTATTAAAGACAAAAATACCCAATGACCAGTGGGGGCACATTTCTCACAAGAAAACCACTCTCTTCACTCTCTCAGTCCTGATCCTCAAAGGGAATTTACAAAACACTTTTCACAGATGAGTCTATGAACTTCACTTCATCAACTTCCTAGATATAAAAACTCATGGACTCAATATAGACATTGGATTTATGACACACTATAACCTGCCTGACACCTGATTCCCCAGGTACCTCTCCACTTTTACCTGCTACACCCCACCCTAAACTGTCTCTCACCCCTGACACCTCAATTTACATTTTCCCTGACTGCCTTTCTTGCATGAGTAACAGCCTCTAGCTTCTTTACTATTCATTCTATCCAGGAAGAGCACACACCAACTGCAGATGCTTCCTCAGCCTGACGAAGGGTTTTTAAACCCGAAAGCTTGCTAAGATATATTTTTCCAACTGTTTAGTTGATCTAATAAAAGATATCAGATTGACCCAAAGAACCTTGTCTGCCTTGTGTGTGTTAAGTCAGAGTGAGATAAATGCAGCAGGGATGGCAGCCTCTAACAGGGGTCCTTCCCAGTGCTGGTTAGATCTTGGCCTGCCCCATCTACCTGTTTCTGGGCCAGCTGCCCACCCCTCTTTTCCTGCCATGTCTTGATGGACAACTGATTCAGATGTTACCCAGGCAAGAGGCTGCCCATTTAGGCCCCTGATGTCTAGGGGTGACATTCAGTCCACAGCTCTGTACCTCCCCTCCACTGCAGCCCATGCCTTGCAAATTGCATCCTTCACTCCCTCCAGCTGTGGTCACCTCTCTGGGACCTTTGGCTCCTTCTTATGCCCTGGCCTTACCTCCAGGCCAGTCAGAATCCTGAGCCTCTTGCTCTGGGCATTCCTCACGGTATGCCCCTGGCCCTTCAACCCCCACTTGAGTCCTGGCCACATCACAGACCAGCCAAGGATAGCTCAGGTCAGATCTGAGCCACCTGCCTGTTCTCACTCTCACAACTCCACTGTAACCAATAAGTCTCAGGCCTCTCAAAGATCTTACAGGTTTGGGCTTCCCCCAGCCAGGACTGTGCATGTGTGCAGTGGCTGGAGGTTATCAGGCACCCCCTACCCACCTTTTGCTAATCTTGCATTGGCTTCATCATCAATGTGGACAGCACAGGAGAGCATGCTGCCTAGATAGGCAAACTTGTTGACCATAGACAGTTGGCCTTTAACTGAGATGTGTGGTTCCTGGGGTATTGTGCCAGGTGCAGGTTGAAACATTACTTTGGTCTTCTTTGTGTTAATAGTGAGTCTGAAGTTGTCACAGGCTGATGAGAGTAGGTCCATGGATTGTTGCATGTCAACCTTTGAGCCTACGTATAATGCACAGTTATCAGTGAAGAGGACATCATGAAGCGTGGCTTTGTTTAGATCAACGAATGTGAGGAAAAGATTGACATTATGTTCCTGGCACTTTTCTTGAAGCTGCCAGACTGCAAACACCATGTCAGTGTTTCCGGGTCATTTTCTGAAGCCACATTGACTCTCAGACAGTAGGTCATTCAGATGGTTATTCAGCTGGTTGAAGAGGACTCTTGTGAGTATCTTTCAGGAAGTTGAGAGGAGGAATGTGCCCCTGTAGTTGTCAGAGCATTGGCAATTTCCCTTTCTCTTGTACAGATGGACAATGGAGGTATCCTTCTATGTCCTGTGAGCAAATACTGCATAAGATTGTGGTTAGTTTCTCTGCAAAGCCATGACCACCTGATTTGTAGACCTTTGCTGGAATTGCATTGGCTCCAGGAGCTTTGCCACTAGACATTTGTTTCATAGATTTCATAGATTTCATAGACATTAGGGCTGGAAGGGACCTTGGGAGATCATCGAGTCCAGCCCCCTGCCCAAAGGGCAGGAAGTCAGCTGGGGTCATAGGATCCCAGCAAGATAAGCATCCAATTTACTCTTGAAGGTGTTCAATGTAGGTGCTTGAACCACCTCCGCTGGCAGACTGTTCCAGCCCTTGGGGGCTCGGACAGTAAAGAAATTCTTCCTTATGTCCAGCCTGAAACGGTCTTGCAGGAGTTTGTGACCGTTCGACCTCGTCATCCCTTGGGGCGCTCTGGTGAACAGACGTTCCCCCAGATCCTGGTGGTCACCCCTGATAAACTTATAGGTGGCTATCAGATCACCCCTGAGCCTGCGCTTTTCCAGGCTAAAGAGTCCCATGTCTCTCAGCCTGTCATCGTACGATCTGTTTTCCTGACCTCTGATCATGCGCGTGGCTCTCCTCTGGACTGTTGTATGAGAGATTAGCGAAAGCTAGCATGGCCTTTGGCAGACTCCATAAGAAGCGGTACAAGGACACCCTAAAGGTGCCCCTAAAGAGTTTCGGCATCCACCCAGAGTCATGGGAGCAAATTGCTCATGACTATCCATCCTGGAGGTCCCAAATCCAGAATGGAGCATTGACCTTTGAACAGTACCACATGGCAGAAGCAATGAAGTAATGCGCAGCTAAGAAAACAAAAAACTCCTGTATCCAGTCTTCATCGCTCTCCTGCCCCTGCTGCAGCAGATTTTTCAAAGCAAAGATTGGACTTATAAGTCACCTATGTACACATGTGACCTAGCCTCCACCCCCACTTCGTTATCTTCTCTTTCCCTTTTTTCTCCTTTTCCTTCTTTCTCCTTTTCTCTTCTCTCCTTCCCTTTTTCTTTCCTACTTCTTTTTCCTCTTCTTCCCTCTCCTCCTCCCACTGGATATGATTATCTTTGCCCACAAAGGACAAACAACAACACCTGCCTTTCACCAGGGAGGTTCATGGGTCTGGCATTTCCTGGAGTGGTCATGCTACTGGCAGTCCCACCAGGCCTCCCTATCCTGGCAGGGTACAGTTTTAGGTCATGTCCAGGACCTGGGGCCTTCTTCTTCCCCATAGCCTCAGTCTATACCTCCAAGTTCTTCCTGGCATGGGAGCTCAGCAAGGAGATGTTCTTTCCCTGCTGGCTGGTGATAAACTAAGCTGCTGCCTCCAGCTCTGGGAGTGGGGTATTAAATGGTTCTAAAAGCAAATAAAAAAAGCAAATAGGTTCAGAGTGAGGAGGGTGGCACTCACTCTGTCTGCATGTGGAGCTTGGGAAACCCCAGCCAGCAGGAGGTTCATGTTCAGGAACACCAGCTGCCCCATCAAACCAGGATCCAAGGAGATGCGGTGGGGTGTCACAACATCACCAACAATGCTGAACACCCTCTCGCTTGGAACACTGGTTGGTGGACAGGACAGCTGTTGCCAGGCAACCGTGGCTAGATCCTGCCACATCTGGCTATGGGTTGCCTAATAGGCCAAGGGGTCGCAGTGCAGCAGCTCCACATCCTCGGTGAGATTGATAGGCACTGAGGCCTCCATGTTACCTGCTGGATGGTGGGGTCTGGTGTCTCTGGACCTCAACATTGAAACCATACCCTTGGCCCACATTGGCAGAGGCTGTGGTGGAGGAGATTGACTGGTGCTTGAAGTGCTGGCATGGCAAAGTGGATCCCCCTCTTCCACGTCCCCCCACCTTTGCCTTTCTGCCTCCCTGATTCTGCTCACCAGCACCTCCGTCCAGTAATCCAAGGTCTTACTGCTGCAGATGCTTCCCCTTCAGCTTCAGGTTGTGTATACTTGCTAGCATGTGGGCTGTACTGGACCACAACGCATCCAGACTTTTTTTTGATGCCCTCCTTCAGCTGCTTCACCAGTGCCTGCACCTCTGGTGAAAGCTGCTTGCTCTAGCCAGGAACATTGATCCCCTGGAACTTCCATTTGATTCTCAAGCTTCTTCACTATAGGAATCACCTGGCTAAGGAAGGCATCGCCAGCACTGAGACTTCTGGTGGCCTCGAGGAATGGCTTGGACCACCAAGATCTGGGAGATTGTATCTTACTCAGTTTTGTTGAGGGGGCTGCTGATCCCAGTCTCCCCAACCAAGGCCATCTCGTGGATGCCTTCTGTTGCTTGATCAGCCTTTCAAGCATCAGGTATGTGGAGTTCCACCGAGTCTCCACATCCTGCATGATTTTGTGCTGTGGGATGCTCAGCTCTGCCTGCTTTTCCCACAGCACCCGGCCCCCCCCAATGCTTTGGTGGAGGTAGCCCACCACCTTCCTGGATTTTTAAATGAGCTGGCTGTTAAAAGTAATGACAGCACCGTCACCAGGAGCCCTGTCCCCCTCCAAGGTGTCCCTGATTGTGAGGTGGAACTTGTGTGCCACACAGCAGATGCCAACAAAGTTGTCGGTGATCATGAACCGATGGGTGAGCTTGGCCTCCCCAATGAGCCACCCCTGCACATGCAGTTCATGGTCCCATGATCTCCCTTGCCATGTGGGACTCATCCATCACCTCCGCTTGAAGGAGAACCCACCAATGCCCTGACTGATCGCACCAGTGCCCTGTAAGAGTAAGGTATGCCTGATCTCCACCCTGGCTGCTCCAGATGTCCAAAGTGAAGTGCAAAGCTACCTGCGGCCCTGCCTTCTGCAGTCCCTCCCTCAAGTACTCCCTGCATGCCTCATACAGGGAAAGCACCACTGTCCTGCTAAAGGTGGTGTGTGGGGGCACTTGGTAGGATGGAACCACAAGTGCCATGAGCTGCCTGAACCCTGGATGCTTAACAAAGGAGAAGGGCTGACCACACAGAGCAAGCATCTCCCAATGCTCTGGATGATCTTGCTCACCTTGGGAATGTGTCTCCCTTTGTCTCCACCTTTCCCCCAATGGTCCAGGGTGTCCTGCCTCTGCTTCTTGGGGACGGGGGCTTTGGAGTGAAAAGGGGACTTCTTTTTGGGCAAACTACAGGAGGAATAAGGGCAAGGGGGTGCTGCCTCCTGAGATGCAGCAACATTGCCGTGCTGGTGAAGTATTTCTCTTCCTTGCCCCAGCTGATCTGCTTTTGGCAGTGCTGGCAGATAGCATACCTGAGATCATTTGCCACATCAGAATGATCCACCTGCTTCTGGGTTGAGGGTGGGGATCCTGCCTTATCCCCCTCTTCATTAGGCAGAGTCACATCAACAGGAGGAGCTCAGCCACCTGCCCCACAACCTCCTCCAAAGTGCCTTCCAGAAGAGATCTGCCTTTAGGAAAACTTTGAGGGGTGTGGAGCACAAACTCAGATTCCCCCTCCATCCCCAGAATTTCCTTAGCTATGGCACTCAGCTCTTCTGCTTCCAGATCCAGCTCCTCCTCTGGCACTGAAAGGCTTACACGGGGAACTAAAATTGGGGTGGAGACTGTCATGCTGGTGGTTATTAATGGTGTTAGTGGAGGTGGTGCAAGTGCAGACACTGCTACTACCTCCTTGCTCCCACTAGCAGCAGAAGACTCATTGCTTCCAGGAAAGAGGGTGCATGAGGGTTGGGGGGGGACTTGCAGCTCTCCCTCTGCCCCCTCTCCCTACCATGCCAGAAGACCTAGCACCTGCCTTTCCAGCATGCTTCATAATGTTTGGTGTGATGCAAAATGTGTGTGTGTCTGTAATATATGTTGTGCTTTCCTGCACAGTGTAGACACACTGTCAGGGAAAACACAGAAGAAGAGAGACTAGCTAGCTACCAAGAGACTAGATAGCACGCTAGAGCCTTTCAGACTCTGCTGGTCCAAGACAGACACAGCTCACAAAGCCACAGATTACTTCACATACAGCCTTATATGTTGTTTCTATGTCCCTCCCCCAGAGCACTATGATTAGAAGGGAACTTAGGGAAAGATCACAGTCACTGGCCAGCTATGGATGTCAATACCAGAGCAGTCTTTCCCCCACCTCTTTCCCCTCCCTTTTCTCAGTTTCTATTTCCTGCAAGCCTGCCTTCCAAATCTCTGAATGTTTCTGAATCTTTTCTGAATTGATTCAGAGGCTTCCAATTTGATTTGGACCTTTTAATGGGTCTCCTGCTTTAATTTGGATTTGGAGATTCAGCTGCCAAATTGGGCCGAATCTTAGATTTCATAGATTTCATAGACATCAGGGCTGGAAGGGACCTCGGGAGATCATCAAGTCCAGCCCCCTGCCCAAAGGGCAGGA
>NW_017728918.1:31457706-31487801 GCF_001723895.1 Crocodylus porosus | reverse complement strand
CCTTGAGGGACCCCACTGGTCACAGGGCACCACGATGAGTGACTGCCATCAATTACAACCCTCTGGGTCTGACCACGGAGCCAATTTCCCAGCCAGCGGATCATGGTGGAGCCAAGGCCGCAACTGGCCAGTTTTCTCTGAATCAAATTGGGTACTGAAGCTTTGCACAGCTCTACATGACAGGCTTATTGGAAGTTGACTTTTTTGAGGTGCCCTCTCCCCCTCCACACATACCTTTTTTTGGAAGTGTTTAATGAGTTTATGGAAAGTCTCATTCTTTAGTTCTTGTGTTTTAATTTGCTGAAATTGTGTATGGTGCCAAGGCAAGTTCAATGTAATCTTTAACTTCTCACTAAAATTTTTCATTCCTTCAGTGGTGGCTGCTTAATTGGGCTCTGGATAGAATGTCTGCTGGTATGAATGTGTTCCCTGTATGTGCCAAATGTAGAAAGCAAATAGCATTGGCCATAGTCAAAATCTTTGCATCTTAGCTGGAAGATCACCAATTGTTTGAACTTAATGACACTAAGGGCCTCTGATTTGCTTCTATGCTAAATCCATATTGAACAAATTTATGCAGAACTCTTTGAAGGCCCAGCTTATCGCTAGAGCTTCCTCTTCCACTTCATATATTGATGCTTATATTCTATGGCTTTTCTTGATGTGAATTCAACAGGGAAGGCTAGTAATTACTCAGTGGGTACATTTACACGTGATGCTACATTGCCGTAGCATCATGCTACAGCGACATAGTGTTCTCAGGCAAGAACCATGATCCTGCAGCTGTGTCACTGTAGCAACACGCTTCCTTGTTATAGTGCGTTGCTACGGTGACATAGTGCCTAAAAATAACCATATGCAGCACGTGTGGCACAGTACAGGCTGTTACTGTGCTGAAGTACTAACTGATGGTGCGGTAACAACATCATCATAGTGACACGTGTAGATGCACCCAGCATGTCTGAGCTGGGCTAGTTCCTTGTTTTCTAATTATGTATCCTTATAGATTGGATCTGCTTTTTCCTAATTTGCATTTCTTGTCAGAATGAAGCTAGCTAATTGAAAGCATCTGACAAGCTGCATGTAGTCATTTGTATTCTCTTTTTTTTATTGGTGCCATGAACAAATGCATCATCTACCTGAAAAAAAATGCCTGATGGACCAATTGCCATCTGATAACTTCTCCTTTGGAAACATTTTGGTACTTAGAATATGCTGCATGAAAATCAATCAAAACAAAAATTTCCAAGCAGGATTATGAATGCACTTAATTGTACAGGCTACACAGCAATGGGGTTTGTCAAAAGCCTGCTCTAGCATCGAAGTTTGAGCTCCTCATAATTGATCAATTGGGAAGCCTGCTTTTCTCTTTCACGTGCTTTATGAAGCTGTGTAAGGGCCATACAAATTGGGATTTTTTCCATTGGGCTTCAGTACTACAACCATCCCTGTACACTAGGCTATAGGAAATAATTCTTCTGTCTTCCATTTTCCTTAACTCTTTGTACTTTTGCCGGTCAGGCTATAGGGATTGGCATGGGCCTGTGAAAGCAAAGGGAGTTGCTGATTGGACAAATTTTATTTTGTACTCCCCTTTTCAAAGATTTCTCAACCCTGTGATGAAATCACAATGCATCTCCTGGATAGCCTGTTTTTTCCTATAGATGCTTTCTGCGTGAGAGTTAGACTATTTATAACTGGCAGTCTTGGTAAGGGAATTGCTACCCTTGAATTACACACACAGTTCAAAGAACTTTCCATCTCTTTTCCAATTTCTCAAATATCCAACCTCAGCTACCACAGGGCAGTCCAACTTCTGTGTGGCCAGAAGCCACATGCTGTGTCCCGTTTCCTCCTACCGGGCAGTACTGCATGGTGGCCTGGACCCCTATGCTCCGTGGGCTGCAGGATCCCTCACCTCATGAGTTGTGCCATACTGCCTGGACCCCGGGGGCGAGGTTACGAAGCAAAAGTTGGAGGAGGGAGAAGGAACCTGGAGATCCTGGCAGCAGCAGTAGGAGAGCAATGGTGGGGAGTGGTACCTAGAACAGGAGTCTGGAGACCATGAGTTAACTCCTGATGGGCTGCCAGTTGGACAGGCCTGGTGTAACACACTAAGCTCAGATAGAGTCTTGTTTGATCCTTGCAGGTTTCTCTTATGGAGACAATAATAATCTTTTGTGACTGTTGCTGCAGTGTTGACTTAGAATATAAAATGGAATCCTGCTCTGGATCCAGAGATGCAAATTTGAACCTCATCCTGGGCTTGAACTGAAGGCTGTGACCGACTGAGTTAGCTATAAATGGATTACATGGTCATTCGGGCTGGGATGTGGCTGCATGTGAAGCTAGAATCATATTTACGCACCAACCTGGTTGTGATTCAATTGATCCATGTGCTTGTGACAGGCTAGCTGGTAGTGATTTAGCCCAGGGGTTTTGAAAGGGTAAAAGATGATTGGAGGGCTTGGAATTCCCTTTCCTCACCAATCAGGCCCCAGGGACTCACCTTCCGTGTCCCCTGATTGGCCCCTTAGGTCACCCAGAGGGGGATAAAAGGGGCAGCACAGCTGTCTCAGGGGAGACCAGTGAGGGACCACAAGGAAGAAGTTGCAAAGAGCTGGCAAGAGCTGAGCCAGTGGGGCAGGAGCAGTTGCCTCAGAAGAACCAGAAGGAGCAGGACCTGCAGGCAGCGGTTGGACCCTCAGCAGCGCGGCGTGCGGCCGGCAGGAGAGGCTCCCCGCTGGGCTCCAGGATCCCCTGTGAGAGGCAGTGGCCGGCAGGACAGGCTCCCCAGCTCCAGCAAGGATCTGAGCAGCGACCTGAGAGGTTCCCAGCCCTGCTTCCAGCTCCTCCAGCAAGAGGCCGAGTAGCTTGATGTGAGGCCGGGGCTCCTGGAAGGTCAAGACCCCTACCAGCTTGGAGCAGTGCCAGTGATGGCTGTGTGTGGTCGGGTTTGTGCCTACCATGTAGGAGATCTGCGTTCAAGACTCAGCTGGGTTGAACTGGGGTGAGTGAAGTGATAGGGAGAAATTCTTGTTGCAGTGGAAGGGGTCATTGTGTTTTCCCCGCTCCAGGTACGTAGGCCCTATATTTCTTGTTATTTGACATTTTGCATTTTGTGCCTTTGTATTTCACCAATCAGTATTGTTTGTTCTGCTGTTTGTGTTTTATATTTTGTTAACCCTGTCTTTTGTCAACTGGATGAATATGTCTATGATTGTAAGTGTCTAGCCTTTGTTGAATCCTGCCCCCTCGGGGCATTGTAGTGTCCCCTATACCCCCTGGTTTATACCTTTTATGTTCCTTGTATTGTTCTCTCATTAGAAGATTTATGGTTAAGTCCCCATTAGTGATCTGGCTCTGCTCTATAGGGGAAGGAGAGTCCCTACACCTCCCACAGCGCTTGCGCACCTGCTCTGATCCCTTTAATTGGAAAGGGGTACATTTTGGAGTACCACCTGGATTACATGCTATTTCAAATAGTCTTTTCTATGGCTTTTCCTGCAGCCTGTGGCTCTTGCTGGCTATTGTGGCTTAATGTTTCCTTTTCCATTTTCCTCTCCCACTGAAGTTCCTTGATCATCCACTCTCTCATTGCGTATTTTGTTTGTTTTAAATTTCATTTGACTTTTCCTTTCACATTTTCTTTTTCTT
This sequence comes from Crocodylus porosus, assembly GCF_001723895.1. NCBI lineage: Eukaryota > Metazoa > Chordata > Crocodylia > Crocodylidae > Crocodylus > Crocodylus porosus. The sequence goes on along the minus strand of NW_017728918.1, from coordinate 31,484,144 downwards.
TTTGGTTTTGCCTGCAGCCCTTCCTACTGACATGGAAGACACATTGCTCTTTCTTTATGGTTTCACTGTTGCTTCTGTAAGATCTGAGTCTAACTGTAGTTGTGCCCATACATCTGTGTCAGCAGCTAACTTGTTTCTTATTAGTTCTTTTAACTGTCTATGTTCACTAAGACTATGGATTATAGCAATAACAGCTTCAGGTGTTTCTCCTTGTTCTGTACAGCTCGTATTTCATTTAGCCCTTTCATATATAAGAAACAGTCTGTCTATGAAATGGGTATCAAAATCATCTTTCACTTGGGATGCAGTGAGGGGTAGGCTATCATTAACTACATCCCCAAGGAAAACTACCTGCACTTACCTGGCATTTCTGTGCTCTCTTTATTAATACAGAAATCATCCAATATTGCTTAAATCCCTGGATCTGGAAAGGTCAGCTGCCTGAGTTACCAAAATCAATAGAACCATTTGCACTATGAATACCATTGTCCTGTTCTGAGACATCTGTATTTTTGCCTGCTACAGTTTTACAGGCCCATGAGTTTTTCCATTTCCTTCTTACTCATCCCTCTGATAGTCTTTATATTTCTCTTTGGAGAGAAGGATCTATCTCCTTCTAATATAGTGTTTCCCAAACTTTTGATACTTAGGACACCTTTTTTTTCCTGGTTTAAAGTTGTCAGCATACCTCACACTCATACCCAAAAAAGGGTAGCGGGATGTGTGTGGTTAAAAACTTTTTTTCAGAAAAGATATGGAAGATGCCTTGAGGCTAAAAAAGTTGAGAATCACTGATCTAGCTGGTGCCACTTAAGGGCAGCAGAGGCAGGACCTCACCTTGCTCTGCACTGTTCTTTCCACTGTCTGTCCACTCCCGACCCCTGGTCTGTACCTCAGGAGGCAACGACAGCCCCTGCTTCTGCAGGGTCTCACACACCTGTGGCCAGCCCTGTGGACACTTCTGCTAGTCCCAGGAGGGTGGCAAGGGTGGAGGGGACAAAACAAGCTGTAGAGCACGGCTCTTTCTTTGAGTCTCCCAGCCCACTTGCAGCAGAGTATGCTGCTGGGAGCATGGCAGGGGCTGGTACAGTGGCTGGTTGGGGGTGGGGGGAGAAAGGCAGCAGCAGTGTTGACAGCCCCCCCAGACGAGCCCCTTCACGTGCTGCTAGAGTAGCTAGGGCAGGTGCAGGCTGCCAGATAGCAGCAGAGAGCATTTACTTCCTTGAAGTGGGATCTTGGGCACAGTAGTGGGCTGGGGCCAACCCTTTGAGATCACACAGTCTGATGACATACGAAGAATGATGCTTTGACCATAGCTAGAGCATTTCCTTCCAAGGACTTATCTTTCCCTTCTGTAACTGGAGAACCAAGAACTCCAAAACTGCTCCGCAAAGAGGACTGTGATAAGCAAAGACATTTTGAAGGAGGTCAGCCCTGGCTCTACAGCTCAGATTCACAGTTGGCAGCATAAGGGACAGTTGAATTGACCCAGGCAACTTAAAGCTTGTGTCCCATAGAAGGGCAGGAGGAATACATTTAATACTTTGGTCATTATTGTGTCACTGCAAACAGCCTAGTCCACCAGGGTTGTCCAGCTTCTAAGCCCTCAAGGACCATACACCGCATGGGCCACATCACTTAAACCACCGGCTACATAAACACTACCCTGATGCTGATTGCCCATGCAGGCACCCACTCCCCCCACTGCTGCACTGGGTACCCTACCACTTCATGTACCATGTGGTGCCTGAGCACAGTTTCTTCTCTCTTCTCCTCTCTGCTGCAATTTGCAGGTCTGCAAGCATGAGTCACCTCCCCACCCCACTACAGCACATGCCCCTGTGCCTCCTACCCCCCGTTGTACCATGCAGCATATGATCCCACCAAATGCAGCGCTGTTTCCCCTGTGTGCATAGCCTGTGCTCACCCCCAGCTGCCCATAGTGGCATAGGGTGCTCGCTGATCACCTGGGATGCAGGAGGAGAGGGAAGCATCATGATGCTCACCCACCATGTTCCAGATGCACTGTTTGGTGCAGCACTGCCCTGCCCTGCCCAGCTCCTGTGGCCAAACAGAGCCAGGGCAGGCCTTCTCCTGCTGTGCTGTGACAAAGACTCTGGGCAGGGTGGGGAGCAGGGAGAGAAACCTGTTGACCCTCAGTCAGCAGGTGCCCCCCTCGCCCTGCCCTAGTTACATTACTGGCTCCCCATACCACTTGCTGCACTGTCCTGTCCCCTGGGCAGAGGCAGGAAGTGGCAGCCAGAGGAGGAAGGGAGAGCCCAGAGACTCCAGCTGCTGTTGCAGCCAAAGTGATGGGGTGGGGGAGGGGAGTGGTGGCCTGGCAGGCGCTGATGGGGACCACAACTTAACCCCTCATGGGCTGCATGTAGCCTGTGAGCCACCAGTTGGACAGTCCTGTCCTAGACCAAACCACAGCTACAGGCCTCATGAAAAGCAGTTTTGATAGAAGTGCAAATGGCTTCTGAAAGATCAGGCACAGATCTGTTAAAAGGGAGCAGCATCCTATGTGAGCTGCATTGCCTGTGATTTTTGTGGATGGAGTCTGAGGTCTTGGTTTTAATGTATAATACTGTGGTTCAGGACTTGCTGCTTTCCCCCTGTGGCTGTGGTTGAGCCCAGAAAGATACTTAACGTGAAGCTTTTTTTACGTAAAAAGGGAGAAAACTGCCAGCAGCTGCAGGTCATTCTTCTTCAGGCAGCCATTTGGGGAGGACTTGATAGTGGGAAGGCTCTATTAGGCAGTTGTGCTCAAAGGAATATAGTGGTTGTGTGAACCAAAGATGTGAGTTCAAGTCTTGTTCTGTTGTAAATGAACTCCCTGGTCAATTAGATCAGGGAGTCAAAGGCAGCTGCAGATGACATTAGTCATATCACTTTGTGTTTGGTGATATAGAAAGTGGCATGCCTTCACCCAGCTACCCCAAAGGGTCATCCAGGCTTGGATGGACTTTCTGACTTTGTTTTCATGTGTTAAAAGTCTCGCTTACCCTGTTGACCAATATTACCAAACCTTTTTTTCATACCACTCGCCTCTGTTGGTGCCCTGCTAGCCATTGTTTTAGAATGGGAGATTTTTAGGGAACGGATTGCTTATTTTTCTATTTGCACAATGCCTAATACAGCAGGGTTTGAGTCAGTAATTAGGTTGGTTATGTGTTGCAGTAGTATGCTTAACAGTTATCACAGTGCCAAGTGCAATGAATTGTTTTTACATGGGAGGGTTTGAAACTCATGATTTTTCCATTTTTTCAATATTTGCTGTTTTCCCTAGAGAAGCTGGCTTATGGCTTATGGAGTTAAATGAATACAAGAGAATCTCAGCTTCTTAGCTTTTATAAGAGAATAAGTTTGTAGATCTCATGGTTGTGGAGAAAAGCTTAAAAAGATGCCCTTCATTACATCTTTCAGCCTAAGAAACTGGATGACAAACTACAAATTTCCAAGTATCAAGTTGATTTCCTGGGTTTTGCAGCCTGAAGCATGGTTTTGGAGCATGTAGAGTTGGAAATGCTGTAGATTCCTTTCAATTAAAAATGCCAAATTTTGCCCAGCTCTTCCCTATTTCTGCCACCCAGCACAAAAACATACTTTCCAGTTATCTTTATGTCCAGTATTTTTTAAAGCATCCACTAATTTTGAGGTGCTTCATTGTTATAGCTCCTACAAATTTGCATGTGGTGTAGCACTAATCAGTTATACAGGATCAGAACACAACTGAGAGACAATATGGGCCTGGGTTTCAGGTGTACTGAGCACCTGTGTTTGAACCTAAAGAGATGTTTTTGGGTGCTAAGGATTGTTGAAAATTAGATTCAAGGAGGGCATCCAAAATCACAGGCAACTTTTGAAAATGTTGCTGAACATGAACAATTAACAGGGGTCTTGTCATAGGTCAAAGACCTGCTATAAATGTTGCATTTCTCTCAGTCATTTACAACAATTAAGGAGAAGTACAATCAAAATAGGTACCCATGCACCTTGAGCACATAGTAGGGTAAGTTTATCCTGCTATAATTGATTTCAATAGCCTCACACCAAGAATCAATGTAGTTAATTGTTTTTTAAGATCATTATTTTCCCAGAAAAACTAGTCAATCTTATAATTGTCCAAGTATAAGAGTATCCACATGATACAGTCAGGAGCACTAACCTGCTTAACCTTTGGCTGAGGGAATCAGAGGCATAATAAGAAGGCTTTGTGCCCTGGGTGGCAGTGGTGGCAAGGGCAGCAGCAGCAGGTGTCTTGGCAGTGGTGGCAGCTCCATTTTTGCATTACCTCTAGGTTAGCACTTGAGTTTCATGCCTCAGTTGCCTGCCCACAGCTATGCTGCTGGAGGAAATAGCTTTTCTAAGCCACAGTTAAGTATACCTGTAGGGAATACCTAGTGACTTTCTATCAGTTAGTTTTTTGGGTAGGGTTACTATACGAGACTATGGAAAATCCAGGACACTGTTTCCCCACTCCTTCCTCAAGTCAGCAGCACTGCTGCAGGCAAAGCAGGAGCAGCCCTGCACTGCCCCTTCCTTTGCCCCTGCCCCTGCCTCTCCCACAATCTCAGCAGCGCTGCACCTCTTTCAGCCTCCAGGTTAAGCTCAGAAGAGCGATGAGGTAGGGGGATATCCCCACAGAAAACAAGAGCACCTCTGTGTTCCCCAGTGTGACCCCACCTCCTGAGGGGACCCCAGGGATGGTACCTGGGTACCATGCCTATTCCAGCCATGCAGGCACAGTGCAGGAGAGGAGGCAGCTAGTGCAGGCAGGATGGAGCCGGCCAGGGCCACTGTCCCAGGGCAGATCCTGGAGTTATGCCCCTGCAAACACAGGTCCCCAGCAGCCAGGACAGGGGGAGGGACTGTGGAGCTCTCTGGTCCCATCTCCACTGGACTGTCAGCTGGCCAGGATGGCAGTCCCAGGGCAGGGCATGAGTCCAAGTCACCCTGTCCCCTCCCCTTCCAGGGAAGCCCCCATCCTTGCCAGACTATGGGGTGGGTGCTATGGGTGACTGCCCACGGCACTGTGTGCAGTGTGCCATGCAGGCTCTCACACAGGAGGCACACACGTGTAAGCAGCCCATGTTCGGGGGGAGTCAGGCCAGGCACATGCGGGTGGGTTGGCACCACCCCAGGACATTTGTTTGTATTTTCACCTATCGGCCGAATTGTCGGGACAGCCTATGAAATCCAGGAGTGTTCCGGTGAAACTGAGATATACGATCACTAGGGCTGTGTGAAATTTTTCCACCAGTTTTGTTTTGACACTGATTCAACCTGTTTCGAGGTTGAAACAGCTAAACTGAAATGAAACAGATATGGTTGAAACAGCCTCGAAATGAAATGAGGCAAGTCAAAACATTTTGCTGTTTCGATGCTGTTTCGATGTTTCACCCATAGGCTATAATGGGGAAGGACAAAACAGCCTATACATATGTAATTTATGGCCAGATTTGGATAAAACTTGCAGAAATAGTAGCCCCTTCTGAGGGCATAAAGTCTGCCAAGTTTCAAGAAGATAGGTGCATGGGGTTTGGAGAAACTGCACCCCAAATTCTTGAGAGCCAAACTTGTGTATACGTGTTAAGCCACAGCAGGGTCAAAACTGCAGGGATGCTAGCTTCTGCTGAGGCAACAAACCCTGCCAAGTTTCAAGGAGATAGGTGCATCCCCAAAATCCTAAAAGAGGCTCATGGAAGTTCCTGGCCGAGATACAGGACCTCCACTTAACCCAGGAGGTGTACAGTCCTACTAGGGGGAATGCCCTGCTGCACCTGGTCCTGGCCACAGGCAATGACCTGGTAAGAGGGCTCCAGGTCCTCAACCACCTGGGTGATAGCAATCATCGCTTGCTGGAATTCACCATCCAGCGCAGGGTGTCAAGGGCCTGCAGCAAGGTGGTAGCCCTAGACTTTAAGAGGCCAACTTCAGTGAGTTGAGATTAGTGGAAAAGACTCTGGGGTCCTCAGGAGCAGGGGAACTCAGTGCCCAAGATGAGTGGTCGTTCCTTAAAGAGACGATACTCAGAGCCCCAAGGGGTGACAATCCCAATAAGAAGCAAGGGGGCCAAGAGTGCCCAAAAGTCCCCCTGGCTCACCAAGAGCATTTGTGAATGCCTGATTGCCAAAAAGGCGGCATACCGGGTCTGTAGGGGGGGATGTTAGAAAAGCTAAGGCAGCTATGCAGCTAGGGCTAGCATCAAGGATCAAAGATAATAAAAAGTCTGTTTTTAAATATATAGGGAGAATGAGGAACACACCGGGTAATGTGGGACCCCTGCAGGATATGCTTGGCAATCTGGTGGTTGCGCCAGAGGAGAAAGCAGACCTCTTTAACAAAGTCTTTGCCTCCATTTTCTTGTGCAGGGACCGGGACTCCCCGACCAAGACTCCAGATGGACTTGGAAGAAATGCCGCCAGGCCTAAGGTCGGGGAGGACCAGGTTAGGGAGCTTCTGGAGGGGCTGGACGTGTTCAAAACAGCAGGTCCAGATGCTCTCCACCCCAGGGTGCTGAGGGAATTGGCAGAGGTTATTGCAGGGCCCCTGGCACGACTTTACAAGTATTTGTGGTGCTCTGGCCAGGTGCCAGATGACTGGAAGAAAGCCAACATGGTCCCCATCTTTAAAAAAGGTAGGAGGGAGGAGTCGGGCATCTATAGGCCCATTAGTCTTACTTCAATCCTGGGGAAACTCTTTGAGAAGATTATCAAGGAGCACATCTGTGATGGGCCAGCAGCGGGGATGATGCTTAAGGGCAACCAGCACGGTTTCATTAAGGGCAGGTCCTGTCAGACTAACCTGATTGCCTTCTATGATTAGGTCACAAAAGCACTGGATGCAGGTGTCACCGTGGACATAGTCTTTCTGGACTTCAGCAAGGCCTTTGACACTGTCTCCCACTGCATTCTCATTAAAAAACTAGGCGACTGTGGCATTGCTGCCTACACAGTCAGCTGGATTGCTAATTGGCTGAAGGGTCGTACTCAGAGGGTGGTGGTGGACGGGTCATATTTGACCTGTGGGGAAGTGGGCAACGGAGTCCCCCAGGGCTCGGTCCTTGGGCCCACGCTGTTCAATTTCTTTATTAGTGACTTGGACGACGGGGTGAAAAGCAGCCTGTTTAAATTTGCTGATGATACCAAGATTTGGGGTGAGGTGGGCATGCTAGTAAGGAAGGACAGATTACAGCAGGACCTGGACAGGTTACAGGGGTGGGCTAACGAAAATAAGATGGGTTTCAATACTGACAAGTGCAGGGTGCTGCACTTGGGCAGTAGGAAACAGGGCACATTTATAAGCTGGGAAACGCCCTTCTCGAGAGCACAGTGGCAGAAAGAGATCTTGGAGTCATTATAGACTCCAAGATGAACATGAGCTGACAATGTGAGGTCACGGTCAGTAGGGCTAACCATACCTTGTTGTGCATCCACAGGTGCATCTCAAGCAGGGCCAAGGAGGTGATCCCTCCCCCCTCTATGTAACACTGGTCAGGCTGCAGCTGGAGTAGTGTGTCCAGTTCTGGGTGCCCCCGGAGTAACAAGAAATAAGGGCCACAAGTTTTTAGAGAGTAGGTTTAGATTAGACATCCTAAGGCACTACTTCACTGTCAGGGCGGCTAGGATCTGGAACCAACTTCCAGGGGAAGTGGTGCTGGCTCCTACCCTGGGGGTCTTTAAGAGGAGGCTTGACGTCTACCTGGCTAGGGTCATTTGAGCCCGGTTTTCTCTCCTGCCCAGGGCAGGGGGTTGGATCTGTGATCTACAAGGTCCCTTCTGACCCTACTTCTATAAGTCTATGAGTCTATGAAAGCAAAACTCATGTCACGTGTACGTGTTAAGCCACAGCAGGGCCAAAACTGCAGGCATGCTAGGCACTGCTGAGGCCACAAAGCCTGCCAAGTTTCAAGAACATAGGTGCTGCTACTTCTCTTCTGGCTGGATAACACCTTCCTTACTTTGGACCACAACCCTTTTTCATTGTGTACATTTTTGAGGAAGGGAGAGCCACCTATCAAGAATCAAGAGCTCTGTATATGAGGCCTCTGTTGATGCCATGATGGACCTCCCTCTGAACCTGCTGATTCTTTTGCTGGGAAGTTTACTCAGAGAACAGATGCTAGAGTTATAACCCATCTTAAATGCTTGAAAACAGTTTATGTGTGTTGTTTTAGGCTGTCTATGAAGTTGGACGTACATCACTGTCTCAGTTATAAGCAGCTCAAGTTTCTAAGCTTTCTGCTCACAACCAGGAAGAGTGACCATGTTTGATGAAATTTAGATTTTGATGTCATGCTGTAATATGAGCCTGGAGTGCTCTTGATGGCAGGTCTACTCACAACGCTTTCAACTCTTTGGTTCTCTAATGGTCTTTTATTTAAAGACTAAATAAAATTGTTCTCAGTGGCCACAATAGGTTCTCTTTATTTTCACAGATTACAGGAGTTCTAAAGTTGTCTTGCTGACTCCTCTGGTTATACTGTTTGGTTTCCTTCTAACTCCTGTTTCCATAACCCTCCTTCCAGTCAGTCAGTTCAGCTCCTTCATTGGTTCAGGCAGTGTAGCCACAGGCATATGAAGTTCACTGTGGACTGCAAAACCTGCCCAAGAAGCTGGCTAAACACTGAAGCAGCCAGCCCATGCAGAGCTCTGTGCTATTGTGACTATGCTGCTGGCAGCACCCAAGTTAGTTAGTTTGTCTATGTGTATGCAAACTGTGTTCGCAGCAATTACTGCAGTACAGTTAGTTACAGCTTTCCAATGGCAAGAAGGTCTTGTCCATTGTTTAAAACATTTGTTCAGTTCAGCTTTTTGTGTGTCAGTGTTGCCCACATATGATTAAGGCTAATTCCACTGCAGCCTTGGTTACCCTGTGAGTGGGAAGATAGAGATTTTTGTAAATACTATTTACCATTTTGCAGTCTGTTAAAAGAGACACTTATTAATACCTTTGGTGTTTACTATAGTCCTTAGTCCAAGTGTTTGCGTTATAATCTGCCCTACTTAAGGCAGGGAGTAAGGACATCCCTAGTTTAGGCTTATAATTATTATATTTTTATACATATAGTTGACTTCAGGGAAGGAGCCTGACTAGTACCTATAGGAGTGAAAGCCTTTCTGTACGAGTACAGCCCAGGCAGCCTTGGAGGAAGTTCTTCTAGCCATATACATCAAGATGTTTTTGGGCCCCCAAATAAGGGACCACACTGCAACTCCAAGAACTCCAAGAATCCAGATTCAGACCCTGATTCTCCTTTGCTCCATCAGGAGACTAAGCTATGCCAGCAATTTTCCTTAAGCAGTTTTCATTCCTTCCTGCCTCTCAAACCAGCTCAGTTTTACTATTCAATGAGTTTCAAAGAAGAACTCAGCTCGCTTTCCACCTCTAGCCTCCAGCTCCCTGATCTCTCCTTTGCCTTGGGAAGAGGAATAGAGGACTGCTGCCAGCTGTCCTCCTCTCCTAGGATACAATGACCTTTGGTCTGGAGTATGCCCCCTTACTCCTCTAGAAGTGTAGCTGATTTTACAGTCTGACTGTTCATGCTGTGAGGATAATCAAGACTCCATGCTCGTTCAGTATTTATCCTAGCTGCTGAAATCTCTGGCAAACATGCCAGTTCAGATGCTGGGATTTATGACATGGATTACATCTGTAACTGGATTGAGGCCACCTGCTCATTTCCTCTAGGCTGTTGAGGATAGCTGTCAGACAATGTGGATTTTCAATTAGTACCAGACTTGGCTCAGGGTAGCATAAATGGCAGGGGATGAAAGGTGTCGTGTTCAATTACCAATCTTCTGAGCTAGCCACATGGTACCATATGAATCTGCTCACTCTAGACACAAACCTTCATGTGTCTGTGCATTTGCTACACAGAAGAACATATGCTGGTGACCAGAGGTGTAACAAATGTTTTTTGTACCCTGGACAGTGGTGGCAGACAGGCTGGCAGTGGCAATGACTAAAAATCTTGTGTCCTCTCTAGTCAGTGTCTGACACTGGTGCTCTGCTTGCCCACTCCTAGTTACACTATTGTTTGTGACAGACATCTTCTCTATCTCTTGCAGCTCTGACCTGGCTCGCTTTCTCTCCCTTTTTAAAAGTCCTCCTAATGTAGTATTGGTGAAAGAAAGAGAAGGAGGTTTGCAGAATGTTTTCCTTTCCTCAAAAATATTTTTGCAGACCTCCTGTAGATCAGGTTTTGGTGGCCCACTTGGTCCAACTCTGTTTTGGAGTTGTTTTCCCTACAACATAATAAATAAAACGCCCTTTCACTGACAGGTTTACCAGGACATGAGATTCTATGAGTCAAGTCTTTTTCCAAAGATGTTATTCATCTGTTCAGGCAGAGCTCACCAGGATTTACTAAGGACTCTGGTGTGTCTTCACTACCTGGTGCAAGTGTCTTTCAAGGCTATTTTGGATAAGGACTCCTCCATCAAGCCCTGTACGGATACCAGTTGCAGTTAGCGGATCTGCAAAAGGTAAAATTCAAGGCTATTTAAGCAGTTCTCGTCTTCTCAACTGAGTCTGCATTCTCCTATCCTGGGAGGTCAACTTAGATATTTGCATCTTTCCTTGTACTGCATTTCCTCCTTCAAACTTTATGATACGTAGGTTTTCTAAACTATTCTAACAGCATTCACAGATTGGTGAAACTTATTTTCTGTTTTCCTTATCAACAGCCTTGTTAAATATTTTTTTAGTCCCTTCCATTTTCTCTGACTTGCTTTCTGAACTTTATCTCAACAAATCTAGAACAGCCTATTGTACCGTGCAATGTATATACTATTGAATTGGGTATACAACCTGTATATTTTTTCATGCTGCTAAGGGTATGATATGTACAAATACATTGCTGTTATGGTATCATGCTGTATACCCTCAGAAACTGTTGAAGGCCTCTGGAATTCTTATGATGTTTATTCATTCTTTTGTTTAGGAGTCAGTGACCTGTAAGAGCTCATTATGAAGAGAGATCTGGTTTTCTTGGTGACTCTAATTAGCTTTGCCTTCCTGTCACTGCTAAGATCTGGATATCCTCAACACATTGCAGAAGAGTCCTGCTCTGTTCAGATTCTTGTTCCAGGCCTCAAAGGTAAAGTGTCAATCTTTTCCTCTGCCCACATAGTTGTCCCCTCTTTCTTACCAGCAAATTTTGGCCAATTTCCAGCAGAGAATAAGACCTTGGTACAATGCACAACTGCCTTCTAAACATAGTTATGGTTAAACACAGTTTGTTACCATTACAGTATCATAGCTGACAAGTTGTAGGCCTACTTCTATAAAGTAGTTGTTACTCAGATGAGTGGGCTGGTTGATTTTGAGGGTTTATATTCATGAGTAATGCTTGGCATAAATGAAGATTGCAAATAGCTTATATGTTGTGTCTGTTCTAAAACCATTTTACAGGTCTTCTTTGTCTCTCTCAAATGGATTACTTGGAAGTTGTCTGTATTTTCTGGTCTGCTGTACACATTTTTGGGGGCTGAACTCTGAGAAACACTAAGCACTTACAGTTCCTATTGAAATAGCTGTTCTGTGACTCTCAAAATCTAGCTGTATAAATTATACAAATAATATGCTCACTATTTTTTCTTTAGACATTTCCATATTGTTTAACAAAGATGGCATGACAAAAATACTAATTTAATCCTACAAAAGAATACACTTCTTTTGAAAGAAATTAATGTTCTGAAGAAATAGTCTCTATACTTCTCAAAACTTATATATTTCATGACAAATATTGGAGGGGTGCAATCTCCACCCCAGAGTGCTGGGGGAATTAGCTGAGGTCACTGCGGGACCCCTGGCAGGGCTTTACAAGCACTCATGGTGCTCTGGCATGGTGCCAAAGGACTGGAAAAGGGCCAATGAGGTTCCCATTTTCAACAAAGGGAGGAAGGAGGACCCGGGAAGCTATAGGCAAGTTAGTCTTAGCTTGATCCTGGGTAAGCTTTTTGAGAGAATTATCCTGGCACATGTCCACAAGGGGCCATGGGGGAGCTTATGCTTAGGGGCAATCAACATGAGTTCATTAGCGGCAGGTCCTGTCAGATCAACCTGGTGGCCTTCTATGACCAGGTCACAAAATCCTTAGATGCAGGGGTAGCAGTGGACGCAGTCTTTCTGGACTTTAGGAAGGCCTTCGACACTGTCTCTCACCCCATTCTCATTAAAAAACTAGGGGACTGTGGTGTCGACACCTACACAGTCAAATGGGTCACTAGCTGGCTGGAGGGCTGCACCCAGAGAGTGGTGGTGGATGGGTCATTTTCGACCTGGAGGGATGTGGGCAGTGGGGTCCCCCAGGCCTCGGTCCTCGGGCCCGTACTGTTCAACATCTTCATCAGCGACTTGGACAAGGGGGTAAAAAGCACCCTGCTCAAATTCACAGGGGGAAGTGGGCATGCTAGAAGGGAGGAATAGGCTACAATCAGACCTAGACAAGTTACAGGGGTGGGTGGATGAGAACAGGATGGGTTTTAACACTGACAAGTGCAAGGTGCCTCACCTGGGGAGGAAGAACCAGCAGCACACCTACAGGCTGGGGAACTCCCTTCTCATTAGTACAGAGGCAGAAAAGTATCTTGGAGTCATCATTGATGCCAAAATGAACATGGGCCGACAGCGTGGGGACATGGTCAGGACCATACCTTGTCATGCATCCACAGGTGCATCTCAAGCAGGTCCAAGGAGGTGATCCTCCCTCTATGCGGCACTGGTCAGGCCGCAGCTGGAGTACTGCGTCCAGTTCTGGGCGCCGCACTTCAGGAGGGATGTGGACAACATGGAGAGGGTCCAGAGGAGGGTCACTCGCATGATCGGGGGCAGCAGGGCAGGCCCTACGAGGAGAGGCTACGGGACCTGAACCTGTTCAGCCTCCACAAGAGAAGGCTGAGGGAAGATCTAGTGGCCTGTTACAAACTAGTCAGAGGGGACTAGCAGGCATTGTGGGAGTCCCTGTTCCCCCAAGCACTGCCAGGAGTGACCAGGAATAATGGTCACAAGCTGGCAGAGGGTAGGAGGAGGTTAGATGAACACCTTGCTGGGGTCGTTTGACCCCAGTACTCTTTCCTGCCATGGCAGGGGGTGGGACTTGATGATCTGCTCAGGTCCCTTCTGACCCTAGAAACTATGAAAATATAAACTATGAAATTCTATCCCCATTGGAATCAATATTAAAATGTACAGTGACTCCAGCAGGGTCATGATTTAGCCTGATTTATGCCTGTACCATTACAAAGAACTACATATGGCAAAAGCCAAGGATAAGGAACAGTTAACAAACCACCAGTTCCTAAGCAATCATAACACTTGTATTATTTAACAACTGTGCAGTTTTTTCTGGTGGCTGCATATGCTTGAGTTTTAAATATCATTCACTGGCAAGATGGCCGTGCCCAGCATTAAGTCCAGTAATAAAAACCTTTTATTTTACTGTAGACTTGAGTAATTTTTTAACCTGATGAACTTTCAGCTCCTGACTTAGTTCAACTGCTGAACTGAAAAGGCAAAATATTCTTTTTCTCTGAAATCTTAATCACACATGTAAAAATGGAGGATGTGAAGTGAAAAAGGAGAGAAATGTTTGTTTAATGCATTCAGGTAATGTGTGGATTGCCTGTCTGAGCCTTGAATTATTTCATATTTCCCCTTCTTTGGCCATCTTTAACATCAGTACCACACACACAACATTACTATTAAATTAAATATTGCATTGCATCGCCTAGAATAATTGATTGCTGGACCACAGGACTGAGGGCCAAAAACTTTTAGCTCTGATGTTGGCTCCCCCCCTGTGGCACTATTCATGTTCCTGAACCTTTGTGTATCATTTTCCCCATGTAGGTAATCTGTCAAATATAACATTACCTATTACTGTTGTTTCCAGGTAGAATTTTTGTTGTATAACAAGACCCAATAATAAACCTGTCTCCTTTTGCTATAGGGCAATCTGGAGTATAGAGCCACAAAACAATGAGAGACTGAAAACCAGAATATGTTAGTGCTTTCACTTCTCTTAATTAAAAGTAGTCATCATGGTGGCAAGGGAGATTGATGCACAGATTTAGCAAAACACAAAATGGCTAGCTAAGGTCTTAGTAATATAAAATCTCTCAAAAGCCATCAGTGCTTAAGCTGAACTGTCAAGGGGAATGGCTGGCTCAGAGGATTGGTAATGAGCTACAGAGCCTGTCATCTCTTGGCGCAAATCCAGCCCATGTCAGTAATGTCCAAGTTTTGCTCTAAAATGAGCGTATGTGTGGCTGTATGCCCAAAACTCAGCTCCCATGTGGAGCTGTGCTTCACACAAACAGCTTTTAGATTTGCCATAGGTCCTCCTTTGCTGAACTGCCAATGAAGTTTCTGGCCATGGTGGAGCAAAGCCTTACATAGTAGAGCCCAGCACAGCCCTCTGGGGTCTAGTAACCTCTTCTTCCTGTTTCTTCCTGGAAATTTATGTGGAGGAGATTAGGAGTGGGGATGAAGTTTACGGGAAACAAAGGAATCTCTTGGAAATGGAGTCCCAGGGAAAGGCAGGCAAAGAAGTGGGAGAATGGGGATGTCCTTGGACAGTCATTCTCAGTTAGGGTGATGTTGCCTTTGAAAGGTGCTGTTAGGACAGAGGGAATAAGCGATAGGCATGTGCAAAACAGGCTACATTTGATTTGGATTTGGCTTGAATCAGGGACAGTGATTTGATTTGTTGATTTGGATCACTGTCCCAAATTGATTTGGCTGAATCCAAATCTGAATTCAGTGCTGATTCAGAGAATCAGTGATTCGGTCACAGCTTTACATTTTTTTTCTACACACTTGGAGGTACCAGTTGTGGCTCGTGAATGCTGTGAGGCTGGGGCAGATGGAGCGTTCTGCAGGAGTGTGGGGACCACCCCCTCGCATGCTTAGCAGCAAACCCGGAAGTGTACTGGACGTACTTCTGGTCCACTTCCAGATCCATTGCCAAGAAGGCAGGGACTCCCCACCCCCGTGACCCTGCTGCTCTGCAATCAGCCACGGGGGGACCCCCAGACCCAGGAGGGACCAGTCTTGCATTTGCAAGCTTGTCTAATTCTGTCTCAACCATGCAGTTGCTTCAATAAAAGTTACCACCCTAAAAAATTCTTGCCTCTCTGAATAGTCTTAATGATACATAATATACAAAAAGATATATAATGATATATAATACACCAATGCTATATAATACACAAAAACAGTTGGTATGACATAAATATAAACTTATAATAGTCTTCTATTTCCTTACATGCTTAATAGCTCTTCTTATACATAGGGCACATGGATATTGAAAACCACTCCTAGCTAAAAAACAATAGTGATAGGCTTTGTCAGGGATTGGTAACCCCCAACACATGTGCCAGATTATGGCACATGAGGCTTCTTTGCTCAGCACACTACAGTTGGCCTGGGATCTGGGCAGGCAGGGAATAAACTCCCTCCAGAGGTGGTGCAATCACCTGGAAATCTTCAAGAGGACAGTCACCTCGCTGGGCTCACCTGACCCCAGTTGTCTTTCCTGCCTAGTGCAGGTGGGCTGGACCCCATAATCTTGCATGGTCCCTTCCAGCCCCTTACAATCTATGAATCTGAGTCACTTGCCTGTGCCATGCAGTAGTTTTCATAATGGTTGTATTTACAGACATGGTTGGAAAAAGAAAAGATGTCACCTTTTGGTGTGCAACATTACCTAGCGCACGTGACAGTACTGGCTGCCAAATGAGTCGACTCTGTGACTTTGGGTCATGTCACATTTTGCATGTATTCAAAGTTCAAGCAATTACATGTTAAAGCAGGAAGACACAAGCTAAGTGTGCTTGTATCATAGCAAAATTCTGACTTTTTGGGTGAGGAGTATCTCCAGATCATACAAGAAACACATGTTCAATTCTCATCACGCTGCTCCATGGGAATAATATAAGCAGTATGCAGTCCTTATTTAGCTGTGACATCAGCCAGGTGGGAAGAGGAAAGCCACACATGGCAGGAGGACAGATTCTGGGTCTCTCGCTTGTAGGGTTTCTAAAGGGTCAAGTTGCAAACTGGGTGCCCACAGCCCACTGATTGCTGGTCCCAACTCTAGCACTGCATGAGGGCTGGTTCAGGATTTTGGTGGTGCTGGGGCTGGGATCAATAATTGGTGTAGAACTGACAATCAGAAAAATTTACCTTGTGACTGCTTAGAACATGCTCTAACTCTAATACCACGCAGATTTAACACCTGCTAAAAATGATCCCTCAGGGGGCTGGACTAGATGACTTATGGAGTTTCCTTCCAGCTTTACTTCTCTATGATTTTATGATAATTGTGTCCATCATGACAAAGCTCTTTGACTATAAGAGGCAGATCTTGTCTCAAATAATGTGTGAAATAAAGGCAAGAAATTAGGAAGTGGGGAGAAATGTAGAAGTACCTTCTCTTGCAGACAGTCAGGCAGGTAGCTGGTAAAAGAAGCAATAGTTGAACTCAAGTTATGCATCACTGCAGAAGTACTATAGCATACAGACACCTGACCTGGAATTAACCAAGTGAGCTGGAAGCAGTCTGTGTTAGGTGCTGACTTTGCATTTGCTATTGTTTTCTTGTTTGTTTCCTATTTGTGGTTTTTTTCTTTTTTTTAACAGAAGTTTTTGGTTTTGCAGGTATGGCTTTGTAACTCCCTCATCAAGCTGCCAAATTATTTAGTTGGTACAGATATATAGATTACATATTAAAGAGCAAAATATAATAGCTGAGGTGCCATGCATCCACATATAACTAGCTAAAGAAACCTAGATAGCCAGCACGTATGGAAGTTGCCATTTAAATGGATGAGGATGAAAACCATGTCTTGAGATTCATGAATACCGGTACAACAGATAGTAGTTCAAACTAAAGAAATTCAGAAGTCTGTTGAACCACTGAGATGAAGATTAAGGATTTTCCTCCTGTAGAAAAGTTTAACATACTTAGTCAGTAAAGCATTACAGAACATGCCCAAGTCCCAAGAAGTTTCTTGGTTCTTAAAGATGCTATTAGGTTCTTTACTGAACATGGTTACATATGTGAAAATGTTTTGCTGAAATGTGCATACCCTGCCACCCCTTATTCCTATCATTGTCCCCCACCCCATGATGCCCCTGCTGCCAGTCCCTCTACCTACTCAGCTTCCTCCTCTTCATTACCTTCTTTTCTGCCCTGGTCCCTCCAGCCCTGACCCAGCCCAGCTGGGAGCTGCTGCCACTTCTCCCTGGCTGGGCTGGGACCCGGTGGGGCTACTGCTGCTTTGATCTAGAGCAGTTGCAGCAGAAGATAAGGGGGAGGGGGCAGGGAGGGGAGCAAAACGTGAGGGGGGCAGGCTGCAGGTGGAAGGCTAGGGGGCAGGCTGTGGTAGAGGCAGGGAATGTGGGAGTGGGCACAGACATGGGTGCAAGGGGAAGGGAGGCTCATGAAAACGGGGTCTATGGTGGGGGACAGGCAACAGGGGAATCATTTTAAATTCAAAGTAATCTTGGATTCAAATAAAGATGGTAGGATTGGGGCCGATAGACAAAGCTTGGGCCCAACCGTCAACCTTATTTGCATAATATAATAATAGATTCATAGAAAAGTAGGGCTGGAAGGGACCTCTAGAGATCATTTAGTCCAAACCCCTGCCTGAGGCAGGATCATCCCTATTCAAATCGTCCCATTGTCTAACCTATTACTAAAACTACAACATCAAGCTTTCACAAAACTGAACTTGCCACAAGTAAATCAGGGGGACAACAGTGTTTTTCATGTAGCAATTTAAAAAAAGGGTGTCACATAGGGTCAAAAACCTTTTTTTTTCTTAATGTATATGGGTTTTTTTTTTTCCAATGGAAGAACAGAATGGAGGTATTGGAATGATTTACAGTCTTGGCAATTCAGACTGAGACACTTCCTGGGAGTGGTGGCTCAATATGTTTTTCCCCTCTTTGTCATTCTTTCCTTTTATATTAATAGGGGAGGCTGGAGAAAAGGGAGAAAAAGGTGCTCCAGGGAGGCCAGGAAGAGTTGGACCTTCAGGAGAAAAAGGTAATTCCATTAAAAAGGATGACTATAGGAGTTGTTCCTGACAGAAAGCTACCATTCTGGGTTTTTTTCTGAGGGTGGATGTTCAGCATCCTGTCTTTGATGGAATGCTAAGGCTTGTGGGGCATTTCCCAGTGCTTCACATGCTCCATTACAGCTACTACCTTTCTGGTCCAAGAGACTAATTTCAAACCCCTTATTGCAATTTCTTGATTTGCCAGCGAGGACGATCTGCCTGACCCTGTCCTAATTCCTGCTGCCTACACAGTACCAGCTGCCTATTAGTGTGAGACATTAGCATTAGATCACAAGGCCTAATTTTCAGACTTGGGTCTCTGCTTCTGTCTGCACATATGTATGTACATGAACTTCTAGTAGCTCTAAGTACAGGCTTTCGAAAGTCACAGGAAAAAAGAAAAGCATTTCAGCACTTGCTGTGTGACTTCAAGTGAGTCAGTCATGCCCTGTGTGACACTTTGGCTACCTGTAAAAGCATTATTCAAATACTTGCGGTAACAACTTTGAAGAATTGTTGCAATTGTCATAAAAAGACAGTTTGCAAGGGGCTTTGAGATCATTGGATGGATGGAGGTTTAGAAGCCTATAATTATTAGAGCTGAGAGAAGTTTGCAAATTCTTACATTTCAGTATCTGTCTTCAGACTGAAACAGTGAAAACTGAAAAATCAAAAGTTTGCTTGGAATACAAATTCTGACCAAAAATTCATTGAGATAGGACAACATTTTAACATTTTGGTTGAAAAGAAACATTTTGACATTCTGGGAATAAAAACAAGTTTAGTTTTGGTTTACTGAATTGAGCTTAAATACTTCATTTTGAGACAATTCCAACATTAAACCTGCATTTCTTAATCATATAAAAATCATCAGATAAATACAACACAAGAGAAATGCTCTTCTCATTGTGTTTCTGACTTGAACAGGAGGAATTACTGGATATCTCTGTCTGGGAACTCAGCTCTTGTGATGTTTTCAGGCAATTTTGTTAAGCCAAAAAGTGATAAAACCTTCAATAACTTGTTGAAAATGAATTGAAATTCTGAGCTTTTGATGTTTCCCTGGACCTTGATTAGGATCAATACATATTTATTCCCTCATTTCTTCTGTTTATTCTGCAGCTAGATTATGATGTGTAGAATATCAGCAAGTCATAAAGCATTGGGTGGAATTTAGATAAAATATAGATGAGAAGAATAATTTTAATGAATCAGCCAAACTGATTTATATTATAGTATGTATTACATAATACATGTTGTGCCATATAAGCAAAAGTAAAATACTATAAGAGATCCGGTGATGATTACATGTTTTGTATCAAATCTTGCCTTTGAATGCATGTGAGCTTTTCCACTGAAGTTCTGGGACCCCTGAACACCTGAGGAAGAATTAGCCCTCAGATTTAGCCTAACGGTAATGTTGTATAGGAGATTAGTTTCTTTAGGGAATTAACTTCTTTAGGGAACTCTTTAGGGACTGGAGTTACAATGTTACATCTGTCTGTACCATTAGTTTTACAAGCATTTGAACTGCATGGACTGGATCTTGGTTTTATTATTTTGCTCATAGGCATATTGGATAAGTTTCTTCAAGATATTATAGAGCAACTGGAACCTGCAAAATACTGACTCTGGCCTTAATCTGTGGAGCACTTTACCATGTAACATTAAGCAGATGAAATTTATGAATAATTATGCCAGACTGAGGCCAGAGTCCTCACCATCTTGCAGGATCATGGTCTAAACAAGATAATAACTCCGTAGATATTGTAATATTACTTTCCATTAATATGAAATCCTTTACATTTCTGATTTAATATTAACATGACTTTACCACTCACTAGCTGCTGCTGGCAGATTTCTGTACAAAAACCCTGATGAAAGCTGTCTACTGTTGATGGTAATACATTTAAGATGTTATACATTTTGAACCAGACATTCAAACTGGATAGCTGATTCAGACTCTTTTCCCTGTTCTGCTTTAACACGATGGGAATTTGAAGAGATCTGTTAGCCTTCCTTTTGGCAAAATATATTTGAAAAGGTTTTTTATGCTGTAATAATTTGACACATACATATCATCTATAATTTTACTACCTTCATCTAGTAATTCTTTTGTTCCACTGAAAAATATTTTAAATAATTGTTTTCTTGCCAACTATAGATTTTTCTCTGATGTTTTAGCTTCTTATACCAATGTTCTAACCTTTACAGCTGGATATTAATTGCTACTCATTTCTCATATTTCCTTTTGTTATAAGTAGCTCTATATTTCTAGTTGCTTCATCACTGAACAAGTGATGTATTTTATCCAAAATTTTAATCTTTTTTGGGTGTAAAATGATGACTTTTGGGTCATTTAATAAACTCTTAAAGAATTTATTAGACCAAAGTCTTTTAACAACACCATTTAAAAATGAAAGAGGAGCTCATTTTTTCCTCCAGTTTATTTTGGCAGTCTACAACAACTTCTTTTCCTGGACTTTGATAGTTAACATAGTGATCCAGATACACTTATGATCCCCTGGTCCTGTTATCAGTAACTCTAAAAAGTAATGGGAACTTCAGTGTGCCTAATTTTCAGTCATATTTTTCTAACGGTTTTTCTCTTGTTACTTTTGTTCATAATTTTTCTCAGGTTTGAGAAATTAGCTCTTTTGAAACTCCAAGTGTATGTATCGCTAGTTGGGACTATTTCTGTTAGTTCCTATCGGAAGTATCAAGGTCAGGATCACTATTCTTTAGGCAACCATCAGTTTTCAGGATGGTGAACATGTAATTATTTATCATAATGAATTTCAAGATAGTTACTTTGTATTGGGTATAATTATCTTTTGTTTTGCAAAATTATGGTGTATAATTCTTAGAAACTTAGATGTTTTATTCCTGGGTGCATGAGACAGCTCACATGTCTTCCAAACTAAAGCACTTTTTAACAACACAATTTAAATATAGGTGTTTAAGGAGTAACTCTTCTTGTTATCCCACTTGAATGAGAAGTCTACAGCATATCCTCACCAATTCTTCCTTCTGGGCTTTGATAGTTAACGGAGTGATCTATATGTACTCATGGTCTTCTGGTTCTGAGTGATGATCAGTAACTCTAAAAATATAATGGTGTCTTCAGTGTAGAGTGCCACTTCACTAGTATCTTCATCATACGCTCAGTAAACAGGTTGAAAGAAATATTTTCTTGTTCCAGTCATTGAAATAATTTCACTGGCTTTCAGTAACACTTATTCTTTTTACCAGTAAGAATTTATAGTGCTTCTTGCTTGTTGTCAGATAGCTAGTTTTGTGTATGTAAAAATGTGAATACATGTCTGCTCATTACATTTTTGTCACAGTTGTTCAATTTATTGGTAACATGTTGAACTGAGTTTATACCACTGTTGCTTTTTTGCACCTTCTCCTGGCATTGATGGTTTGAGCATGTTCCTGGCAAATACAGCTTGTCTCCAACAAGATTATAGAAATGTTGCACAGAACTAAAACCAACTCATTGTACAACCAACACTTGTTCATTCCCGTACTTTAGCTCCTTTTTAAGATTCCTGGCTTTCTGTAGTTGGTTCCAATGTCTAATACCTTTAGTTGAGACTTGAGTTCAAAATCCCATTCAATCTTGGAGTTCTATGCCAAATTTTTGCTTCAGAAAGACAAGTTAAGACAATGCCAGACTGCAGCCAGCAAGGCCAGCCATACCTTGTCATGCATCCAAAGGTGCATCTGAAGCTGGTCCAGAGAGGTGATACTCCCCCTCTATGCGACTTTGGTCAGGCCGCAGTTGGAGTACTGCGTCCAGTACTGGGCACCTCACTTCAAAAGTGATGTGGCCAGCCTGGAGAGGGTTCAGAGGAGGGCCACCTGCTTGGTGAGAGGGCAGCAGGACAGGCCCTATGAGGAGAGACTGAGGCACTTGTTCAGCCTCAGCAAGAGGAGGCTGAGGGGGGACCTGGTGGCTGCCTACAAACTCATCAGGGGAGATCAACAGCAAATAGGTAGAGCCCTTTTCTCCCCAGCATCACCTGGGGTGACAAGGAACAATGGTGACAAGCTGATGGAGAATAGGTTTAGGTTATAGATCAGGAGGCAATATTTTACAGTTAGGGTGGCCAAAATCTGGATCCAGCTTTCCAGGGAAGTGGTCTTCGTCCCTACCTTGGGCAAATTCAAGAGGAGGTTGGATGGTCACTTGTCTGGGGTCTTGTGAACCCAGCAGTCATTGCTGCCTGTGACAGGGGGTCAGGCTAGAAGATCTGTTCAGGTCCTTCCTGACCCTAGCTACTATGAAACTATGAAACTATGACATGGGCCATATATTGTTTCATCTCCTATTCTTGCTAACTTTCCCATGTTTCGTTTGGATAACTATTTTGGCAGTCCTGTGGACTATTAGAAAAGACACCACAGTTGGTCCCAAATCATAATTTGAAAACCATTAAGGTTCTATTAACTATTAAGTGTAATTTCTCTTTAAATTGATTGTCCCATGCCGAGGATCTCAAAGAAAGAGAAAAAGACTATTTCATGGGTAGCTTAAATGGTTATCCCAGTGGTAGATTCAATCACAAGAAAGAAGGAAATGTAAAACAGGCTTTATGAAGATTCCAGTTTGCTATCAGCCAGTGCCTGTTTCTGTGAGAGTATAACAAGCAAATTTGAAGAGGAACACTTCAGAAGCAAATTAATCTGAGCAGTTCTAATGAGCACAGGATAATTAATATATGTGTTTCCTGGCTTTGAGATAACAAACTTTTATTTCTCAGTAGAATACATAGGCTTTACTAGATATTGATAAGTAGTCTGTCCTCTGCATTGTTTACAAAAAAGGACATGGAGTCTTGTTTATACATCATGTGATATCTATCGACTAAATACATGTCTGCTTCATTTCAGATACAGCTGCTTGGAATGAAATATTAAAAGTAGTAAGAGCAGCTCTGAGTGTTCAGTCCTCTGGTGTGTTATGTCTTTATCACAACCCCAGATGAAGAAGCCCACTTTCAGATAAGCTTAGTACGGTCAGAGCAGGCTAACGCTTTTTGTTGAACCTGGAGTTCTTGGAAAAGGCTTCTTCTGTATGTTGGATATGAAGAAGACTGCAAGTAGCATGAGTAACTCTCTGAAGTAATAAGCTGAGGCATTAAAGTGTTCATGGAACCTTTAATACTTCCCATGAGCTGAAGCAATTTCAAAGATAGAACTTTTTTCAACTGATTGCACAAGACTGTAGAGATTACTTTTGTTTTTCCACTTGGATAGTATAGAATAGGAGGAAATTGCCTGTAGTTCCCTGTAAGGATTCTTAGTGCATTAGTAATTGTAAATATAATTTCTTTTGCAACTTTTGGTCCTCTTCTATAATTGTGCTTGGTGCCTAAGTGCCAAGATAAAAGATAGTTAGGGAATTCTATTGGTGGCTAATGCAGGAATGGCATTGGTTATAGGATTTGTCATACTGAATCACACCAAGGGGCAAGTACTTATTTCCATCAAATACTTCACAGGAATATTCCAGGAATATGGAGTCTGACCTTCCTCTCCACTTCAGTGCATCTACAAATATCTCATTGTGTGAAACTGTCACAAGGGGTGACAAGCATTTCTTCTGATGTATTGGCGATTAGTTTATGTCCTGTTGTATGATGTCTAATTGTATTTTAAGATAAGGATAATGACTAAAAACCATAATGTCAGTCATAGAATTATCCAGACTTAAAAAAAATGGATCCAAAGCCTGTGACTGTCATGGGTATAATTCAGAAGTGGGGAGTCAGGGGTCATAAGCCAGGGGTCCACAATAGTGAGACCCCAGAACAGGGCCAGATTAACCCTTTAGTGGGTCCTAGGCAAACAAACTTGTGAGCCCTGAGCTGGTCAAGACCCTCGTCCCCACCTTGGTGCTGCTGCCCACTGGGAGCAGGGCTCATTTGCTGCTAGGAAGCAGCCGCTGTGGCAGTGAGGCTGATGGAGGAGAGGGGAAGGGAAGGGAGGTGGATGGGGCCATTTGTGCCACTGCAGTAGAGGCAAGGAATAGGGTCCCCCCACAGCTCAGGGTCCTAGGTATTGTGCCTAGTTTGCTTATGCTTTAATCTGGCCCTGCCCCAGAAGCCAGAGCTACAATGGAGTCACAAGGCAGAGCAAGGCAGAAGGAGCCCACATAGAAAGACCTACAAATCTCATTGCTGGGACAAGACCCCAGAGGAAGTGGGAGGGTTTTTATAGCCCTCCCATCAAGGGTTAGTGGCTTCTATTGGTTTCCCTGGATCCCTTGGTTTCCCATTGGAAACCTCACAGGAGGGTCCAGGTTGGTTAACTGGCAAGCTGCTGTGTGGCACTTCAGCCCAAGTCTCTGCCCATGAGTATGGAAGACACAGGTTCAGGTCATAGGCTGGCCACCTATGATCTAGTCCATCCTCCTGTTCAAAGCAGGATCATCCTTGACTAAATAATCTCAGTTGGTTGTCTAACTTGTTTTTAAAAATTTCCAAGTATGGAGACTCTACAGCCTGTCTGGGTAGCCTGCACTAATGCTGAGCAAATACATAGTGAGAAAGGTTCTAATATGAAACCTAATTTTTCCCTGATGCAATGTGAGACCATTGTTCTTTGTCCTATTCCATAAGGCTACAGAAAATAGTGTATTTCTATCTCTTTATAACCACCTTTCAGATGGGTGGTTGTAAAAACTTTTATGAAATACTCCATCACTCTTCTCTTCTCCAAGCTAAACAGGCCCAGTTCTTTTAACCTTTCCTCATAAGTCCTGCTTCCCAGACCTCTAATAATTTTATTGGTCTTTCTAATTGGTTCATATTGTTTCTCAAGTGAGGGGTCAAAACTTGGAAATAGTACTCCAGATGAGGCCTCACTAGTGCTGATCAGAATGGGAGAATCACTTTCCTTGATTTGCATGGGGTACAAATAATGCCCAGTATGTTTTTGGCTATCTTTTTTTTGCAACAAAACACATTATTGGCTTATATACTTCTTATGGTCTACCATAACCCCCAGGCCCTTTTCTGCAGTATTGCAGCCTAGCCAATCATTCTCTAATCTGTATTTGTGCATGAGATTTGTTTCATCTCAAGTGCAGGACTTTGCAATTATCCATACTGAATTTCAACCAATTTGATTTTGGAACATTTCTTGAGGTTATCAAGGTCATTGTGGATGTTATCACTACTCTTCAGAGTGTCTGCAGATCCACCCAACTTGGTGTCATCCACAAATTTACTAAGTGAGCACTCAGTCCCATTATCCAAATCATTAATGAAGATGTTGAACAATACTGGACCCAGGACAGACCTTTGGGGGACCCAGCTTGATACCTCCTCCTAGCTTGACATCGAACCATTGATAACTACTTGTAGAGCTCTATCATCCATCTTACAATAGTTTCATTTAAACTGTATTTCCTTACTAATAGAAAGGATAACCTCCTCAGTCCCCCTCAGGATGGAGTGTCCCACGACAAACACCTTATGTTTTCTCTTGGGGAGAGCGGGGGCGGTAGGTGCAGTTGAGCCTATGTTGCCTGAGGGAGCTGGCAACTCAGCAGGCTCTGCTGGAGCAGCAAGAGGTACGTACCTCTTGCTAAGCTCTGGCAGGGCAGGGGCCTTGGTGCAGCGGGCCTTAGGGTCCTTGACCACCTTGGTCCGTGCCCCTGACTGGACAGAGTGGAAGGTCCTGGAGTCCTCCTTTGTCCTGGAGGGAGACCGTGGTCTACCCTCTGGCTTCTGGGGGAGAAGGGCCTGGTGGTAGGAGTTGATCTCCTGCTCACAGTCCCTGATGGCATGCAGTCTCTGGACTGTGGCCTGGAGCTCCTCCAGCTGGCATGCCAGAGACCCCAAAAGGGAGCAGACCCCACAAGGGGAGGTGGTCATGCCCCTGGCCACCAGAGCATGAAAAAGGGACAGGCAGCCCCTGCAGCCGAGAGCCAGGGGCTCCGTCTGGGTGGCCATTTCTGAGGTGCCGGGGGGGGGCCTCAGAGCCTGAGGGGACCCTTGGGGTGTGGCGCATGCCCATCCATGTCATTCCACTGGTAGGCTGGCTACAGCTGGGACTGTCTACCTTGGGGGGTTTGCAGGCAGGGTCTTGGGCCCTCCTGCGCACCCTCCTGCACAAACTCCGCACTAAGTCATGCACTGGCAGACAAGCACACCTGTTTGCGCAGCCTGTTCGCATGGCTCCCTGGGGAGCTGGGTGAAATAGGGGCCTGGGCGAGGCGGGACCTGGCCCGGCTCCACTCAGCTGCCTCCTCCCTCTCACTAAGGGGTTAACCCCCTCCCACCATGGGCCCTGCTTGCCTCTGGCTGTGCTGGGGGTCGGTGGGGGGCTCCGCGGCTGCTGGGA
>NW_017728918.1:31426819-31457606 GCF_001723895.1 Crocodylus porosus | reverse complement strand
TAAGCTCACTCCAGAGGTGGTGCAATCGCCTACCCGGGAGTGGGGGTGCAGTGGGGTTTCACCGGCGCATCTCCCACCGCTCCAGAGCCTAACTGAATGACCTACAGGGTCACTCAGTTAGGCTGTGAAACAATGTGGTTTACAAGTTTTTTTCAGTTAAAAACCAACACTCAACGTGTTGTAGATAAGTCCGTTGATGGCTAAGAAGGCTGACCCTACAGCTGACACTCTCTGGCAGGCACCACTGGTGGTGGTTAAAGGGAGGATTGAACTGCAGATTTCTCAGTTTTGTTTCCTTGCTTCTGTTTCTATTGTTTTTCTTCCTTGAGGATGAGAAGGTTTTCCTCAAAGTAAGATGCATCTTCTCTCACAAGGTGTCGCCATGTAGCCCTGTCCCAGGCTAGTTTTTTCCAATTTGTGATGTCAATGCCACACTTCTTAATGTATACCTTGATGGTGTCCTTGATGCTTTTCCTTTGGTCTCTGCATGTTCTTTGTCTTTGGCTGAGTTGGGAGTATAGCAGTTGTTTTGGTAAATGTACCTCAGACATATGCACACAATACCCTGCCCATTGCAGCTGATGTTGAATATTCAGTGCTTCCATACTGGTGGTGTTAGTGTCAGTGAGGACACTGGCATTTGTGTTACAATCTACCCACTTTATGCCCAGGAACTTCTGGAAGTAGCGGTGGTGAAGGTGTTCTAGGCTTTTCAGGTAGTCCCTGTAGGTCACCCAAGCTTCACAGCCACAGGGAAGAATTGGGGCTATTACTGTCTTACATAATAGGAGCTTTGAGTTCTTATGTTGTGATCATTGAACACACAATGATATAGTTTTCCAAAGGCAAAGCTGGTAGGGCTGTGTGAAACAGCACCGGTTTATTTTGACTTCCGTTTCGCCATTTCAAAGGGACAGTGTTTGCTTTTGTTGTTTTGAAGCACTGTTCTGTCTCATTTAGTTGCAACCATTTTGCTGTTTCAATGCTGTTTCAATGCTGTTTTTGACGTATTTCTGTTTCACCCATAGGTTGTAATGGGGAATCATGAAAATGCCTATAACTTTGTCATTTCTTTCCTGATCTGAATGAAAACAATAGGAATGGTAGCCCCTGCTGAGGCCACAAAGCCTGTCAAGTTTCAAGGAGATAGGTTCAGGGGTTTCTGGGAAACTGCACCTCAAACTGTTCAGAGCAAAACTCATGTTACTTTTATGTTTGAAGGCACGGTGGTGGTGGTGGTGGGGTGAAAACAGCAGGCATAGTAGCCCCTGATGAGGCCACAAAGCATGCCAAGTTTTGAGGAGATAGGTGTAGGGATTTCTGGGAAACTGCACCTCAAGGTGCTCACAAGTAAAACTTGTGTCACATATGTATGTTAAGGCAGAGTGGGGTGAAAACAGCAAGCGTGGTAGCCCCTGCTGAGACCATGAAGGCTGCCAAGTTTCAAAGAGATAGGTTCCAGGGTTTCA
Source organism: Crocodylus porosus (assembly GCF_001723895.1). Taxonomy (NCBI): domain Eukaryota; kingdom Metazoa; phylum Chordata; order Crocodylia; family Crocodylidae; genus Crocodylus; species Crocodylus porosus. Next base: position 31,456,137 of record NW_017728918.1, on the reverse strand, counting down.
AGAAGATAGGTGCATATGTGCTGATGCTGCTGAACTGCTGAAAGACATAGCTCCATAAGCTGACCCCAAGGCACAGAGAAAGCTCAGTTCAAACAATGCTTTTTATGTTGTTTTTCTGTCCCCCTCCTAAAGCACTGGGATTGGAAGAGAGCTGAAGGAAGGATCACAGTCACTGGCCAGCTACATGTGTCAATATCAGAGCAGTGCTTCCCCTTCTTCTCCCTCCCTCTCCTTAGTTCGTTTAGCTGCAAGCAAGCCTGGCTTCGAAACTTGAAACGTTTTGAAACTTTCAAAACATTTAAGTGCCCCTATTTCATGTCAAAGCTGTTTCAAAGCCTTTCATTTTGTTTTGATTCTGCTGTTTTGAGCTCGAAACGTGTTGAAACAACTTTGGAATGAAACACCCGTTGAGATTTTGCACAGCCCTAAAAGCTGGCACATCGGATCCTATGCTAGATCTCCTCATCAGTGTTGGCCTTCTTTGAGAGAGGGCTCCTGAGGTATCAAAGTGTTCAACCTTCTCCACCTCCTGTCCTTCAATGAGGCTCTTTGCTGGGGGAGTTAACTGGCTTGGGGCAGGCTGGTGAAGCACCTTTGTTTTTCCTATGTTAAGGGATACCAGGCACTGGTCTGCTTGAGTGAAGAGGTTAAGGTCTGTTTGTAGGTCCTCCTCAGTATGTGGAATGATGTTGATACACTGCAGGGTGTGCAGGCACCTCATATTTTGTAGGTAGTGCCTTATATTTTGTTATTTCTAATGTGAGTTGTAGTTTAACTGTTGTATATTGTATGTATTTTTACCTGTCTTGTTGAATCCCTTGTTGATACCCGCTCTGTGGTTTGCCAGTATTTATTTGCTGTTCACCTATATTTACTTGTCAGTTATTTGGACTTACCTGTGCTTACCTGTTTCAGATCAGTTACTTATGGTGCTGGGTTCAAGGCCATTGGTGGTGGTATAATTTTCTCGTCACCAATGATAGAATATAGCCGTATATGTAAAGTGTATATATTGTATATATTTATTAATATCACTTTTTGGGTTTTGTGTGTGTGTGTGTGTGTGTGTGTGTGTGTGTGTGTACATGCATATATTAAAAACCTGTATATAGTTAAGCTATTTTTGTCCTGGCCTGACTCTATACCAAACAGTGGGAACAGGCCAGTATTACATATCCCTCTCACAGCACTCCTGCCTGGCCACCCATCCCTTCTGTTTGGAGAGGGGAGCACATACTTGGGTGCACCCGGGTTACATTAGGATGGTGATAAATTTCTCTGGGCAGCCAAACTGATAAAATCTTCCATAGAGCCTCAGAGTTAACAGAGCTGAAGGCTTTGTGTCCTGTCTTTCCTGATTTTTTCCCCCTGCATGCCTGTGCAATACTCTAAAACTCTTCCTGAGCTAATTTTTCTGCTTGTGGACAAATTTCCACATTTGTAGGATTTGTTCTTGAATTTCAACTCACTTGAGTTCACTATTTACTCAGGCTAGCCTCCTGCTGCACTTCCTATTTGTTTCTTTGAATTGGGATAGCTTGCTCCTCTGCCTTTTAATATGGCCTCCTTAAGGTACAATCATCTCTCTTTGACTCCTTTTCCTTTCAGACTTGCCTTCCAGGTGATCCTGCCAATCAGTTTCCCGAGTTTGTCAAAGTCTACTTTCCTTAAGTCCAGCATCTTTATTTTCCTTCCTTCCTTTCCTTGGGATCTTGAATTCTATTAGTTTATAGGCACTGTCACCTAATTCCCTTCCACTTTCACATCTTCAGTCAATTCTGTCCTGTTTGCTAGTAGTAAATCAAGAAAAGCTTTCCCCTAGCTGGCTTCTCCAGCATCGTTACCAAATGTTGTCTCAATCACAGTCTGAGAACTTCATGGACTGCCCACATATTGCTCTGTTATGCTCTTCCTTTAAGAAGTCAGTGTTGGTTTTTAACTGAAAAAAACTTGTAAACCACATTGTTTCACAGATTCATAGATTGTAAGGCTGGAGAGGACCTTGGAAGATGATCGGGTCCAGCCCCCTTCACCAAGCAGGAAAGATAACTGGGGGTCAGGTGACCTCAGCAAGGTGACTGTCCAGTCTCCTCTTGAAGATTTCCAGGGTAGGCGATTGCACCACCTCTGGAGTGAGCTTATTCCAGTCTGGACACCCTGACTATGAAGAGTTTTTCCTAATGTTGAGCCTGACTCAATCTTCCAGGAATTTGTAGCCATTACTCCTGGTTTTACCCTTGGGTGCCCTGCTGAACAGTTGCTCACTGAGCACTTGATGTACTCCCCTAGTGTAGTGGTAAGCTGCTACCAGGTCCCCTTTCATAGATTTCATAGATTTCACAGGCATTAGGGCTGGAAGGGACCTCGGAAGATCATCGAGTCCAGCCCCCCCGCCCAAAGGGCAGGAAGTCAGCTGGGGTCATAGGATCCCAGCAAGATAAGCATCCAATTTACTTTTGAAGGTGTTCAATGTAGGTGCTTGAACCACCTCTGATGGCAGGCCATTCCAGACCTTGGGGGCTCAGACAGTAAAGAAATTCTTCCTTCTGTCCAGCCTGAAATGGTCTTGCAGTAGTTTATAACTGTTCGACCTCGTCATCCTTTGGGGCACTCTGGTGAACAAACGTTCCCCCAGATACTGTTCCTCAGGCTGAAGAGTCCCATATCCCTCAGCCTTTCCTCATATGGCTTGCTGTGTAAGACTCTGGTCATATGGGTGGCTCTTCTTTGGACTCTCTCAAGCTTGTCCATATCCTTATTAAAGTGTGGTGCCCAGAACTGGATGCAGTATTTCAGCTGCAGTTTCACCAGTGCTGAGTAGAGCCTTGTTGGCTTTGCTGGAGATGCATTGATTGATACATGCCAGGGTATTATTTGCCCTACTGCCTACAGGGTATTATTTGCCCTACTGCTGGTTCATATTCATATTGTGATCTATTATTGCCCCCAGGTCCATTTCATTCATGGTGCTAGTCAGTTTGGTGCTATCAAACCTGTAGGTGTGTTGGGGGTTGCTCATCCCGAGGTGGAGCACTTTACATTTCTTGATGCTGAACTTCATCAGATCCCAATCCACCCAACTTGCTAGCCTGCCTAGGTCTGCCTGTATCTGTAGCCTGTTTTCAAGTGTGACCACGCTTCCCCATAACTTGGTGTCATCTGCAAACTTGGCCAGTGAGCTCTTCACCCCCATGTCCAAATTGTTAATAAAGATGTTGAAAAGTAGTGGACCAAGCACTGACTGTCTTGGAGTTAAGCCCACAATCCTCCAATTTTTTCATGAGGACATTGTGGGATACTAGATCAAAGACTTTTTGGATACTAGCTCAAAGGCCTTTTGGAAGTCAAGGTATACAATGCCAACATGCTCTCTCATGTCCAGGTGGAAAGTTACCTGGTCGTAGAAGGAGATGAGGTTGGTAAGACAAGTCCTGCCCACAACAAAGCCATGCTGGCTGTCATTCAGAATCTTACTTTCTGCAAGCTTATCGCAGATAGACTCCTTGATGAACTTTTCTAGGATTTTCCCTAGGATGGAAGTTAGACAATTGGCCTATAATTATCTGGATCCTCCCTCCTGCCCTTCTTGTGGATGGGCACAACATTGGTCGTCTTCAGTCCTCAGGGACTTCTCCAGAGCGCCATGGGTTTTGGAAGAGTTTCACCAGGGGTTCCACAATGACTTACACCAGCTCCTTCAGCACTCCCAGATAAAGACTATCCGGTCCTGCTGACTTGTATACATTTCATTTTCTTAATTGGTCATACACCAATTCTATAGCAATAGTAGGAAGGTAATTATTCCTACCGTGTTCATCCTCTACTCTACCTGGCCTGGTTTTTCCCTTGGTCCAGTGAAAGACCAAGGAGAAGTAGTCATTCAGGAGTTCAGCTTTCTCCTGGCCACTGGTAACCAGTTCCCCTGAGTTCTTCAACAAATGGCCCCATGCTCCCATTTATTTTCCTCCTGTTCCTTATGTACCGAAAGAAGGACTTTTTGTTGTTCTTGATTCCCATTGCTAATCTAAGTTCAGTCACTGCTTTAGCCTGTTTTATCTGTTCCCTGGAAATGCGGGCCATCATAGAATAGTCCTCCTTGGGGCCTGACTTGAGCTTGCATTGTTTATCAGCCTCTTTCTTCTTTCTTAAGAGGACCATGATTTCCCTGTTTAACCAAGAGGTTTCCCTGTTTAACCTGCTGTTTGTTACCTTTTCTCCACATAGGAATGGACCTCCTTTGTGGTTCAAGGATCATGTCCTTAAGGAACAACTACTTTTCATGAACACCTTTTGCCTTCATTCCCTGGTTCTGCAGCACTTATCCTACCAGTGACCTAAGCTTGTTGAAATTTGCATTTTTGAAGTCCAAGACTTTAATTTCTGCTATCTGATTTGTCTGCCTTACAACGGACAGTGAACCTGATGGTTTCATGGTCACTGTTGCCCAGACTTCCCTCTATATTTAAGTTGGTCACAAGGTCATCTCCTTCGGCCAGGACCAAGTCTAGCAGAGCGTCACCTCTGGCTGGCCCATGCACCTCCTTAGTCAGAAAGAGCTCCTCGACATAGGTTAGGAAAGATTATGACCAATCCAACTTGGCTGAGTGTTCCTCCTAGGAGATGTCTGGATAATTAAAATTACCCAGGATGACCACGTCATGTGCACGTGTGGCCTCAGTCAATTCTTGGTGAACTCCAGATCAAGTTCCTCCCCCTGTTTTGGTGTCTGTAGTATATACCTACAGTTAGGTCTCTCACTGCCTCCTCCGCAACTTGACCCAGAGGGTTTCAAAATGTTCATTTTTGGAGCCAATGTCGGCCTCCAAGGAAGTGTACTGCTCTTTCACATCACAGCAACGCCTCCGCTTTTCTTCCCCACCTGGTCCCTTCTATGCAGGATATACAAAGAGTACAAAGAGGCTTGAAAACTAGAGTACAGCTAGCCTGTTGGCCCCTGCAGTCCCTGGAATTGAGGGCTTAGTAGCAGTAGGAGGAAGAGGAAGAAGTATGGTTCTTGTTTAGTACTATGCCTATTACTATGGATACTCAGGACTGCCTTGCTGACCTAGTAAAATGATCAGCGCTCAACAATGGCTAATTTTGAAAACGTTTTGACTACTAGTATAGATGGAACCAAACCATCTTCAGCACTCATTGGAACACAGCATTATAATTTCCCATTCTTCACCAGCAATGAATTTGAATTCTATTGACGCAGTCGGTACCAGTAGAGTAATTCTGTATTGTGTTGGTCAAGGAGTGTGAAGACTCACATTTGAGACCTATTAGCCAAAATAGGTCATAGTCACACAAAATAGGCCAAATTCAGCTCTTGGCTATTTAGGGTGGAATTTGGCTGTTTCCTGCACTTGCTCAATAAGAACATCAGTAATGGATTAAATCTACCCTAGTGATAAATGACATAACAGAGACCTTCAGATAAATTGGATTAGCATTTATGCTATAGCAATTTTTTTTTTCTGATAACTGTGATTTCCATTCTTCAGCTTAGTTTGCATGATTTGTGTTGGTAAAGTCTAGAGCAGAGGTACTCAAACTGTGGTCTGTGAACCACCACTGGTCTGGGAGCTCCATTCAGGTGTCTGCAGAATGGTTGTGGAACAATCAAGAATTTCTGTACTTGTAAGGTAAGACTACTGATATTAAAATATTAGTTGTGTGCTTCGGTTTGTAGAACAAAAAAAGTTTATTAAGTGGTCTGTTGAGACCCTCAGCAATTTTCACGTGATCTGTGAAAAAAAAAGTTTGAGAACCATTGGTCTAGAGAATACCTTTTCTGATGCAACTTTTCTTCCCCATATGCTGTTTTAATATTCTGTTTACATACACAAGAGTATAACCAGAAAAAGAGGGACTCAAAGACAAAGAAAAAGTAATTTTTTTCTCTTTTAGAGTCCTTATAGATAATGGGAGACCTGGGCAAATACTGAAAGGAGAAAATTGGAAATTATTGCAGCCTGGTTGATAAATTATATTACCTTTGTAAGGTGCATGTTTATTCTTTTGTTCATTAAAAATTGCTGAGGAAGATCATTTTCTAGTGGCTCATTTACTACAGCTCTGCTTTAAAGAACTGTATGGTATCTTCATTAAAATTAATAACATCTTCATTCCTGCTCTGAGTCACCAACTGTGCGCATGCGGAATTGCGTGTATCTAGAGGGAAAATATAAGGCTTTCAGTGCTGCTCATTAATGCAAATTTCAAATATTTAGAATACAAGACAAAAGAACAAATATGCACATGCCTTGGCTGTAAACAGGACCCAAAGCCCAAACTCTGCCCTCAGTTACACTTATGCTACTTCATTAGATGAACTGGTCTACTGTTTTTGGAGCCTCTTAAAATCTGTAATGGAGTTGGCCTTCATTTGGGGTTTTTCCTTCCTCTTAACATTACTTTTGCCAAATAAGAGTCCTTTAGAAGCTTCTTTAGCTTTAGAAGCTTTTTTCATGGCTCTTGGTCAAATTCTGTTTTTATTTACACCAGTGCATTCCACCAGAGTAAAAGTTTCTGTAAAGATTAAAGATACTTCTGTGTTTTTTTCATAGCAGGCCATGGATAAGGAATAGGCTGGTTTCCTGGAGTTGGATTAATCTTGGGATCAATAATTTTATCTGCTAAGGAATTGAAGAAAATTTGCCATAATATTTAATTCCGCTTGCTATAGAAATTGCCAGTGAAGTGCATCTTGGGATCTGAATAAACAGTGAAGGTTTTTAACTTGTGTCTTTCATCTCTATGTTATGTTTAGGAGAGATGGGGGACAAAGGACAGAAGGGCAGCATAGGCCGACATGGAAAAATTGGTCCCATTGGTTCAAAAGGTATGTTTGATATAATCCTTTCTCCTTCCTTTGTGGCTTTTCATGAGAAGAGTCCAGTGCTTGGGTAAAATTAATCTGAAGGTTTCAGGGTTTATCATAATAGATAGTAAGTCCTATAATTATATCACATACTACAATCAGTCAAATGAAGCAGATATCTGAACTTGTTACTTTATAATCTGACACATATCAGTAATGAGTTCTCCAGAACCTTACCTGTGGCTAAATTAAAAGACTTTAAAAATTTCTGAGTATAGATATTTAGAAGGGAGCAAGAAGGAGGGGAAAGATTGTTTTTTGCTTAAACTGCAGGAATCATGGTATCTGAAATCCCACAGACTTCCAAAATCCACAGATTTGGTCAAATCATGTTGGCCAGCATTTTCAAGTTTATTTAGGCACCTAATTTAAGGCACCTAAATTCAAATATAGGTTTGTAAATTAGAGAATCAGAAAAAGATGGCTGAAAAGGACGTCAAGAGGTCATCTAGTCCAACTCTCTTCTCAAAGTAGGATCATCCATGACTAAACTGAGGAAAAGCAGCCTTCAGTGGTGAAAGAACAGGTTAGGGACTATTTAGAAAAGCTGGATGTGGACAAGTCCACGGGGCAGGATGGAATGCACCCAAGGGTGCTGAGAGCGTTGGATGATGTGATTGCAGAGCCATAGGCCATCATCTTTGAAAAATCATGGCAATCAGGAGAAGTCCCAGATGATTGTAAAAAGGGCAAATGTAGTGCCCATATTTAAAAAATGGAAAAAGGAGGATCCAGGAAACTACAGACCCATCATCCTCACCTCATTCCCTAGAAAAATCACGGGGCAGATCCTCAAGGAATCCATTTCTAAGCAGTTAGAGGCAAAGAAAGTGATTAGGAACAGTTAGCATGGATTCACCAGGGACAAGTCGTGCCTGACCAACCTAATTGTCTTCTATGATGAGATAACTGTCTCTGTAGATGTGGTATACCTTGATTTTAGCAAGTCTAAAACCTTAATACAGTCACCCACAACATTCTTGCAGGCAAGCTAAGGAGGTATGGGTTGGATGAATGGACTGCAAGGTGGATAGAAAACTGGCTGGAGCATTGGGCTCAGAGGGTAGTAATCAATGGCTTGATGTGTAGTTAGTAGTTGGTATCAAGTGGAGTGCTCCAGGGGTTGGTCCTGGGGACGGATTTGTTCAATGTCTTGATCAACAACCTGGAAGATGACATAGAGTGCACCCTCAGCAAGTTTGCAGATGACACCAAGCTGGGGGGAGTAGTAGATACATTGGAGGGTAGGGCTAGGATTCAGAGTGACCTAAATGAATTGGAGGATTGGGCCAAAAGTAATCTCATGAGGTTCGACAAGGACAAGTGCAAAGTCCTGCACTTAGGTCAGAACAATCCCATGTACCAATACAGGCTGGGGGCTCACTGGCTGGGCAGCAGCTCTGCAGAAAAGGACCTGGGGGTTACAGCATACAATAAGTAGCGTGCCCTTGTTGCCAAGAAGGCTAATGGTGTCCTGGGCTAATTGGTAGGTGTGTTGCCAGTGGGTCAAGGGAAGTGATTATTTCCTTTTATTCTGCACTGGTGAGGCCACATCTGGAGTACTGTGTTTGGTTTTGGGCCTCCCACTAGAGGAAGGATGTGGACAAATTGGAGAGAGTCCAGCAGAGGGAAACAAAAATGGTGAGCGGCTGGGACACAAAACTTTTTAGGAGAGGCTGAGGGAACTTGGCTTATTTAGTTTAGAGGAGAGAAGACTAAGGGGGGGCTTTAATAGCAGCCTTCAACTACCTGAAGGGTGGTTCAAAAGAGGATGAAACAGAATGAAACAGAAAGAGACTGTTCTCAGTAGTGGCAGATAACAGAACAGGGAGCAATGGTCTCAAGTTGCAGCAAGGGAAGTTTAGGTTAGAGATTAGGAAGAATTTTCTCATTAGGAGGGTATTAAAACACTGGAAAAGGTTACCCAGAGAGTTGGTAGAATTTCTAGCCTTGGAGGTTTTCAAGACCTGTCTAGACAAAGCTTTGGCTGGGATTATCTAATTGGGAATGTTCCTGCTTTGAGCTGGGGGTTGGACTAGATGATCTCATGAGGTCTCTTTCAACCCTAATTTTCTGTAATTCTATGGTGCTAGACCACTCCAGACAAGTATTTCTCTAACTTGATTTTAAAACCTTCCAAGGATGCAGATTTCACAGCCTTTCTGGGTAATGTGTTACAGTGCTTAATCACCCTTATAGTGAGGAAGTTCCTCCTAATATTCAACCTAAATTTCCTTTGCCGCAATTTAAGACTGTTATTCCTTATCCTTTCTCCTGAGGCCACAGAAAGTATTGTGTTTTCATCCTCTTCATAACCAGCCTTCAGGTATTTGAAGACTGTTATGAAACTCCCTCCCCACACACACAAACTTCTGCAAACTAACTAACTAAATAAAGCAGTCTGAATTTTCAAAAGTGCTGCTTCCCCCAGGTCCTATTGACATCTTTGGTTCTGTGAAGTACTTAGGCAAGAGCTGAAATCAAAAACAAGGCACAGGACAGAGCGAGAATGGTTGCGACATTTTTCCATCACAAAACCAAATTCTCTTTGCTTCTGGTCCATAGCTCATTTATATTTTTAATGTTACTTTATATATTAGTCATTAACCTAAAAAGTGTTGATTTATATCTTCATTTTAATTAATTTGGTGATGCAATCTGTTTACTGAGCAGGTAAATTTACTCTTTTCCCCCCTTTTTTAGGTGCAAAAGGTGATAATGGTGACATAGGGCCACCTGGTCCTAATGGAGACCCAGGTAATCTAAAAAGTATAAAGAATTTTTAACATATTAACATATATGTAATGTAATATATGTTCTCCTTGTAAGACTACCTAGTGAGCTGTGACAATATACACTTCTGAGTAACTTCTGATTTATTTACTGTAGTTTCCTGAATTATACTACTTTAAAACAAAAAAATAATAATTGAAACCTCAGTAATGGGTGGAACTTTTCTCTCCACTACTAGCTAGGGCAATATTTTGGAGCTCCTCATTAACCCAACATGGGTTTGACTACTCTAGTAATCTAATGGGAATGAGAATTAAGTTCTCTTCCCATCAAAGACCTTTGTGTAAATAGATGTCTTTGGACATCTCACTTCAGCCGCAGACTAGCCAGAAAAATCAGGTAGGAGGACTCTTGTGTCTCTGTGATGTGTCACTGATTTGACTGTTTGCACACAGGGGTCTACTGCCTTGTTGGTTTACATTGTTCACATTGCTTTTAAAATAAGGTTTTATCTTCGATTGCAGAAATGTAAATGTGGAAATTTTATTTGCATTAATTAATAAAAACAGAACTATTAAAAATATAACAAACAGGTTTGTAATTTAGCCAAACTCCCCAAGCACTTGCACATGCTGGTTATAGGTTACCCTGTAATCTGCACTTTGATTCTGTTCCATATTAAATGCAACTTAATGCAATTTCATTTTTTTCTCTGATTGAGAAAATCTATCTTCAATCACATGTGGAGAAGCAAGAAGAGAGGACATGGCCATGGCTTCTCCCCTCCAATAAAGCTAAGCCATTCCATTGCACATACTAACCTCCGTAACAAAAATGTTTTTTGCCATAAAATGGAAGTCCGTCATACTTTGTACTGCAGTTTACCTTGTGATACCAACAAAGGTGCCAGGGGCTGTTTCCCAGCCCTGGTCCTGTGATATCTTATAGGCCATCTAACCATGTGGTCTGTTTTAGCATCACTGTGGGATTTGTTTCCTCCTCTTTCTAGCCCTGACTTCACCCTTTTCACTAGCAGAATCTACTTTGGTGGCATCCCCGTACCCTTTGACTTCAGTCCAAAAATTTGATTACCCCTTTATGCAGGACTATGGGTTCTGTGCCTGGGTATCAAAGCACTTTTCTTAGGCTGTTTTTACAAATTTAATTTACCTCGTATCCTTAATCCTATGCTCTGCGTAGAATGGAATTTCTGTGGCATCACAGGTGGGCTAATTAGCACTGTCACTAGTGGGGCAGACTAATTGGCACTGTCACTCAGCAGCCTGCCTGAAGTACTGTATGGATGTGGCTACACTAATTCTGACTCAGGGGTCATACTTCAGGGTATAGGTAAGTTTATTGTGTAGCAATAGCATGACTTGGAGTGAGGCACCAGCTTTGGGTGTGGACTTAGAGGGTACATGAGATTGGCAGCTGCCGCTGCTTCCCTGTGATGCAAAAACTGCTTGTTACACCTCTGCTGCAAAGGACATGGCTAAAGAAGGGGTATTGAATAGGAAGTTGCAGCTTTTGCAGTTGCTAACCTTTACTTAGTAGTAGGCATGCTTCACATTTTTAATGTGCTTCCTACCTTAGAAAACCATCTGTTTGAGTCCCATTTTCACCTGCTTTATTAAGATATTTTCATAGCTTGCAGATTTCAGATGCTTCTTCCAAAATCATTTCCCTTCCTGTACTGTCACCAGAGCTTGAGCAGAATCTTGGTGAGCTCCTCTGGCCAGGTAGCATGTGAAGATGGCATCTTGTAATGTTGTTTGTTTGACCCAAACAGAAAATAAAGCAGACTGCAGAATGCAGAATTAATAATCCTTCTGGAGTGACCGAGAATTTGTTTCTTAACTTCTGGGGCCACTCAGAAGAAGGAGCTCCTACAAAAAAGTCAGTAAGGTACTACTCAAGACACATATGGGTGACAGAATTGGTGTCTGTAAGGATCATCAGTAAATTGCAATGCTGTGGGAGCAAGGAGAAAGCAGTGGAGCAGATGGGAGTTGGTCATCTAATTATTCTTTGGGTTTAGACCCACCATACCATTACATTGAAGTATGAGGAATGAGCAGACAGCATAAATTTCAACACTGGGGGTGCATCTACATGAGATGTTTACTGTGTGTGGAGCTGCCTAATTAACTCCACAGTAAATGTGTCATGTGTCTTCATGTGCAGCCCTATTAAGCTGCAGTAAATTAATAAACTCCACAGCAGGTTAGTACTTGTAAATACAAGTACTGTCCTAGGGCAGAGCTTTTTAGTGCACAGCAATGACTGTGTAGACGCTGACTCGACTGGCTGGGGCACAAGGGTGCTTCAATGTAGGGGTTGCCTGCCTGCTAGCTCTACACTGGAGTCCCTGTGTGCCTCAGCCAACCCCTCTGTAGCACACTGAACCAGGCTTGGTGCAGCCCCAAGCTGGCAGGCCAACCCCCCAAATCCCCCGCCAGCCTGAGGCTGTTCCAACCCTGTTCAACTTGCTGCAGGCCCAGGAGCAATTTCGAATGGCACACCTGGGAGCGATGAACTCCAGTGTGATATGCACTGAAGCTGATTGCTGTGACTTAATTGCATGTGTAGACATGCCCTGGGATATCTTACTTGAATCTAATATAGACTCATACTGGGAAAAAACAAGGTGTAACATACCATGGGGACAGGGGTAGCAGCAGCCTTTTCCCGGGGGGGTCTGAGGGCTACAGTAGACTGCGGGTGAGAGCAGGACTGGCTCAGCTGTGCGGGGCATAGGGTAGCCCAGGAGGGAGGCAGGGGGCTTGGATGGGGTGGCACTGGGAGGGGTGACTATAGGCGGGGCTAAGGCGAATTTTAGGGATTAGTGTTGTATATCTGTAGCCATCCTGCGGTATTTTTTATAGTAAAAAAGAATACTATTTGCTCTCCTTCAAGCTGATGTCATAGGTATGATAATCTCGTGTCTCTGCAGCTCCTGGTACAATTTACTTCCATGTACAAAATCAATGTAAATTACATTAGTGTAAATGTGTCGTGTGTCTAGGTTCTTTGTGTCTTTGAAAATATTCCTTTAAATGTGGAGTGGATTGATGAGCTTTCTCACAGTGCTGTTATTTATCATTCTGATTCTTGAGCCAGAATGCCAAGTACCTACCCTACAGAGTGCAATTTTCTAATTTGTGTATTGACAGTTAGCTCAGCACTTGGGTACTGATGCTGGGTAGCTGGGTAATTAAATGTATATTTCAGTAGCTATATGCAGAATAGGGAAGTAGAACTTGAAACTATTATTTAAACTTGGGTTCATAACTACAATCTCATTAAAACTGCATTTTTTTTAGACTAATGTCAGTGTCGCAGGACACTTGCGCGCCCCGCTCTTGATGATGGTGAAGAACTTAAGGGGGAAGGTGTGTAGCAGAGCACTAGGGTGCTTGCTACTAGCAATAGTAATAAAGAGAGCTGCCAATCACCAGGACAGCTCAGGTGAGGGTTGCCAGGGCAACTAATGTTGGTCAGCTGGCCAGGACTGGGCAGGGCCGGGCCTTTATAAATAGCCCAGGCCTGAGCCTAGCTAGTAGTTCCTTCCAGACAGCTGTAGGAGAAGGAGCTTTGTGGGAGAGCTGAGTAGCTTGGGTTGATGGTTGCAGTCTGACCACTCTGGCTGGCTGCAATGATGCAGGGGTAAAGAGAACCCTGACGGAGGTAGGAGAGCCAGCATAGAGTGGAGTTGGTGTTATAAGCTTGGGGGCTTATGATGGGTTATAGCTGGCTGGCATATAGTTTGTTGAGTTGAGTTACAAGCCTGGAGGCTTATTGTGTTTATGTTACAGCCATTTGGCTTTGGTTTTGGTTATCAATATACCGGAGGGCCGGGTGAGGCTGTAGGGGTGTGAGGAGGCCTCATGGGAGCTCCCCAATAATCTGGGGGGTTCCCGGTGCCCAGTGGGGCACAGTGAGTGGTGCCAGTGGGGCACAGCTGTTTGCACCGGAGAGGCGCGGTGTGCGGGGTTTTGGACCCCAGCCCATGTAGGCGGTATTTGGCCCAGTGGGGCAAACGACCCAGGAAAGGGTCAAGGGGCCAGGCACAGCTGCGGTCAACTGAGCCCCAAGTGCGAGAAGCGTGGCATAGGCCCCAGAGGGAGCAATGGGCACGAGAGGCGTGGCATAGGCCCCAGAAAGCGGGTCTGGGGCCAGGCGGGGAAAGGGCTGCCTGAGCCCAACTTTGAGAAGCCTGAGTAAGGGCAAGAAGCACAGGAAGCGCAGCATAGGCCCCAGAGAGGGCGAGGGAAGTGCGAGCAGCGCGACACAGGCCCCAGAGAAGGCTGAGCAGAACAAGAGGCCGGAGTGAGCAATTTGTCCCCGACCAGCATGAAGCCCCGGAGAAGGGTGGGCGTGCGGTATAAGCCTGGAGAGGGGCGGATGTCCAGATAGGGGCCAGATTGATAAGAGCTCGACAGCCGCACAGAAGCCCAGTGGGGCGAGTAGGCCCGGGAGAGGGGAATAGAAGCCCAGGAGGGGTGAATATAGGACAAGAGAACGTCCAGTACAGCTGCGAGGCTTGGGGCGTGCTAAAGGGGAGGTTTGGAGGCATGCATTAGCCCTTAAGGTGGGGGTGCACTGAGGTACCCCATACGGAGCAGGGGTAGTTCAACTTACACCGTGTATTGGGAGATAAAGGCAGCCTCCCTAATTGAACCAACTACCATCAAAGACGTGGCGGGCAAGGATAAGAGGGTGCTGGATCACCGAAGTTGACACGGCAGGGGGCGCTAGTGGGATCACGGCCGCCCCTGCACCCACTCCGTGACAGTCAGTTTGGTGTAATAGACAGTTTTCGGTGATCTAAAGTCTTCTGTTGGAAGAACTACAATGAATCCAATATTTTTGAAAAGGACAGAACTGTGTTATGGCTAATTACATGCCTTACATAGGGAGAGCAGCATTTGCCTCTCTGATTAGCTATCTAGGCAACCCCCACTTACCGCTCTTTACTTTTTCTTGAAAAACCGAGTGTTAAGTGAAACCAAAATTTTTTGATGACCCAAGATGGCGACCACGAGTGTTTTATAACAAAACTTGCTGAGTGATAAGTGGAATCGGGTATCAATTTAAAATGAGCGTTATAGCACTAAGTCAACCAGTGTTAAGCGGTGGTTGCCTGCATAGATACCTCAGGAGGGAGCATTGGCAATGTGCACCCCCTGAGCTCGGCTATGCATTGGCAGTAAAACCAGAAGTACTGGCAGAAGTGCACTTCCAGTTTTGCTGGTTTCCCCTTTGGTTCCAGGTTCAGTGATCAGCTGCTGGGGGACCGCCCCCCCCATTAGCGATCTGGTACCCCCCCCCCCGGACTCGGGAGGCACCAGTCACCCATGGAAGGGAGAAATACACAGTAATCCATATAGACTCCTGCTTTGAAAATGGATCTCACAGCATAGATCAATTCATAGAGAAGAATTTTATCCTTTAAATGTGTGCCCTTGGGTACTAAGATTCAGGTTAAACAAATCCATATTTTTGTTTCCTTTGGACAAGGGTCTGTATCATGGTTGCTACCAAAAGAGGTCACTGAAGTTGTACGAAGAGTGAACTGAGGCTGTCAGGTCATTACCTCAGGTCAGAGTGAGGGAGATTGATGGAACAACATGGGGAAGTTTAATGGTGGTTGCTGTTATTTAGGTAGAAGATTTCACTCTTCTGGGTCATCAGGCTGGCTGCTTATATGAGCAATAAGTTTACCTTAAAACATTTCATAAATATTCTTATTTATGTTTGTATAGTTTATTTAATGCTCAGCATCCCTTGATCTCTGCAGGCATCCCCTGTGAATGCAGTCAGCTAAGGAAGGCTATTGGTGAGATGGATAACCAAGTGGCCCAATTGACAACTGAATTAAAATTCATAAAAAATGGTAGGTTTGCATTTGTAGCTCCTTTTTCTTTCTCATTGCCTCGCATATTTTTAATAGCAAAACTGCTCTTAAAGAATATTTGCCATTTTATGTTTCATTTGTATAGCTGCTTTTTGTGGTGTACATTAAGTTGGTTTATAGAAATGCGAGTGCTCACTTTTCAGCACTGCCCTCCCCCGCAGCTGTTGCTGGTGTGCGAGAGACGGATAATAAGATATACCTACTGGTGAAAGAAGAGAAAAGGTACATGGAAGCCCAGCTGTACTGCCATGGAAGAGGAGGAACACTGAGCATGCCCAAGGATGAGACTACCAATGGTCTGATTGCTTCATACATCACTCAAGCAGGGCTCACCAGAGTATTCATTGGGATTAATGATCTTGAAAAAGAGGGAAATTTTGTGTATTCTGATCGATCACCCATGCAGACCTTCAACAAGTGGCGCAGCGGTGAGCCCAATAACGCTTATGATGAGGAGGACTGTGTGGAAATGGTGGCTTCCGGTGGATGGAACGATGTTGCCTGTCATATTACAATGTATTTTGTTTGTGAATTTGACAAAGAAAATGTCTGAGGATATCTGCTTTTTATATAATTTTTTTTTTATAAGTTACCCTTTGTTTATAAAGTACCAGTGATATTTTACAGGTATATAACATTAGTGTTGTACAGCTGTAAATATAATATAGGTATTTCAAATATCAATATTTACCCTTCAGAAGGGAAGAGCAATGTTAAAATAAAGGCACAGTTTGTCTTGGAAATGTACGTATTTAGACTAAAATATGTTTGGGGGCTAATTTTTTCCTTAGTGCAGTTAATGAATTGCAGTTTCATGACTGTATGGAGAGTGGATATTGACCCTTTGTTAAAATGTTATTTCTGGAGAAGTAGATTCTTGATATTGCTTTATCTTATCAAGTTTGTTTTATTGCTTAATGTTAACTGACTGTAATTATACCAGGTGGTGCTTCTGGCTCATTGAAGCCATAAAGCATATATTTTATATAATCCAGCTACTTAGTACAAGTATTACTTTAGATTTCTGAATGCACAGCTTTATACCAGTTTCTGTGATACATAAGTAAAGTAGACAACTAATCAGTTCTACAATCTTTGTAATATTTCTTTATTAAACTGTTTGCAGATGACATTGCATTGATACACTTCAACAAAAGCCGTAGGCTAGAACAACTCATCTCAAGTATGACAGACCAGGTGGCTTCAGTGACACATCAGCAACAGATGGCTTTCCTTACATCTGTGCCAGTGCCATCCAGCTGGGAGCTGTGCATCTACCAGCACCACTTCCCTTAGCCGCCCTGGTTCTGTAGCTGCCATGTGGGCATGGCTTCTAGCCAGGGGGAAGCTGCGCTGTGGCCAGGCAGCTGCAAACTGCATCTGCACTGCTGCCACTTCTCCCTGCCTCCCTTCTGTTCCTGCCCCACAGTTTGCTACCACCTTGTGGCTGCAGCACAAGTGTGATTGCTAGATACTCAGCCCTGGGGCGCTCCCCACTGGCTGAAAACTGAGCCCCAGTTGGGGGTTGGGAAAGAAGAAGCAGCAGTGATTTGCAGATACCTGGAAGCTTCCCAGCCCCAGCATGGGGATGGGAATGAGCACAGGCAAAGCTGTCCAGCTCTACAGGCCAGATCTGCAGCTTGTTAAAGGCTGCCAGGTACTCATTTGGAGGATGGGCTTGAGTACATGCTTAGCAGATTGTTGCTGATGACAATATTAAATAGGACAGGACCCAGGACAGATCCTTGGGGAACTCTGCCCAGTACCCCCTCCTGATTAAACATTCAGCCATTGATGACTACTCTTTGAGCACAGTGGGTTAATAAGTTATATATTCACTGTGCAGTACTTTCATCTAGGTTGTTTCCCTAGCTTACGATTGAGAACATCATGGGATATATAGTATAAAGGTATATCACAACTGAAAATTTGCTTTGGAAAGTACACTTTAAAAAGGACCAAGTGTCCCATAGGAGTAAACAAATGAGACTCCATTATGTTCAGTTTCTTTTATTCCTGAGTAGAGACTTCAGGCATTGGTCCAATATGATGTCCTTTAGTTCCATTCTTTGAATTACTAAAACAGTTTGCTCTCCCTGCATTCTTCATGGCTACACCTTTTCTTATACAGTATCTTATTTACTTCTGAAAAAGGTTCATTTTTTTTCCCATGGACTTATGGGTTTTAATTTCAACATAATGCCCAACTAATTTGTGTATCCAATTCAATAATGCCTGAGACTGAAAAATATGGTTTATTGTTAAAGGTAAAAAGGCATAGGAAGAGTGATTAATAACATTGCAGTAGCTGGTTGACAAAAAAAAAAATTTAAACTGCAAGTGTCTAGATGGGAAGTTCATTGAGAAACCCTTATATGTCATGTTTTTCAAGAATTGTGTGGACAGTGTTTTAAGATAACTTGTAAGGGTAATGGACCTAAATATTGAATGATAACCTAAATACACATTTGGGAAAAGTATCTTGAAGAAATTCCATCAGGTTTTCCATCTGCTTCAAAATAGCCTCTACAAGAGGCATGTTCGAATTGTAGCACATGTGCTATAAGTGGCACAGGTAGTCACTGTTTGGGGCAGATTGGGAATGTGGCAGGCATAGGCAGATTAACGTGTGGGCCATCTGAGCCTGGGCCCCTGGATGCCTGGAGGGTGGATATAAGGGTGGGGCAGCTCGGCATGGATGAAAGCAGCAGCTGGGCTGGGCCAGGCATGCAATGCAGCTGGTCATGGCTCCTGGGTACTGGGTGGGGCATGGGGCAAGATCACATTGGAGCCCTGGAATTGGCTGCAGCCACCAGTGGCAGGGAGTGGAACTGAGCTCAGTGCGTGGCTGGCACCTGCCAGTGTCAGGGTGGCCTGAGTGCAGCCAGGTCCTGGCCCAGCTTGGCCATGATCCTGTGCATTTGCTGGGCACCACTGCAACCAGACTGAGTCACAGGGGGGTGAGAGGCATTCCTGGAGCCTGGTCTGTGCTGTATGTACCTTGCAAGCAGTAGCTCTGCACCCCCAGTACCATCTGACCACAAGGCAATGTTGTGTGGGGTCCTGTGCAACTGACCCCGGACTTTGGCTGCAGTGTGGACCTGCTGGCAAGGGCAGCTGTGGCTCTTGCCCTGGGCTTGAGGGGTAGCATGTACTGCCTCAGCTGGTGCTCTCGCTGCATTGCCCGGGGACAGAGCCTGCAGCTGTGGGGCAGGGTGTGGGATGCGGGGCGGGGGAGAGGGGCAGGTTTAGGGCCCCAGTGAATCTTAATCCACCTCTGGGGGCAGGAAGCACAAGCCAGATGGGCAGCAGCAGAAAACAGAGCAGCAGTTCAGGCAGAGGAAGGTGACTAGAGTGGCACTGGGGAGGGTGCAGGCCTTAATTTGTGGCACACCTGCTGAAAAGGTTGGTTCTCACTGATCTATAGACTGGAAAACCAATCATAGCTGCTGCACAGTACTACAATTTATGGTGAACTGTTGTTTGCAGGATTTTTGCTCATATCCACAGGATTTGCCAACTTTTGGCATTATACTCAAGAAAAAAACCAGTCCTGTTGTGACATGTTTGTTATGTGAAGTTAAACCTTTTATGTATAGGGCTTTAGAATATTACTATTAATATGTGAAAAGCAAACTGGACATAGTGCAAGAGACAGAATCCTGAAGAATAGATGTTGACTAGTTCTTGGCTAACTTTCTTCTGGTATAGGTAAGGCGTGGCTCCTGTTAGTTTGGTCTTCTTCAAGCTATGGATATCTAACCCCGTCTTTATGTTGTTCTATGTCTACATACAAAGGTTCCTAGTCTAAGAGTTTGAGAAAGACTAGCAAATGTGTTCTGATGGGTCATTTGCACTCATGAACTTTTGAGATTTATAATGATTTTCTTATGGCTAATGCAAATCTTCAGAGAACCTTTAATCTACCAATATGCTTGGGTAAAATCTTTTCACTATATTATATTAATTAGGACAGGGGTATCAAACTTAATTTTGTGCCCTAGATTGGATCCAAACTGTGAGGTTCCTTGTGGGCTTCAGATGCTACTCTCCTGCTGTTGATTGCTATATTCACCAGGGCCCAACGCCCCAGGTTCTTCAGCAGCCCACTCCCCTTGACTATGCTCCCACCTTCCAGTGGCTTGCTAGTAGCCTGGAAGGCCAGCTAGAGTGGCTTCATAGGCCAGTTTTGGCCCATAGGCTGTAGAGTTGACACCCTGGGATTAGAGGAATATAAGATGAAATTCCACATGTCTAAAATTCCCCGCTTGTATTGCATTTACACAAACACATTGTCTCAAAGCTGCTTTATTTTTGTGCCTAAGTTATTAAGTCCACTCAGTCTTTGCCCATTTTCTTTAAGGTTCAACGTGCTTGGGTTATTCTACTCTATTCAGAACTGTTAGCCAGACAGTTGGAGAAAATAATTTATAGCCCTGTTCCACAGGAATGGTCCCATGACAGTTAGTAAAAGAATGGAAGAAGAGAGGTAGAAGTATCCTAGAGACAGGCTGAAGTACTCCAGAGCAGGACCTGAGGGTTACAGTAGACCATATGAGCCGAAGTGGGGATTTGATAACAGTCTTAAAATATCTGAAGAGTGACTTCAGAGAGGGATGGAGATGAGCTTTTTTTCTGTGGTTGTAGGGGACAGGACTAGGAATAATGGCAGTCTGCAGGATCCTGGGCCATCCTGATGGTGGGTGACAGGCCAACAGACAGACAGCATGCTCCCCTCCATGGTCATGCCCTGAACAGAGCAGGCAGGTTGCAAGTGGCACATTCCTATGTGCCAGCCCTCTGGGCAAGGCTGAGACTGGGAAGCTAGGTTCCACCTGTGCCCAGAGCCTGGGCAGGGACAAAAGCAAATGGCTAGCATGTCCAGCCCTGTCTAGAGCTTGGGAGCCACAGCTACAGGCAATGATGAGTCCCACAGGGGCTTTCAGCACCTGGTGATAGCCACAGGGCAAGTGGGAGCTTGCAGGTCTGGGTTAGCTCAGGTCAACCTAGAACTTCCCTTACAGGGCAGTGCTGGCCCCAGAGAAAGGGAAATGCTGGTATAGGCACTGGGCTATGCTGCTTTCCTCCACCGGAGCCAAGGACATCTCGTCAGAGACCAACCCGACTCCAGCTCCCACAGCAGGAACCTGACTGCTCTGAAGACACCAGATGCCAGATACCTTCAAGGGCCTCAGGGGGGTTTATCGTACCTGTGGTCCCAAACTACCCACAGGGGTTGGCCTGATACAGGGCTGCCCTGTGAATCAGGCTTGTGACTGGGGGTGAATCCTGAAGAGCCTTAGTTGCCTGAGGAAGGTGGACACACACTACGAGGCCTAAGCTAGGCACATAAGTAAATGACAGATATAACGGTTTATGCTATATTACTTATTCATTTCTATGTGGTATGGACATCATTGGTGGTTGATCCTTGCCAGAGTACCCGGGTCTGGCCAGCTCACGTCAGTCCCAGACCACTCTGTTGTTCTTCTTATGTCAGACCTTTCTCCTGTCATGTGAAGACAAGTGCCTCCTAGGGATCGCCTATCCCAATACCATCACAGGAACACCTGAGTGGAAAAGGGTGGGGTGTAGGGGAGAAGAAGCTCCACAGAAGATGTCTAGACACTGAGACCTGCGCCCATCTCAGTGTATTACACTACAGTCAGGTACCATCTCCTAATAACCCTTTCGTTAACAGCAAGTTGTGGCAGGCAGGATATAGAGATAAGGAGGCAAAACATCCACTGAGAGTATGTCACCAAAGCCCTAGCCCAGTGAGGCCCTTTGGCCTAGGTCCCACTACACCTGGCATGGGAATGTGAGAGTGGTGAGTAAATACAATATTTGATGAATAAATTTGTTACTCAACTGAGTATTTTCATTATTAGTAAAATTTGTTCTTTAATGTCTGGGAAGTTTAAATATCCCATAATAATGCAACTCCTGGTTGTAGCTGTCCTCTGACTAACATTACAGAGATTTCTGTCCATATCTAAATTTGACCCTGGAGTTAGCATTGCCATGTTAAAACCATTTTTATTAGTCTTCCTCAGAATGATTTTTGACTCAAACAGATTTGATTTTTCCATGTTATCTCTTCTCATTCCTTTACTGTCTCTTATATCAGTAACTTACAGTACTCCCTTTACAATTTATTTATCACTTTTACCTGTATTTCTATCTTTTCAGTATTACAGTATACTTTTCAACATCTATGTTTTAGTCAGGAACTCTCTTCTATGTTTTTTTATATTTCTATAAGGTCCAGTTTTACAGCTTGCAGCAGTAGTTCAGGTTCCTTCGTTTTGTTACCCAGGATCTTGGCATTTGTAAACGGACATCTCAGTTTTTTCCTGCTGACCATGCTCAGTTTCCAACCCAGTCTCTATATATATTACCTCCCTGACTAGTGTTCTCATCATAGGAAAGTAGGGCCAGAAGGGACCTCTGGTGGTCATCTAATCCAATGCCATTTGAGGGAGGATCATTCCTATCCAAACCGTCCCCTAACAGTCCTTGTCTAACCTGGTCCTAAAAGCACACAATCAACCCTGCTGTACAATTATGAAACACATTGCCTAAAAACACCAAAAGCCCTATAACCTGCCACAGGTAAAGCAGGGGGATGAGGGCTGTCAATGTCGTGCCACTGCAAGATTTGTTAAATTCCCTTGACAGACGTGGATGGCTCCTGCTACAGAGGAAGGCAACCCCCCATCTGTACTAATCTATGCTAGGTTGTTCATGCTTCTTGCTGTTCATCTTTCTGGCTGCTGACATTTCTCTATCCATTGCTATATCTTAGTTTACCTGATTTTCCTTCTCTTCTGTGATTAAATCAGGCATTGAGATTACATCCTTCTCAGCCTTCTCCCTTCTGTGAAAGAAGAGGTAATGAATATGGATATTGAAAAGAAGGTAAGGAGGACAATTTAACATCCTATTCCTAGCCAAATAATTCCTGACTATGGCCCTGCGACCAAATATCAGTATCCATCACTCGAGTGACCCACCAGGGATCTGTTACTGTATGCACGTTAGTAGGAACATCATTAAGTGAACCTATTCAAATACATAGGTGCTTTTCTGCCTGTTTTTGTAAATGTAAAAATGTTAAATGCTGCCAAAATTCAGCAGTTGCTGGTTTGGTGTGTAGCTGGATGAGCTCTGTGTTATCATGCTGTCACCTAGTGGCAGCAAGAGGCAACTAAGAGACCATTTGTGGAAAACTGGGATGACTGAAATCTGGTTTGGGCTTGTTTCGGAGACATCACAGTACAATGCAACAGCACATGGACTATTAAAACCATGAACCATGCAGTCACTAGTGCACCGATTTTCCAGCTCTGAATTCTTTCCTCCTCTCCCCCGCCCTCCCCAAAAGCTACCAGTAAATCCTGCATCCTTCAATGACATGAATTTGTCCAGAGAATAACAGTTGTCATACCCAAGAAGGAAATGGATCAGACTGGATATTCCCAGCAGCACAGCATGATGTAGATCCTCAGCATGTATAAATTAGCTTGAGGCAAACCTGATTCACACCAGCTGCAGGCACAGCTCAACAACCTCAGCAGGGTTATTCTGAGCTTTCCCTAGCATCACAAAGTGTAGTAGAGTGTAATTTTTCCAGTGACAAATACAGCTTGATGGCTGGATCTGGCCCATGGAGGTGACTCATCCAGCCTGCAAGGCCCCTCTCGGGTTGGTCTGCCCACCTCCATGGGCAAGATTTGTCCATCAGGGCTCACTGCCCTGTCTGCCACAGCCCTTGTGTCAGCATTAATTCCCACTGTTTGGGCACAGCTCCAGACTTCCTCATCTCCTGCCAGAATCAGTTTTTAGTTGCCTCTGTTGACTAAGATGGGCAGCAGGTGAGAAGGTGATGCAGGGGCATATGGTGGTAACATTAATTCCTTTGGTTCTGGAGCCATGCTGAAACAGTGGCTCTGGCAGTGTCAGGGATTAATGCTGCTACCACCTCTTGCGGGTTGTCCCGCAGTCTGGATTTGGCCATGGGGCAAAATGAGTTGGACACTGCTGTTTTAAATTAGTGGAGCCAAGTTCAGATTTGGCATAGCTGACACTTCTCATGCAAGTATCTGGGCCCTATTCAGTGCTGACATGACGTAGGGGTAGAGATGGGTCAAAATTGACCCAACTCTTGGGCGTGCGTGGAGCAGAGATAGGTATAAATTAAACATTGTAAACTTGTACTGATTTAGCTCACACTGGAAGTCTGAGATAATGCAATGTACAAGTCAAAAGAGAGAGAAGGAATTAGACTATAGCAACAAAGGCAATTAACACACAGATGGCTGTTAATGTAGGCCCTCCTTCCCTTTCCCCCCCTCACTTTTATGTTAATCTCTGAAGCCAAACTTGGTGCAGTGTTTGCTTCAGTGAAAAGTGATTTTTAACTGTAAGTTGGTGCCCTCTAGTGAAGAAAATGTATACGAGTTCCACACTGCTCTTGCTTCATCCTTCAGCTCAGTTGTATTAATAAGTAGGTACCAAATGTCAGGAATTAAAACATTAATGTATTAAATTCATTGTGTTTGTTGAGAACACAGACAAGAAAGATGATATAAAAATGCAAAATATCAATTAATACCAGTTTCTTACATACCAGCCCTTTGGGTTTTCTCTTAATCCAGCTCCCTGCTGTTTTATCAGCACAAATTCCCTACTTCAGTAGAAAGAAATTTAATAGGGAAATAGTGTTTTATCCTGATAAAGAGCAATATATCTTTGTACATACCCAAGAGTGTATTTAAAAGAATAATTTGCAGCTGACCCCAGAGTTGGGTATCTCCATGGCACGCTGATGTCATACCTCTTAAAAATGGAAGCGAACTCCTGGGCCCATTGATTTTGTTGTTAAAACGGACCAGATCTACCACACCCATTATGACGAAGACACCCTGCATAGATGCTGGTGACTATATCTATTCTTCTAATTGCTTGTTGGTACTAGAATTCTGGACATTTGTTCTTTAAAGATCCTTTATTTTCTTGCATCTATGCTAGCCCACAAGGCCAGTTTATTATACATTTTATACTATACATCCTGCATTGTAGGATTGATTTCCATGTCAAATGCTACTCGGAATGGGTCTGTTCAAAATTTAGCCCATGGCTTTAACTGACAGGAACATACTCAAATTCAGTTTTTGGGGTAAACAGCTGAAATCCCTTGGTCTCTTGCGGTAGGTACCTTTATTGTTTCAGTTTCCCTTAATTGTGCTACTGTGGATATGTGCAGTCAAGAGCTGTGTACATCAGGGGTTGGCAAGCTATGGCCTGTGGGCTGGATCAGGCCTATACAGCCTTTGGATCCAGCCCATGAAGCCAGAGCTTCGATGGCATTCAACAGTGCATGGCTCTCTCTGAGCCATGCCACTGTCAGCTGCCTGTGGCTCCAGTGGAGGGGGAGCTCTGCCTGTGCCATGCTGCAGCCAGGTGGCATGGACTCTGTCAGAGCGGGGGATATTGCTTCACCATACCACAGCTGAGCAGCAGGGAGAAGTGACAGTGGCAGCCAGGTCTTGTTGTCCTCAGCCTAAGCTGGGCCATTCCTGGCCACTCTACTGGTAAACATTGCCACCTCTTATTGTCACCTTTTAACTCAATAAGAAGAAATATTCCATACATTCCCATCCATCAGTTAAATTCACCCTTTTTGTAGTGGCTGCACCTTGCTACTCTGATTTTTATCTGAGCTGAATCTAAAACCATATATTCCTCAGTTATTCTAGATTATTTCTGTTTATCTAGGGTGGAATTTTTAAAAACACACAGTGTCGCTCTAACTCTTCTGTTGAATTCAGTGGGATCAGAGGTAAGCAACACCAAGGACTTCTGAGAATCCCACCCACTGTGCTGAAAATATATGTGGTGCTTGACAACAATTCACTAATTTGCACCTATGCTAAATTTAATATTCTTCCCTGCTTGGCTCTATTTTGATCTCTCTACTCTTACCCTGTTTATCTTTTTATTGACTATGGACAAAAGAACAGATCTCATCACTGCTTAAACAAAAAATGTGTGTATGTGTGCGTGTGTATGATGGAGTAACCTATAGTTAGATGCCCCCACAGAAACACATATTAAATACTGAACAGACGGAGGGAAATTATTTGTCATAAGGTTAAAAAAGGGGATTAAAGGAGAATATTTAAACCTGTTATGAAATGTTTAAAGCTCAGATGGAGAATAACTGAGATTGCACAGGTTAGGCTCATTGCTAGGAAAATAATGGAAATGAAAAGACAAACATATAGTACGGATCAATATTAAACAAAGTAGTGTGTGAAGAAATAGTCTAAGAAAAGAGAAAGTTAAAAAATCTACTAAGGGGAAGCTGTAGCTTTGAGTAATATTTTGTAAAAAGGGCTGTGGGGGAAAGCTAGTCATGGGGCATAATTAACCTCCTTTTTCCTGACTTTTTATGGTTTTCAGTAGGTATATGGTTCCTTTAATTAACCTGAACTACTTTGTAGAGGAGGTTTTGGGTGTGAGAATTAGATATTTAAGTTTATCCTCACATGTCTCTTTACATGTTCATCATTTTTTATTTATATTCAGTTGCTCTATTGGCAGATGATCATGTAATCCACTTGAACTGCCTTTGTTGAGTGACAGAACATGATTACATCAACCAGTGAGGAGCCAAGCCGATCCAGGGGATGTTTAACTTATTTAAGGCTTAAACTGAGCTGTATCATAAACTCTGTTTCAAGGAGGTGCAGTTTTTCACTGTCCCAGGAGCAGAGTGGGAACCAGAGTCAGGGTGTTGGTGGGCTGGGAAGTCACAGTCTATTTCCCTGGTCTATGAGAGCCCTTTGCCTTGTACAGATCCCTTCCCCTGGTACACTGGCTTGGCTATGTTAACCAGTTAGCTGTAGGACACAGCCATACTTCTTTTTTATCCTCTTCATTCCTGCACATCATGAGAGAGGGGCTACTGGTCACCAAAGGCTGCTCCTCTTTCTGTGATATGTGCTGCAGCCTGTGATATGTGAGGAAGCACAGTCCTCACAGAGTAAAGCAGGGATTTCAGTCCTTGTGTTGCAATACATGGCTGAAAGATGGAAACCTTTGTTATACAGAGGTCAACACAGTGATTAGGGCCCAGAGAGGGTAATTTTGGTGACCCCTGAATGCAGGAAAGACCTGCAGCCTAATTTCAACAGCAAGAGCTTTAGAGATGGGGTCTTGTCCCATATCTCAGCTGGGAACCACTGTAGTAAGTATTTATGTTAAAAAGAGTTCCAGCTGCCTACTTTTAGCTGAATTACAAAAAAGATTCACAGGACATTTGCCAACAGACCCTCTATGGCTGGGAAGTCCTGGATTTTTACCAACTAGCTTAAGGACTTGTCCTCTCAGTTCACATTCTAGGACAGTGGTTCTCACCCTTTTTTGTACCAGGACCCATTTGTAAACACTGGTGGCCTGTCCCGACCCACTGCCCCCAGGCCCCCAGCGTGTGGGATATGGGGAGCCCCAAGCAGCCTCTTGCAGGCTGGAACTCTGACAGCCTGCAAGGGAAAACCATGGTTTCCTATGTTTTTCTCTTTCTTTAAAGAAGAATCCATTTTTAATGTTTGCTGATCTATTTTTTAAAGTTTGTTTGCGATGCTTTCATATATTCTTGCAACCCACTTTTGGGTCATGACCCACAGGTTGAGCAACACTATTCTAGGACATGAGCAAATGAAAGACTTCATGCCTGCAAGAATTTTTAGCTTGTGTGTCTCCTTCATTTAATGGCCCATTTAGGTGGGTGGCAAGTGCACGACTGGACTGACCCCAAGTACCCTGCAGTTAGGGTAGGGGCTAAGCACACAAGCTAAGGTGGGGGCAGGAGCCACACTAGCTGGATTCAGTTCCAGATTCACTATAAGCAAAGCTTGTGCAAGAACCGCTTTGGAGGCAGTGGCCATGTCTACATGGGTGTCAGACTGCACAATTGTTACTGCACGGTCATTTAGTACCTACACAGAGCAGTAACTGGCATTACTGCACAGTACCATTTCTGCAGTTTTTTTTCCAATGGTAGTGTGCAGTAGCAATGAGCTACTGAGCAGTAGCTCATTACTACTGTGAGGTAGCTTCATGTCAGGGTTAGTGCCTGTCAACTCTACTGCACGGTAGCAATGAGTAGCTTATTTAAGGCTCATTGCTACTGCACAGTAGCATTTCATGTAGCAATGTAGACGTGCCCAGTAGGGAGGAAAACCCTCCCTGGGAGCTCTGTGGAAAGGTTTTCAGGAGACACTTGTGGTGAAGGTCTCTGCAAGTTCTCTTTTGGGATGGGGTGTCCTTTTTTCTTTTGGGCTAGAGTGCAGCAAGGCTTAGGGGACATTTCTCAACCTTCCCTTCACCATTATTAATGCAGAAGAGAAGATAAATCTTTATTTGTGAATTCCAGTATTTGGTCAGTGGCTTTTCTCAAAAGCATTTATGCCATTAGTAGAAGTATTCATCAGGGCAGTATCCTGTTTGTGACACCAGGGGAGTGATTACATTTGTGTTCTTTTGGAATATCCTTCAGGATAAAAGGCTATTGTGTAGGTTTTATTGTGCTTCCTGGCACAGTAGCTTGATGTGGACAAGGAAACTGAAACAGATGCAAACTCTGCAGATCCAGCAACATCAAAGGAAAGCAGATCTGGTCAAACTTCCAGAATGAGATGCACCTGCTACTACTCAGTATTGTCGAGTACTGAATTGAAGCACAGAGATTACACTGCTGTATCTTTCATAAATATATGTATCATTTCATGAATCCTGTATCAATGATGAGACAAAGAGATGTCAGAGGCAGGCAAGATATGTGCTGCAGCCTGTGTACAGGACCTACACCTCATGCAGGAGGTACTCATCCCCACTAGGGAAAACGCCATACTGGATCTGGTGTTAGCCTCTGGGGACAACCTGGTGGGGGAGGTGCTAGTACAAGGGAGGCTAGGGGACAGTGATCATGAAATGATCCAGTTTGCTATTCAGAGAAAGGTGGGGAGGGGAACTAGCACAGCGCAAATGCTTGGCTTTAGGAAAGCCAACTTTGATGTGCTCAGGGCAATGGTCAGGGAGGCACTCGGAGCCCAGGGTGTAGCTAGTATGGGGGGTCCAGGAAAGGTGGTCCTTCCTCAAGCAGGCTATTCCTGGGGCGCAGCAGGATGCAATTCCTCTGCGCAGGAAGGCGGGAAAAGGGTCCTGGAAACCTTCATGGCTAAGCGCGGATATCCAGGCTGGCCTGAGGACAAAGAAAAAAGCGTACTGGCAGTGGAAGCAGGGGGCAGGGACAAAGGAGGAGTATACCTCCTTGACCCGAGCTTGTAGGGATTTGGTAAGGAAGGCTAAAGCAGCACTGGAGTTTAGATTATCTTCTGGGATTAAGGATAACAAAAAGTCCTTTTTCAAGTATATAGGTAGCAAGAAGTCTCGGGGTAACATTGGACCCCTACGAGGCAGGGCAGGGCAGTTGGTGACGGATGCGTGTGAGAAGGCAGAACTCGTCAAAAAGTTCTTTGCCTCCGTGTTCCTGGCCACTGACAATGGGGTGCTCTCAGGTGATAGTGTAGAGAGGCCCAAGAAGGATGCGAGTTCCCCGACTGTTAGTTCAGACCTAGTTAAGGATTACCTGGAAGGCTTAGATGTGTCCAAGTCCGTGGGCCTGGATGACCTTCATCCACGAGTGTTGAGGGAATTGGCTGGTGTCATCATGGAGTCATTGGCACAGCTGTTCGAGGACTCCTGGTGCTC
>NW_017728918.1:31409571-31425537 GCF_001723895.1 Crocodylus porosus | reverse complement strand
CCCAGAGAGGTAGTGTTCTCACCTTCCCTGGAAATCTTCAAGAGGAGACTGGCTAGGCACCTGGCTGGGGTCCTATGACCCCTGCCACCCCCAGTGCTCCTTCCTGCCCATGGCAGGGGGTCGGACTAGATGATCTGTCTAGGTCCCTTCCCACTCATTGATTCTGTGATTCTAAGACAAGATGGTACTTGGCATGCTGATGCAAGCTCATCTGAGTTTGTATGTGCAACTTGCCAGAGGGTCTGTTTGTCATGTGTTGGACTCCTCAGTCATTCAAGAAGGTGTGGGGGTACCTGCTAACCCACCAAAGGCACAACCTCCATAGTCTCCTGAGATCAATGGCTGCCATTGATGATAATGTATCTTTTATCTTATAACTTGATAATTTTACTAGAAGGAATTATTTTTTCATCTGCCATGATGATACAGGAAGCTGAAATATTTGATGCTTTCTTTGCTTCAGTCTTTCACAAAGGTAAGATGTTACCAGGTACATAACATAGCTAATTTTAACTATGGGATAGGAGTGTAGATTACTATAGATGAAGGATTATCTAGGTATATTAGATATGTTGAACCAGCAGACCTTGATAAAATTCACCTCCAAAGTATTTAAGGAACCAACTAAACCACTAATGTTTATTTTCAAGACCTCATTTATGACAGAGGGAAATCTCAAAGGACTTGGAAAAGACAAGTATGATACCTATCTTTAAAAGGGAGGACCCAGGAAGTTATAGACCAATCAGGATAACCTGGTTAACTATAAAGATACTAGAATCATTTATTAAAAATCAATTTATAGTTCCTAGAGGATAACAAGGTGATAAAAACAGCTAACATGCATTTGTCAAGATCAAATCATGTCAAAGCAATCTAATTTCCTTTTTTGACAGGATAACTGGTATACTGGAGGAGGAAGAAATGATATATCTTGACTTTAGTGAGGCATTTGACACTATTCTTCGGAGTAAACTAGGGAAATATAGTTTGTTGAAATCACCACCAGATAGATGTACAATTGCTTGAAAAACTGCAGTTAGGGTACTTATCAGTGGTTTGCTGCCAAACTGGGAGAGTATTTCATGTGAGGTCATGGAAGGGTCCATCCCAGGCCAGAGTCTCTTTGACAGGGAAGTAGAGGTGCAAAGTTTGGGGGGCAGGGTGAGAATTCAGATTGATCTGACAAATGTGAGAGGAAATCTTAAATCGACAAGATGAAATTTTGTAAAGACAAGTGCAGCGTCCTGCACTTAGGAGAATTCAACTACACAAATATAATAGGGGGAATAACTGTGGTACTTCAAGACAGGGATTTTGGGGAACAGTGGACTAAAAACTGACTATGGCTCAGGATACAGTGCTGTTACAAAACAGGCAACCTCATTTTTGGGATGAATTAATGTATCAATTATTCCACTCTAGTTGGTGTTGGTGAAGGCTCTCATGGAGTACTCCAGGGGTGTAACAGGGCAGCTCTGTGCTTTGGGCAGCTTCAGCTTTTGGGGAATGCCAGCTGCTGTGCTACCGGTGGTAGCAGTGCAGCTAGCTGCCATTTAGCAATGACTATTTGTTGCACTTCCCCCTCTCTAAGGTGGTGCCCAGTGTTGCCAAGGGTCACCTCCCCTCAGTTAGGCTAATACAGTACTCTGTCCAGTTTAGGTCACCATACTACAAGTAAGATATAGACTAATTGGAGAGAATCCAGAGGACAAAAGGTTGAGAAAACTCAGGGAACTAGATTTCATAAGTCTGGAAGAGAGAAGACTGAGGAGACATGGTTTAAAGTCTCTAATATTCAAAAGAGGGCATTTATTGTATTTACCCAACTACAAGACAACTTTGAAAGTAAGACAACCCCACAATAATAAGATTCTATACATGGAAACATTATAAATTTGTTATAATTTTTTGTTATAATTTTCCATGTGTAGAATCTACTTATTGAAGGGTCATCTTAAATTCACTCCCCCCACCCCACACTGCAGCAGAGCAAGCAGCAGCATGGGAGCAGGCAGTGGGGGGGCAGGTGGCAGGGAAGTCAAGTGGCTTGGCCCCTGCCCCTGGCCCCCTTTCTCCTCCCCTTGTCTCTATTGCTGCCTGACTCCTGTGCCTGTGCTTCCCAACACCTCTCCCCCTGGTGCCTGCCCCCTGCCACTTGCCCATTCTTCTGCTTTCTCCCCCATGCCTGTGCCCCTCCCTGCAGTGCCTGCACCTCTGGCACCTGCTCCCCCTACCATTTCCTCCTCTTCTGCTTGGCCCCCTGCAGCCTTTGCCTGCCTTATCTGGCCCCCACTGCCTCCCCATCTCTGACACCTCTGTCTCCCCATACCTGCCTCCCTGCTGCTACTTACCCTCCTGCTCTGGCCTTGGCTCTGACCCTGCTCTGGCCCAGGGTATGGAGCATATGGTCATTCCAGCCCCCACCCAGTCACACAGCAGTGGTTGTGATGGCAACAGTTCTGGCTTTGCTATAGCTGGACAGGTGCTAGAGCAACCACTTGCTCTGTGCCCAAGGCCAGAGCTGGAGCTGGGGCTGGAGTTGGAGAGTAAGTGGTGGCAGTGAGTAGAGAGAGGGGCTAGGCAGCGGGGGGTGGGGGAACAGAGGCAGAGGGTTAGGTAGGCAGTGGGGCAGAGGCGGCAGTGTTGGGGGACAGCAGAGAAGGGGAAGAAGAGTCAGCTCTGATTCTGGCTCTAAACCTAGGTTGGGGAAAGAGTTGGAGACGCAGCAGCTGCCTGCCCACCCCCATTCCCTTGGAATCTCCCTTGTGCTTGAATACAAGTTGAGGGACATTTTCCTTTCATGTTAAATGGAGGGAAGAACCTTGTCTTTGATTTGAGTAAATATAGTATGGATTATTTTTTAGCAGGTCAAGAAGAAATTATTTCAGTTTTCAGCAAAGAAGATTTAGGTTAAGTGTTAAGAAAAACTTTCCAACTTTGTGGGTAGAGAAGCATTTGAGCAAGCTGGCTACCTAGTTTGTCCAGAAACTTCATCAGAGACTTTTCAGAACAGTTTGGCATAACACGTCAGGGAAGGCGTAGGTATACTTATCCTGCCTCAAGGCAGAGGAAGTGACATCTTGAGGTCCCTTTCAGCCCTTTTTTTCTGTGATTCTAATTTTTGCCCCTCATTTAGTATTTAGGAAAACCCAAACCCTCAGTTTTATCCAAGTAGTGCACAGCAACACCTAGGAGAGCAATTTTCTTCTATGCTGTCTTCAATCACTTTGGCTAAGTCCAAGCAGTCTAAAGGCTGCACTGTTATGCTAGACTTCAAAGGGGTTACTTGGGGTCAGAGATTCTTTGGTCCTGCTGCTTTTTTCTAGCCACGTGTCCTATCCAGCAGCCTGTGCATGTGCCAGAAGAACCACTGCACTCAGCAGAGGTATGATGTTTTATTTGGTTTTGCCTGGGGTTATCATACGTCCTGGTTTTCCTGGACATGTTCTCTTTTTGTGTCCTCCAATTTCCTTCTGGGTGACTTTCTGAAATTTGAACAAATGGCCAGTATTTTGTTCTGCTCTGCTAGTGGGAGCAGGAGAAGGGCGACTGGAGGCAGGGGGCACCATGTGCGAGTGTGTGTGCACACATGTGGCTGACACACAGCCAGGAAGGGTGGTGGGAGCAGCCTCAGCTGCTGGATGCAGGTAAGTCTATGGAGAGCAGGGGTTGGAGGGCCAGGGCCTGGGGACTGTCAGGGTGCGTGTGTGTGTGGAGGGGATAGGTGTGTGAGTGGGGTGGCAGCTGCCTGCCGGTGCTGGGGAATGGTGTCTAGACAGAGGACTGCAGCCGGGCACGGGGCAGGGGGAAGGTGTCTGGCCCTTCAGTGGGGGCAGTGGGGAGCTGCACGGCTGGGCTAGTGGAACCAGGGGCCGGTGCCCATGCTTACAAGGGGAGGGCACCTGGGAGATGCTGCCTGAGGGGGGCATAGCCAGACTGCCTGGCATGGTGCAGGAGCTCCAGCCTGAGGTGGGGGGTGCTACAGGCATCTCCTCCTCCTTCCTCCAGCCTGCACCAGGGCCCGACTCACTCCACCACCACCCATATGTGCTGCAGACACCACAGGCGCAGCTGGAGGCCCCCTCTGGCAGGGCTGGGGGGGCTATGGCTTGGGAGTGAGGGGCAATGGAGGTGTGGGGGGCTGTGGGTCAGGAGTGCGGGGCACTGGCAGCACCAGGGGGCTGCAGGTTGGAAGTGAGGGGCACTGCTTGGCCCAGGGGGTAGAGGACTGCGGGTAGAGAGTGAGGGGCACTGGCAGGACAGGGGTCTGAGGGCCAGCTGTGAGGGGCAGCTGCAGGGATGGGGGGCTGTGAGTTGGGACTGAGGGGCACCAGCATAGCCCAGGGAGGCAAGGGACTGTGGATTGGGAGGGAGGGGCAGTGGCAGGGCCAGGGGTGCGCAGGTCAGGAGCGTGGGGTAGCACTAGGGATGTGGGGCTGCAGGTTGGGAGTGAGGGGCACTGGCAGGGCCAGGGGACTGTGGGTTGGAAGTAAGATATTTCCTTGACAAGCATCCTCTTTTTTGGAACTGGAAATATGGTTACCCTGGTTTTTGCCAGATGTAGAACTTTGTGTTGTGCTTCTTGCACAGTGGAAAGCAGCTAAAATCCTGCCTTAAAATGTACCTTGAATAAAATCTGACCTTGAACTGGTTAAAGTAACCTGTTGTATATGCTATACACATCCAGGTATAACTTAGCTGTAGATTTCCAGATGCAGAAAGAGCTACAAAGAAAATATCTGGTTCAGTTCAAATGAGCTGCTAATGGTTAGGGGGGAGGGAGGAGGAAGTTGGAATCAGTAAAGTCCAATGATTTGTTTACCGATAAGTTGCATAACTCTGCTTGCTTTGGGGTCTACACTCACAGCCCTCTCAAACCCTGCTCTCTCAGCATTTCTGATTTCTCTAGTTGACGCAGGAGTGGAAGACATAAGGTAGGCTAAAAAATTACTGCTTATTAATTTTGTATTTTGGATAGGCTCATTTACACTACGTAGAAATATGACACTTCAGATGACACTAATCTTTCTGATAATTTAAGTTTTTGTTTTCCAAAGCAGTATAACTGTTAAGATACCTTATAAAAGTTTCTTTTAAACAATGTTTATGCAGCGTCTTAGTTAATGTTATTACCCACTTTTCTTATGTATCTTCCTGGATACAACAATATTGTGTTCAGTTAGGAAAGAGGGAGAATTAGAATTGAGAAAGTCTTCAGACTAAGAAAACTGTAATTACTGTTTTTCCTTGAGATTAATCTTCCTGTAATTAATCCTTTTTCTTAAGATAAAAAGAAATTTTAGAAAACACCAGTTATAAAAAAATGAAGGTTTTAAACAAACCTTTCATCTTCTGTTTGGATTTGGTTTTGGATACAAATAATAAAATGTAGATCTCTAACTTGCTACTTAGAAAATGTCACTTGGGCCAGCAGATGAGACAATTAGGCTTTAATCCATTGTTAGGTGACTGAAAAAATGCACCAACAATCAATTACTGGTAGTTGTAAAATTAGAAGCTTATTTTGAAATGATTTCTGTTGCTATTTTTATGATAGTATAATGAGGTAAATTTGGGTCTAAAATCCAACCCACTGTGGTAGTGGAAATAGTGGAGAATATATGAACAACAGAAGTATCTCTATTTGAAATGCAGTCCCAGAACAGTGCACTGATTTCTTAGTATTTCTTTCATAACCCAATCCATGTAAATTCTTCAGTTTCATTAGTTGGGTATATGGCCATTAATCATTCAGCTCAATACAATGTATACAATGAGCATTGAAGGAAACCAGTTTCACAAAAATAAAGTATTTGCTGTGAAATAAGCATCTGATTGTGGGAGTTGTTTAGCCACACATACACATACACATACACATACACATACAGCCACAGTAGACTCTAGTTACATGGAAGAAGTCAAATCCTGTTCCTTTCTCTGAACTGAGCTATGCTCAACTCAGTGTTGATGGCTGTAATTAGAGTTGGAATACATTAGTGAGATAACCTGGTCAGGGCATAAAAAAAGCTTAAAGCAACTATCAAACAGCTATGATATAGAAAAAGATGCTAATTAGTAGATACTGTATTCAGGACACCACTTTTTCCTATGTTAAACCAGTAGAGTAGGTAGGGTTCAGTATGGGGTGAGGACAAAATCCTCTACTTTCAGGTCACAGGGCTAGTAACAAAATATTCTCTTCTGACCTTGCCAAGAAGACAGCAACTTGGGTCTCTGAGGCTCATGGATAACTGCCCCCTCCTCTTTCCCAGGTCCCAACTATGAGCTGTAAACAGGCCCAGGGAGCTACTGTGGAGACGATGTCTGACCTAAAGGTAGATGCAAGCCTCATGGGCAGACTCAGTAATCTTCTGCCCCTCTGTGTGGTAGAATCACATCAGCTCTGCACTGCTAGGTATCTCCTTAGATATTCAGAAGGAGGTGGTCAAGACATATTTGATTTCTGAAATGAGTCCCTAGGTAACCATTCAGGCTGTAATATGTTTTTCTCTCTGGTCTCCTCTTTCCTATCCATTTTGGCTACTCCATTCTGCAGTAAATATGAAGACAATAGATACTAATTTTGTAACTGAATAAAATGGATCATTTATTGTTAGTGTAGGCTGTCTCCAGAAATGCCCCAGTGGTGCAGATGTTCTCAAGGGGGATCATATTTATCATTCTATAGAGATTGTAGCAGGGCACTAAGATGCCTTCTGCTTTGAGAGCAGAGATAAGGGCCCAAGTGCAGGTTGCCAGGACAACTGGTTAATGAGGGTAGTGACTCACATCTGCCTGGTCAGCTGACCGGAAGGGGCAGGGACTGGTGCCTGTATAAATCACAAGCCTGAGGCCTGGGGAGAGTTGGCTGTGGGCTGCTAAGAGGGAAGGAGCTCTGCCTAAGTAAGTGAAGAGGAGAGGCTGGACTGCACGAGCAGGCTGATGCTGGGGAGAGATGGTGCACCCTTGGGGTGGCTCGAATAATGTTACAGCTAAGTGGCTAGAATTGAAGTTATAGCCCAGGGGCTTTTGTTTTGTGGTTGCTGTTTACACCGGAGGCTTGGGCGAGGCTATTAGGGGTTGGAGGAGGCCTTATAGGGGACCCATGGCAGCATGGGAACCCCAGCCTCAGAGAGGGGGCAGCAAGACGCCCCAGAGAGGGGGCAGCAAAAGACAGGGCTGCGGAGAGCCTGAGCACCAGAGAAAGACTGAACAACATCAGTTACATCAGTGAGGCTTGGGGTGTGGTAAGGGGGCGTTGGAGCCACGCATAGCTCATAAGGCTGGGATGCACTGAGACACCCATTACTGAATGGGGCCAGGGTACAATGGAAAACCATGTCCATGAGGACAGATAGGCAGCCTCCCTATTATACAATAACACCAAAGACATGGTGGGTGAAACTTGAGGGTGCTTTGAGGCAAACTTGGCATGGAAAGGGGGTGCTAGGGGAGATCATGGCCACCCCTAGGACTCCGCCCTGTTACAGAGATACTCACTGACTTTACACAACATTTTGAGATGGAGCCCCTGCCCTGAAGACTTAATGGCTTGTTAGGCATGAACAATGTGGAAGATGCACACATAAGGGGGCTCTAGGGAAATGAGTGGCCCAACCTGCAGGCCATTCCCTGTCCTGGTCAGAACATGAAGCATCTGCACAGGTATGTCCATTGCACCTCCATGTTCTGGAGCCTTGCAGACCTGTAGGCTTTTTTGAATGAGGGCATTGTATAACTTTGTAACTTCTGTTGCTCAAACTTGCTGCACACACTAGAGGCTCCTTGTGCCCCTCCATTCCTTATGACAATCTCCTGCGAACAGTTCCCAATGACTGTCTTTATGCCACAGATTCCCAGTAACTTTTCCCATCATCTCTCTCATGCCTGGGGCTCTGTGCACGCTCAGGGTCCTTCCCCACTCCAAGATCCTTCATCCTCATCCAAGGCAGGAGTTATGCATGTGCCACATTCTCCACTCTCCCATCCCAGTCACTCATGCCTAGCATACTAAGGGTGTGTGTACGTCTCCATATCAGAGACTGCCTGCCCTGTATTCTTCCCTTCTCTCCATGTTAGGAACATTGTGTCCCTTTCCCCCGCTTCTCCATGTCGGGTACTCCACATTTATCTCCCAGAAGATATTTGTTACTAGGAGCTGCTATTCTGGCTTTTGTGGCAGAAGCAGTGTGTGTATGCCCCTGCCCCATTTCCTACCTTGTCCCCCATTGCTTGCCCTCATTCTTCTTTCTGCAGGACAAAAAAGTAACTTCTGGTGTCAGCTGTGTGCAGAAGGTGGGTGGGCATGAAATGAGTACTGTTATTTCTGAAAGCCTAATATGGTTTACCAACCAGTTAACTGACCTATAGATAATTACAGAGGTGCTGGAATCTGTGGCTTTTTTAAAGAGACATCTGAGGTTCCATGCCTTCTCCATTCTCTCCCCATCTCCCTGATTTTCCTTCATACCAGTAGGATTCTTGCTATTTAGTCCTGCCATTTTTGAGCTGCTTGGATGCAGTGCTGCAAGGATATCACATTGCACACAGACAAATAGGTAAATGCTGTCAAATTGAGGGTCAGGTCCCCACAGGCTCACAGATCAAATGAAGGTTCAGACCATAGATTAAAGTTCCCCAGAACCTGCAAGGACCCCAAGGGCAGATGGTGAAGCTTGGGACAACTGCACCATCTGCAGCCATAAGTCAGTGCCAGGGCTCTGCTGGAATCCTACTGACTAAAGGCTGTGTAGCAGCTGTGCTAATACAG
The DNA here is from genome assembly GCF_001723895.1 of Crocodylus porosus. Classification (NCBI taxonomy): domain Eukaryota; kingdom Metazoa; phylum Chordata; order Crocodylia; family Crocodylidae; genus Crocodylus; species Crocodylus porosus. The sequence goes on along the minus strand of NW_017728918.1, from coordinate 31,416,764 downwards.
CACATTCACTAACCACCCTGGCTACATCTACACATTTTACTCACATTGCTCCCATTCACAACCCTATCTCAGGAGACATCACAAGTAGTATGACTTGTCCTAGGTTTCTCCTTATTATCAAAAAAAAAGACACATCGGGATATGTCTGAACCATTTATAATTCTTGAAGGCTGGGATTCTGACCTCTTGTTTATTTGCACAGCACCCATTTTGAGCAAAGAGCACTAGCACTGATACTAAAAATAATGTGGATTATTACTAAAATGTAACTTTTGGGACTATATGAATTTAAAAATACATTTAAAACTTTTGATATATATTTTCCTAAGATTCTATTTATATTTATATTAATATAGATATAGATATCTATCTATCTGTCTATATCGATACATATCTATCTTTGGAAATGTATTTTCTTCATTTTAACCTGGTCTAACTGGCTAATTAATACTTTTGTTTATCCCAAATTTGGGCATACTCCAAATTGTAAATTTATCCTGACTATGCATGTGCTTGCTTTTCTTTCAACGCATTCTTGGAACTTTTCCTGATTGCTGAGAGGCCAGGAGAGAATTCATGTAATGAGAAGTGATGCTAGATGTGCTTTTCTTCATAGCTCTCATTTCTTCTTAAGAACAGGATCCCAGACTTCTGCTTCTGCTTTTACAAGGAAGATGGCTGCTCATATCAAAGAAGAAGAAACTCAGGTTTTACCTGACTTTCTGAATCTGAATGATTTGGCCTGCAAAACTATGGGAGGAAAGGTAAATGTAATACAATTAACAAAGTATGGGTTTGATGCAGATTGTACTTGGCACTTCTGCAGCTATTTCCAGTTGAAGATCTAAAAGGTTTTGCAAACCCTAATGAATTAAGCTTTTCACCATCCCTACTCTTTAAGGGTAATTATCCATATTTTACAGATGGGGAAAAATGAAACACTAGGAAATTAAGAGATTTGTCAAGGGCTACCCCAAAAGTCTGGAACAGCCAGGAGCGGCCCCCAGGACTCTTGTTTAGCTTCCTGACCCTCTCACCACAAGATTTTTCCTTAACTTTCTGAGGAATGCTGCTGACCTATTAAAGCTGCAGGCCTACTAATACAAATCTCAATTTACCGTTTCCTTGAGAATTTGGGAGCCAAGATCCAGTCCACTAGGTCTACTGATACACAAAAGAACAGAGGAACTCATAGTTACTTGGCAACATCTTCCTTGGGTTGCCTGACTTTTACATTTCATTTCTATTTGCTGTATGTCAGTATAGACTGTTTGTAAGGGATTCAAATGAATGGTGCTGTATGCCATCAAAAATACTATTTCAATATGGAGGAAGAAAAACATATGCCCATATACCCTTGAATTTCTTTGTGTTATAAAGCCCCATACAACCCTCTTTGGCATGAAAGAAGAGAGATTATTATTTCATATAGGTCATGGGAGAAAAGAGGGCTTGCTTTTATGGTGTGTTGGAGAGTCATTTATAAACTTGGAAAAATAGCAATTCCAGCAAAGTTAATACCTGATAATGAAGTGAGTAGCTGGCTGCTGCTACTTTCAGATAAGAATTTTATAAGTGATGCAACTTGAAATTGAATTGCTTGTTAAATGCTATGTAAAGCTATTTAAAATATTGAAAAGAATATAAATATAGGGCCACATGAAATGCTCACAAAGCCGCTGCCCCTGAAAAAATCTGTATGTAGCAGTGGCAGTACAGTATAGATATTGTTCCCTAATTCAGTCTACCCAAGAAAATTTATGGAGCATTCTGTAGGCTCTCAAGACCAGGTCCAAAGTGATCTTTTAGGCTTTTCCAGTTAGGTGTCACAATTCCTAAAATTAAGGGGAGGGAAATGGAGCAGTACTTGGAGAGGGGAAGGGGCTCAGGGAAGCAGTCAGGGAAGGAGCAAGAGTTGGGAGTCAATGCTAGCTTGAGGGTTTGGTCCTGCAGGAGCTATAGGGGTAGATGCTGCCAAATTCAGTGTTGTCATGTTCTGGTAGAGGTGAGATTCAACAGCACTGGGCAATGGCTCTGCCTGACTATTAGAGTGGCACTATCTCATAGTTTAGACTTAACTTGTGGCACACTTGCCAAAAAGGTTGGTCAACACTGGTCTGCTGGACCCCTGGCCCTGCAAAGGAAAATTCATACAAACCATTTACCCCCGCTTTATGCAGGTTCTGTATGTGTGAATTCTTATGTGATGGCCCTTTTTATACCAAAAATTCTTCATATGAAATGTAAATTCACTCTTATGCAATTGGTGTGGTGGAAGCATGCAGTCAGCTGATTTGTACAGTGCATTGTGGGAGTGATGTGCACCAAAATATAGCTTCCTGTGTGGATCTGTGTTCCTTGCTCATCGTCTGCAACATGTGTTTCTATAGTTGCTATCCCCATTATGGTAACATTCACCACCACCCTGTGCTTGTGTGTACTGTCTGCTGTTGGTGAGTACCAAAATTGTCTTGTAAAAGTAGTACAAATCGGTCTGGGGGTCAGTACAGTTGAGGTTTTGGAACATATCCCTATTTGTTACACTGTAAAGTGGGTTTCCTTTATGTGAATTTGAGTTACGTGCCGTTTTCCAGGAACACATGTACAGCATAAAGTGAGGGAAACCTGTAGAATATTCATGTTCAGGACAGGAATACTATGTACTGGGGGCCATTGCCAACCAGATTATTGGCACCCTTTAACTTTTACTTCTTTAAATTGACATAGATAAGCTTTTATGTAAAGGAGAAGATAAACTTGATCTCTTTAAGAGCAGTTCAGTTTCATGTGTGAAGATTGCAAAGTCTAAGATGCTAAATTATTTTAAAGAACAATGTCCTCAGATACAAACTGAAACCTATCATTAGCTGCATGATTTATTTTAGTGCCAGTGGGTGCATCTACACATGCAATTAATTCAAAGCAATAAATGCCAGAGCAGTTGGAACCAGAGTAAACTATCCCTGGGTGTAGCGTCTACACCCCACCCCCCGTGACAGCAGCAATTTGAGCCTCCAAAGAACAATTGAATTCAGCGTGGTTCTGTAGAGGATTATTGCAGGATTAGAACCTAATGAAAGACACACATACAAAGATATATAAGGACTTTTAAAATATCATTTTGCACACTGTTGGCAAGTAAACATGTTCTTTTTTTTTAATTCCTTGGTACATTTCACTATGAAATAAAAATGTTTTTATTTTCTACATAGGTTTTATTTGCAACAGATGACTTCTTTGCTCCTGCAGACAACCTTTTAAAGGTACAGTAGGCAAGCAATCAGCTATCTGGCAAGTTTTTGTGGACTTTTGTTTTGGGGACTGTTAATTACTTTGCAGTGGGGTTGGCACTTTCTGACAGAAAACTCTTCTTTTGGAAAATTTCTGATTAACCATGAACATGGGAGGATTTGTGTTTTTGTTTTTAATATAAATAAATGATAAAAACACTAGGTTTAATACGATAGCTTGTAGGCTATATCTAAACCCAAAGGATCTGTTTCTTCACTATATTTTGCATCATTAAATCAGTTACATCTGTGCAAAGTCCCTGGAAAATAGGTATAGAGTGAACCAATTGGTTATAATGATGGTATCCAAATTGGCACTCAGGCATCTTGTGCCCTGTGTTTGTTGCTCTTTTGGATAAAGGAAGCATTTGCATAGGCTTGATTATGATTACCAAATGTTTTGATTCTTGATTACTGATTTAATTCAATTGCTGGCTCATTACTGCAATAATAACAGCTTCTGTATTCTGATTACACATTAGCACCTTTCAGGCGTAACAGTACAGTCAAAACTATTTCAGTGAATCAAGCAGGATATTTCCCTTACAACTATATTTCCTTTTCTCAACCAGTAAGTAATGACTTAAAGGCTTCTTTAGAGATATTCTTTTCCAACTGCATCTTTTGTGAGGAATAAACCTCAAAATAAATTTTAGCTCTGATTAGAATTTATGATGTTTTATTTACACAGAAAAAACTGTAATCTAAATAAACGGTTCTACAGTCATTTCACATGTAAAAATACCACTGAAATCACTTACCAAGGATTTAAAGTATTTGCCTAATCAGAAGAATATTTTAGTACAATTGAAGGCAATATTCTTAGCTGGTCAGCATAAATCCATTGACTAATACAGCTTATAATTTTTCAGTGCTATTTTTTCTAGATTAGAATGGAATATATTATATACCTTTTCTATTAGCATCAGCTTTGGGGCTTGAAACTTGCATGTTAAATGCTGGACACAAATCTGTTTTCAGTATGCTAAAGTCAACAGTTATATGGATTTATGACTGTGAGCAGAATAAGCTTGTGCTTGTTTTTCAGAAACAGAATCCAGAATTCAAAGTAGATACATTTACTGCATATGGCAAATGGATGGATGGATGGGAGACAAGGAGGAAAAGGACCCCAGGTAATAACAGTAAATACTAGTCAGTTAATACCTAATAACAGCAAGGGATTTTCAGACCACAAAAAACATTGACAATTGGTGGGAAGAAGGGATGAAATTGGCTCACTTTATTACTACACCTTCCAGTTTTAAGGGTGGTTAATTTGTAATGGCTTAATTTGAATGAGCCAGAAACTCCTGATGGAAGTTTTGGAGTACTGACTATCAGATAGACAGAAATGACAGTCTTGAGTTTGTCAAATCTATGGATATCCAGACCTTCACTTTTTGCACAGCCCTACAAAACAGTAGGGTTTTCATTGGTAGATAAAATTAATGTGAAAAATCTCCAGAAATGGCTTGCAGACTTCATAGGAATTTGGAAATGCCTATTCTGTGATGATCGTTGTCATGAACAGCTGTTTTGTTTTCATGGTTTCATAGTTGTTAGGGGCTGGGAGGGACCTTACTCATCGGGTGTATGCCTGATGTATGCCTCTGATATAGGTGCTGCTACAAAGTCCTCTCTGAGTCTTCTCTTTTCCAGGCTGAACAGTCCCAAGTCTTTCAGCCTCTCCTTGTATGAGCTGGTCTCAAGGCCTCTAGTCATGTGCATGGCCCTCCTTTGGACTGTCTCAAGCTTCTCCACATTCTTCCTGAAGTGTGGTGCCCAGAACTGGACACAGTACTCCAGGTCCAATCTCACCAAGGCTGAGTAGAGAGGGAGGATGACATCCTTAGCCCTGCTTGAGATGCCTTAGTAGATGCATGTCAATGTTTGATTAGCTCTGGCAGCTCTGGCATCACATTGGTGGCTCCTGTTCATTTTTTGTCTATCACAACACCCAGGTCTCGTTCAGTTGTGGTGCTGGCAAGCGTAACACTGTCGAGTCTGTATTTTGATTTGAACTGGCAAGTACTAGACCAATGGTTATCAACCAGAGTTGTGCACTAAGCTGGGGTGCCACAAGCCCCCATCTGGGATGCTGTGATGCAGGTGCTGCTACTCTAGCAGCAGTCAGTTCAAACTGCCCTGTGTGCACACCTGCTGCATTAGAGCTGTGATTAACCTAGCAGGCAGGAGCTGCTGTGGTGGTAGCCTTTTTACATGTTCCTTCCAGAAACAACCAAGGGACAGTTCCACCCATGCATCTCTTTTCTGGGAGGAGTGCAGGAGGGGCCAGGCCAAGAAGAGCTACACAGCATAAGCAGGCATCTCCTGCCTGCTTTAGCTTGAATCCAGCCCTAATACAGCAGAAGTGTGCACACATGCCACAGCCCTTCCAAGCTTGCTGTGCAGCAGGCACAAAGGGCAACTTTGTTTGGAGGCGGAAATACCTGGTTGTGAAGCACTGAAGTAACTGGAGGCAGTAGAGCAGTGGTTCTCAACCAGGGGTGATGTCACATTCAAAAATGTGGTGGAGGGGTATCCTGACTCTGAAAGGGCTGAGAACCACTGTAACTGGACACTGCTTGCAGTTATATGGAAAGGGTCTTACTTTTGGTTATTCTAAACAAAAATAGACCCAAATCAAAACCCTAGATCCAAATACTTGATAACATAAAGGTATCCAAAATCCAAGTGAAGATATTGGTCTGAAATTTGCAAATAGCTCCTGGAATCAAATTCTCAGGTCTGAGCTCATCGTTTCTCTTTAACACATATACATCTTCATGTTTTGAGAAGAGACAATTATAGTCAAAACTGTTTGGAATAATTCTTTCTAGGAAGTGTGTTAACTGGAAAATACATTATTTTTATACACAACATCTAGTGATTTTCAGAAAGCTACTCCAATGACCAGAAAGTAGGTGCTCTTCATGTTTGGTCAAATACACCTTTTATGTATTTAAATAATTCTTTATCTTAATTGTATGCAAATTCCTCCAAAAATAAACTGAAATTTTGTTGCAGGTTTTTGATTGCTTTACACAGATCTGTAACTTAATTTTTATTTCAGAGCCTACAGTTATGCAAAATAAGTATCTTAATGTTTCCCAACTTTGGTATCAATGATGACTGGATCTAAAGACTGGAGTTTGGTCAACCTCTTAGTGTCATTTAGAAACCAAGAATGATTGTATTATCTGAATGTCCAAGTGAACTAGCCCTTTTATGTCTTAGTTACACATGACACTTATTAGAAAAGCCATTTGTTTTCTTATCGCTCAGGACATGATTGGTGCATTATCCAGTTGGGAGTACCAGGAACTATCCATGGATTTGAAGTAAACACATCTTTCTTTGCTGGAAATTGTGCTCCCCGTATATCTGTTCAGGCAGCATGCTTGAAACAAGGTAATGAATGAATTAATATCTGAAAGGTGTCCAGATGTCACAGTGGAAGAACTTTTGCCTGTTAAATTGTACTGCTAATGTGAGATCCAGAGGGGAAAGTTGAATATGACTTTTTTCTTTTTTTTTAATAGAAGACAGAATTATTGAATTTCAGGCATTGTGGGGTTAGCAGCTAAAACAATCTCACACTTGGAAGTACCACTTTAGCACTTCTGGGAATAACAAAACAGTATCAGGATGAGGCGTGACTGAGGCGATGAATGGTTAGGGATACAACTGTTGATTTTGTTTTTTTAATCTTGTATTAACATCCTTTACCCAATGGTGCTATGTGTATTTAGTTTATAGTTTCTAGTTTCTAGGGTCGGAAGGGACCTGAGCAGATCATCTAGTCCGAACCCCTGCCATGGCAGGAAAGAGTACTGGGGTCAAACAACCCCAGCAAGATGTTCATCTAACCTCCTCTTAAACACCCCCAGGGTAGGAGCC
>NW_017728918.1:31404762-31409471 GCF_001723895.1 Crocodylus porosus | reverse complement strand
TGAAGTAGCGCCTCCTGATATCTAACCTAAACCTACCCTCTGCCAGCTTGTGACCGTTATTCCTGGTCACTCCTGGCGGTGCTCGGGGGAACAGTGACTGGTTCAGGTCCTGTAGCCTCTCCTCATAGGGCCTGCCCTGCTGTCCCCTGATCATACGGGTGGCCCTCCTCTGGACCCTCTCCATGCTGTCCACATCCCTCTTGAAGTGTGGCACCCAGAACTGGACGCAATACTCCAGCTGTGGCCTTTAATGAAATATAGTCTAAAGAATTACATACTTCCTGGTTTCTGAGGGCAAAATATCTATAGTGGATTAAATCCAGAATACAGCAACCAGCCAGATAATCCAGGCTATATGTATAGTAGAAGTAACTGTATTATTCCTGTTGCCTCAGATGGCTCTATACTCGAGCAGGTGTGACCAAGACACAGGGGAGTAGTGACAGCATTATTTCCCATGGTTCCCAGATGAGTTGGGCATTACTGCTTTAGAGCTATTTCAAGAAAAAGAAAGACGGAGCGCCCTGATCTCTCTTTGTAACTTTTCTGCCATGGAAGAATGTGGTAGGAGCAAATGTTCCAACACCACCAGTTTGCTTCCCCATCCTTGTTCCAGCCTCCCCTTTCCTGTGCTAGCTGCCATGCTGATAACTTGTATAGGTTCTGTGCTATCCAGAATCTGATGCTTTCCTCCATGCTCATCTGTATAGCATCCCTTTGTTTGGGAAAGATGCCTTGGTTCTACTGTCAAGAAGCTTTCTGTGGTTGCACAAGGAACAACTATATTTGGTCCTGAGGCGTGTGGGAGAACAAGGTGTTTTAAAAAGAATAATATTTGAAATAATTAAAGTGGAATCACTATTTTTGTCAATAGAAATAATGTCATACATATTTGTTTGGCACAGGTAGGTATGCATATTAAAGGATCAGATTCCTAGGGTAGCATTCCTCTGAGCAAACAATGGTATTATTACTTCTGTTATTCTGAATATTTTTTTGCTTAATTTGGACAAGGTTTGATATTAGGAAGAAGTTTCTGACTCTGAGGGTAGTTCAGCATTGGAACAGGCTACTTAGAGAGGTTGTGGACTCTCCATTCTTGAAAGTTTTCAAGTGTAGGTTAGACAGAAACTTGACTGGGTTGTTTTAGTCAGAGATCATCCTGCCTTGAGTAGGGGGATTCCTGAGGTCCCTTCCAACCCTATTTTTCTATCCTTTAATGAAAATTACACTATAATTATATGATGCTATTTATTGACTATCTTTGTGATGATATTATTCCTGCAGTTGAGATACCAGAATTGTGGCCAAGAGGAGACAGAATAGGAACTGCAGCTTCTGATGAAGAATTTGAAGCTGTCAAGAAGGTATATAATATCAGCAGGAAGCTGGACAGTTCTTAGAATTTTAATGAGACACATAACCTTTTATTTCTAGGTTGTCATTTGAATTACGCATAGTTTGATTGTGAGCAATTGTTGAAATTGGCTGGCTTTTCAGAGATGGGGGATACATGTAGGGGGTTCTGGCTGTGGAGAATGGTGGCAGTATCACTGCAGGGGGGAGAACTGATTGCAGTGGTGGCATGGGCTGGGTTTGAAACAGTCTGAGCTTGGACCTTAGCTTCATTAAAGTGCTCCCCTACTCCAAACTGCTGCCAACCTCTAGCCTAGGAAGATATGCATTATGACACTTGTGGTACCTCTGTAGTGGGTAAAGGACTTTAGTTTCTGGGACTGTTGATCTGACACTTCACAAGCTCTCAAATAAACCTTATAAATTGACAAAAAATAAAAAACCCACTAATGCAAAGTGTCTAATTGACATTACAGTATAGTTCTACTTTACAAAGCTTTTCCTTATTTAATCTCAGCTTGTTCCAATTAATCTTGTGCTTATTTATGTACCGTTAATGTTGCTTCATATTAGATGCCTCTGTTTTTAGGTACCCAGTGCTAGCAAGTGATAAGATTAGAGACTTGCTTTATATCAGCTGTTCTGCAGTATCTGATTCATGTGGTATCAGTGATAAGGGAAAGTGAAATTATTCTGGTATTGCTTTCACTCACAGTGAAGTAGAACACATGAAATAGTTATTGAGCAACAGCAGATGTGGTAAGTCTCCCTCCTCCCACCCTTTGTTTTGCTATCATTTGTCCAGCATTTTAGAATTTTTAAGCTGTGTACCCAAAATTAAATAATTTTTGGAAGTGGTGACCTAGGGGTCATATAAAAATCTATATACAAGCTGGAAATAAAAGCTCAGCTTCCAGATTTTCCAGTTTCCCTGAGCACAAGAAGCACCTCTTTTCCTTAACCACAGTGGGAGCTTTGCCTGAATAAGGAGAAAAGGCTGGATATGACCCATAAAGAATGCCTGTATTGTATGATATGTAGATTTAAAGTTGTTTTGAGAATATGGCAGGTTTACACTAGTATACATCCAAAACAGTTCCCTTTGTTTTAATGGAGTTACTTTAAACTTACACTAAATGTGACTGGGATCAGAATAAAGCCTCTTTATTTAATTTTTGTTTTGTAATAAAAATCTCATTTTCAATGGAAATGGCAAACTAGAAAGTACTTCCTTAAGTATTTAATTAAAAAATACCCCACCTTTTTTGAATGTCCAATCCTCAAAAATGGACAGTTTCTTTCAGACTTTCTCAGATTACTTCCTTTGAACATTCAGCTGACAGGTAATTATTTTGGAAGTCTATAACTTGCTGAGTACTGGGGCTTAGAATGCCACTGTCATCTCAACCATCATTATTAAAAAACGGAAATGAATACTTCATTCTGCCAAGTACTGGATAACTGAAGAAGAGCTAAAATTCATCATAAAATATTATGATATATTATGCTTAATTATCAACAAATGGAATAAAATAAATACCTTTAACTTTGACACACAATTAATTCATATTTATTATCAGATGAAGTCAGAGGAATGGAACTTTCTGGTTCCAATGACAGAATTAAAGCCAGAATCCCTTGATACTAGCCGAAATTATTTTTCTGCCGATTCTAAGCAGAGATGGACTCATGTACGGTTCAACATCTATCCAGGTAAAATAACACTAAATATATATGGACCAAGTAATAACTATTTAATTTTGTTGTTGTTTCTGTTTACCTATTTCCACTTGTCGCTGTCATAATAACAGAAAATATCAACTAGAACAAGCAATGTGGGGAGTCAGGTTTGTTCAACAGATTTTGTAAGATGGGCAGGGAGCCCAGTTTGGTGCATAGAAGTTTCTGGCATGAGCCACAAGACTCATTGACAGTCAGAGGGGTAATTTTTCAGCATTGATACAAGGGATCAGAGGACAGTCAGGGGAATACCTGTTTTATGTTAGTTTCATTTATTTTGAGGTCTATTTCAAGGATTAAAAATCAGTCAGGAGAATAGTAGTTTGGGCATGGACAGATATATTTGGATCTGTTTCAAAAGGGAAATATTTCAGAAGGGCAGTAGCTGCCCAGTTGTAATTGTTATGTGTGATTAAGCTGGGAATGATACAAATGTAGCAAAAATTGCTTCAACTTTAACCCTAGATGAGGCAAGTTATCTTGTTAGTAACTGTTATGAACATATGCAGCAAGGAGATTAAAACAGTAAGTGGTATGGCTAGTTAGAAAGCTGTTGAAACTGATATTCAATTAAATATACCATTTACATCTCAATCAAAATGTTTAAAACAAAGTGTTAATTTCAAACTGATACAGTTTTCATTTTGAAACGACTTTTCAAAGCAATATTTTTTTGGGTTTTTTTTATTAAAAACACTAATTTTCAAACAAAATCAAAACAAAATGGCTTGGTTATATTGTAATTAAATGTTTTAATTGTTCCAAATACATTTATTTTGATATCTTGTTTAGATTGACATTTTAAACTTTTGGGTTAAAAAGAACATAAAAGAACATAAAAAAAATCAAAAAATGCCCTGAAAAATGGGAAATCCACTTCCTACTGAGTTTTATTTTGGCTACTATAATCAAATAATGTCTTTCATTTGTCTCACTAAAATGCCCTTGCACGTGGGGCTAGATTCTTTAACAGTAATTTCTTTTGTAGTAAATACACAGATGAGAGGATGACTTCTAAATTCTTAAGTTGAAATTTAAAGTAATATTTCATTTAAAAATACATTTCTGAATTGCTGATGAGAAAGCATTCTCTTAGACCAACCCTCCCAACCCAACAGACATTTGCTTTTGGGTTGGGAGGGTGGGAGACTGAGTGCCAATCTGGCTGTGTGAGAGAGGCTGTGTGTACGCAGCATCTCCCCCTTGCCCTGCCCCCATCTCCCAGCCATGGTGCTGTCTGGTTGATGGGAAGTGGGGAGAAGGGAGGGGAGGGAGCTGGCGCTGGTGTTTGCCCAGCCTGCACTAGAGTGGGGGCCCTCGGAGGGCCTCAGGGGTGGGAGGAATCCAATCTACCTGCCCCCAATCCAGGATGGGCTGGACAAACACCAGCCTAAGCCTGAACTCCCTTCCTTCCCTTCTCCCTCCCTCCCATCCAACGTTCCCTCTAAGCAGTGGTCTGTGAGCGCGCCACCTCGGTCTGTGAGTGTGCCGTCTTGGGCTGGCGTGGGACACTTATCGAAGAGGGCTGGGGGCTTGAGCTGGGGCCTGGAGCTTAGAGACTGGGGGCCGGAGGCTGAGGCTGGGGGGCCGGAGGCCAGAGGCTGGGGGGCCGG
>NW_017728918.1:31402898-31404448 GCF_001723895.1 Crocodylus porosus | reverse complement strand
GGGGGCTGGAGGCTGGAGCTGGGGGCTGGAGGCAGAGGCTGGGGGCCAGAGGCTGGAGCTGAGGGCCAGAGGCAGGGAGCCGGGGGCTGGTGCAGGCTCCGCCGGCTCTGGGGAAGTGCTCCGCTGCCCTGCATCAGGGCTGGAGAATGGAACACTTCCCTGGAGCCAGCGAAGCCCACGCCAGTCCCCCACACCAGCCTCCATCCCTGTCTTGGCTCACCTTGGGGAGGCTCTGCTGGCTCTGAGATGATGCTGGACACGTCCCCCGAGGCCATGCGGGGAGTGGAGATGTGTCCCAGACATGGTGGAGCCTGTGCCAGGCTCCCACCTCCACCTCTCCTGGTGCGCAGCTTTGAAAAGGCTGTGTGCGGCCACACTTTTAGTTATGCGCAGCTGCGCATGTGCGTACCTTAGAGGGAACCTTGCTCCCATCATGCAGACAGCATTGGGGGTAGGGCTAGTCTGCATCATCCCAGCCACCTGAGCAGACAGAAGTTAATGAAGGCACTGTGCTTTGAAGTGCCTTCTTCAGAACCGTTATATAATGAGGGTTCATTTGTCATGCGATTGAGCACTTTTAAAGGGCTTTGCAGTCATACACTTATGTTAGGGCATGGCTGTAGAGCACATTCAAGGAACCAATCTTGTAACAAAAATAACTTCTTTTTCTACTTCAGAAACTTTTAAAAACCCACAGGGCTAGACCCAGAGGGAGCACAGTGATGCAGTCAAACCTTCCTCATTTGGCTGTGCTGCACATGAGCTCCCAGTGTGGGTCTGCCAAGAGCCCGTGCTTTCATTGGTTCCAAAGCCCAAGGGATGAAAACTGCCACTGCTGCTTACCTACTTCCTTTCCTGCTGTTGAATTCAGTGGGAAGGAGGGAAGCATTTATCCTCTGAGTTCTGAAGCCACATGAAAGCAAGATAGTTGTGGATAGTGGTCAGAAAACATCAGCCCAGTGTTCAACAGTAGTCCAAAAGGCACATAGAACTAGGAATTATTAAGGAATTATCAAGAAGGAAACTGAAAACAAAACATAAGATTTCATTATGTCATTGTATAAATTCAGGGTACAGCCATGCCTGCAATGGTTTGTGCAGTTTTAGTTCTCCTATCTCAAAGAAGTATAAAGGGTAGAAAGGATGATAAAGGATACTGAGAAGCTAAATAGGTTGGGAATTTTCACTTTAGAAAAAAGATGACTAAGAAGGTTAATGATAGAGGTCTATAAAATCATGAATGAATAAAAATAGGGATTTGGTATTTATTGTTTCTCATGGTGCTAGAACTAGAGAACATATGAAATTGTTGAGTAGTAGGTTTAAAACAGGAGAAAGTATTTTTCATACAACGTGCAATTAATTTGTGCAGTTCATTGCCATAAGATTTTTTGGAACTGATCATTTTAATCAGGTTTAAAAGATAGTTTCATAGTTTCTAGGGTCGGAAGGGACCTGAGTAGATCATCTAGTCCAACCCCCTGCCATGGCAGGAAAGAGTACTGGGGTCAAATGACCCCAGCAAGATGTTCATCTAACCTCCTCTTAAA
>NW_017728918.1:31385810-31402693 GCF_001723895.1 Crocodylus porosus | reverse complement strand
GTGTGGTGCCCAGAACTGGATGCAGTACTCCAGCTGCGGCCTGACCAGTGCCGCATAGAGGGGGAGGATCACCTCCTTGGACCTGCTCAAGATGATGTGACCATTCATGAAAGACAGGTCTGTCAGTGGATATTAAATATAATGGCTCAAAACTAGGACTTCCTAAACCTCTAAATGTGGGAAGAGGGGAAGATGAATCAGTCTGGATAGGCCTTACTTAAATATTGTTTCCCTTATAATCTGCTCCCTTCCACTATGAGATACAAGATTCTGGGCTAAATGGACCCTTGGTCTGATCCAATCCACCATTTCTCATTGTATTCTTAAAAATACAAATCTATGCAAGGATTTAAAGTACAGTAATTTACATTATTTTCAGATACTACTGTTCTGTGAATTATTAGTACATATTTATAGTGTGGAGATCACCTTGATGTTTATTAATGACAGTTTAGACAGTGTCTACAATGGCTTCCTGAGAAGGGCATGCATGCTGCCAAGAAATAAGTCCAACCCACTGACATCTACTCTCCTTGCACTTGAGCTTGCCATATTGCTCTCAAGCTGTCAACGCAAACAGTTTATCAGCCTGGGGATGTCAGTGTGTGGGCCTTATTTCTTGCTGGTGCACCTGGTCCTGCCCAGGTGGCCCTGTAGATGTGCCCGTATAGCAGTCAGCTTCCACTGTGAACTTAAACCCTTTCTTTTCTTTGTAGTTTGTGTAGAATAAAAAGAAAGAGAATTTACTTTTTCCATCTATGTTGTACCTTTCTTTAGAATATGTATAAGCATGACCCTTATGTTTTATTAATTTTTGAGGAAAGCTGTAAAGTGTATCATATAATTTTTATTTTCTCTACAGATGGTGGGATTGCACGATTCAAGGTGTTCGGTATCATACAGAAAGACTGGTCAGCTTCTGGCCTAAATGACTTAGATGACTTGGTGGCAATGGCGAATGGAGGTGTCTGTGTTGGATTTAGCACTACTCAGTTAGGTCACCCAAGAAATATTTTATGTAAGGCAAACATACTGTTTTTAATAATTAAAATAAACTGTATAATGGCGTAAACTGATTTCAATCATCCCCTCTATTGCTTAAGAAAAATGGCCCTTTTGGCCTCAGTAACAACTATGGGCACCTATACATGTGCCAGATGTTTGTGCTGATACATGGTAATTAGCGTACTTTGGAGCAGACTTAATTAAATGAGTCTGCTGGAGTGTGTTAATTAATGAGCTCCAAAAGTCTCCTTGTTACGTCTATTCAGCATCTCCATGCTTCAAAATGGCAGGGGGAGCACTAGAACTAACACTTGTTGAACAAGCTTAAGTTCAAGTGCCCCTGTCACCATTTGAAATGTGGGATGCTGAATACATGTGACGCTGCAGGCACTTTAAATAGAGCAGTTCCAATTGCCACTCTATTTAAAGTACCCCCTTCTCCACCCCAGAGCATGTGTAATTTAAACCCATGGGTTTAAATTATACTGCATTTTGGTCAGATCTTGCAGCCTATTTTCAAACAAAGCAGTCATGTAATGGAGGACTGGGTCTGAACATCATAGCTTTGTAAACTTACGAATTTCAGTATATTTCTTTTGTTAATCTGTGAAGACCAAGAACTGTACTTTAAATCTATTTATAATACAATATCTAATACCTTCATTAAATATGCAGTTCTTTTTTAGGCTACTGTGTTCTAATTAGATGGCTCATTCCTCGGCCAGAGCCTAGATTGTCTGCTCCTGCAGCAAAGGCTTTGGGAAGGTTCTTTTCAAAAGGAAAAATCCTGCAAGGATTTTTTCATGGGTATTCCTCTTTAATACGCTGTTTATTCCTTCCCATACAGAAAAGCTTCACTAACCTCTACAGAGCCTTTGGGAACCACAGCTTATATTCATATACAATGGGCAGTGGCTCTGACATGTTCCTTCCTGCTCTGGGCACCTATGTGTAGCGCTGTACATGTGTAGCACTGTAATTACAGTGCATCAGAGCAGACTCGATTAATCAAATCTATGGGAGTGTAGTAATTACCATGCTCCAGCAGACTCCAGCGTCTTGTGTATCAGCCTCCCTGTGCTGAAAAATGGCAGTGGGGGTGTTTAAACTAAAGCATGTTCAACGAGCTTTAGTTAAAGTGCCCCTGCTGCCATTTTTCAGCAGGGGGAGGCTGATTCACGAGATGCTCTGGGCATTTTAATTAGAACAGATCTCAAAGTGACTCTTAGTAGAGCGACCCCCACTCCCAGAGCATGTGTATAAATGTCCTCTGATCTCTGCCAATGTGGCTCCACTAGACCCATACTACCAGGGAGACCCTGTTGGGTTTAGGAACCTTGAAATATCCATGGATATACTATATTTACTTTAATACAAGACACAGGTGCCCCCCCCTCAATATGACAGGGGGAAATAGTTCCTTGCCTTGGATTTGAGTATAAGGTGAGGGTGGGTGAGGGGGAGCAGGTGGGTGCTTGGCTCTGGCTCCAATAATAAGATCCTCCTTAATAATTATATTCTATATGTGGAA
This sequence comes from Crocodylus porosus, assembly GCF_001723895.1. NCBI lineage: Eukaryota > Metazoa > Chordata > Crocodylia > Crocodylidae > Crocodylus > Crocodylus porosus. The sequence continues at coordinate 31,400,157 of NW_017728918.1, read as the reverse complement.
AATTTTAACAAATTAATAAATTTGAATTATTTCAGGGGTCATCTTAAGTTCAAAGCTGTCTTGGATTTAGGTGATATGGTAATGGCTATTCGGGCACTCTCTGGTAGAGGCCTCTTCAGGTTATACTTGTGACACATTGGTGGGAAACAGAAGAAAACTGCACATATGACCCAACTTTTTTATGAGCTTTGAAGTAAGAAACCATAGAAAGGTTTATAATAAATACCCTCTACTGTGTTACCTATTTCCTGTTTCTCTAGGGCCAGGAAAAGCGACTTCAATGAAAGATGGCTGGGAAACAGCAAGAAGAATGGATAGACCACCAGTTGTAAAAGTAAAGTATTACATTTATCTTTATAAAGAAATAAAAGCCTATTCAATCATCACAAAGTGTATGTTTGTGTTTGTGTGTGCATGCGCTGTAGTGAAATTTGAGATTTCTTTTAAATCTTCCAAGAAGGAAGCAACTTCTTATCTTGAAGGCATACAACCTAATCTTTAGGAATAGGACTTGGCTGAGTAAGCCTAACTTGCTTTTTATTTTTCTCACCATTTCTGTTTACTTGGATTTTTACTGTATTTTGCTAAAGAAATAAATTATATAAATGTGAGAGATTATTATAACTGTTATCTTTGGCAGTCAGCAACCTTCGCAGAAATACAAGTGAATAAAATAACAAAATGCAGGGATTCAACAGTTATTAAGAAGTAAGCACACTGATATAAAGAGGCTAATTATTAATGCCCTCTCTTCCATCCCTTGAAATCAATAGAAATGTTATTGACTTTGAAGAGAACAGGAGCCCTATATAATGGAAAACATGAACATTTGTCATAAGAATCAGTGATGCAATATGGGTAATGACATAAATGCAAGCACCTGCAACTGGCAAGGGATCACACAGCTGACTATAGTTCTCTTTTGTTATCCGAGCCAGTAAAATGGCCTTTAGAATGGGATTTCTTACTGAAAAGAAAATGCTTATTATCTTATTGCTGTCCAGAACAAAATGAACCAAATCTCATCAATACCTCCTTTAACTTTATACTACTATTGACATATAGATTATACATCTAATTTATTTCCATTAACATGATCTTTAATCATTTTGAGAAGAAGGGTACCAGGTAACAGAATTCTTTGTAGAAAATATTGTAAAAGTGAGCAAAACATTATCGTTAGATTCATTCACTAATCTGAAAATAAAAATGTATTATACATTCTTTCCCTTAACAAAATTAAACACTAAATTAAAAATACTACCTTGCTGGGTTTTTATTCTTCTTGCATTTCAGTTAACAATACAAAATGTTCCCTGTAATTTCAGGTTGATGACAAAGGTGTTCTCTTGATACCAGGTCATGAATGGGCAGTTTTCCGTCTAGCACACCCTGGTATAATAACCCATATTGAAATAGACACCACTCACTTTAAAGGTAAGAAAAATGGTTTCCCTTTCATAGTTTCAAGGGTTGGAAGGGACCTGAGCAGATCATTGAGTCTGACCCCCTGCCTTTGTTCCCTGAATTTTATTGGCCATACAATAATATACCCCAAAAGTTGTATAATACATAAATGTGTGTGTTTCTCTCTCTCTCTCTTTCTATTACCTATATCACAAGACCATGGGGTGCTGAGCCAGGAGGCATTATGCTATTTTTTTTAATAGCTGAGGATCGGGTAAACTAAGTGGAACATGCAATATCTCCCTTCAGCAATAAGAAGAACATGCATCTGGCTGGATATAATATACAAAATCCACTATAGCAGCTGTGTGTCAGGGGAGGATACTACCACGGTGGGGGCATTTTCAAGGGGATTTTCTGGGTGAAATATTGGCTCCAGTGAAGTCAATGGGAAGTCTGCCACTGATTTCAGTGGAACCGGAATTTTACAACTGAATTTGATTGGAATAGAGTATTTTTTATAATAAGAAATTGTGTGTTCTTTAGATTGGTCCTCTTAGAAAAAGACAACCATATTCTGTTAAGCAGTAAGTTGGCTTTGTATGTATTTTATTGAATACATAAATATAGTGTGAAAAATGAAGTGCATTTAGGTATACATTGTTCAGTTAATGTTTTGCATTATTTGTTATGTTTATAGAGCTGTGCAAATAATTAATTCATATTCATGGATAAACACAATTGTGATTTTTTTTCAAATAAAATATTTGCAAAGTCTTTCATTATTTGTCAGCTCTATACATCTTTCAAGCCATAACTGCAGCACAAACTTAAAAATCGTATCTATGTCTTGTGATGTTCATTACCACACATTTCAGTTATGAATGTCAGCTTTCTTTGTAAACTGCTTTCTTCTGAAGAAGATAATTATAACATTAACATATATAAAAATATATTTTGTTTACTTCCAGGTAACTTTCCAGATACATGTAAAGTTGAGGCCTGTGTCTTGAACACAGAAGAAGAAAAAGAATGTATAATACAGAAATGGAATCTTAAACAGGGTCTAAAATGGATCCCTTTGCTTTCTGTTGCAAAAGTAAGTTATAATATCTATGGGCGATATTTGGCTCTTAGCTTGTAGCATACTAGTTGTCCTGAGTTCATCATTTAAGAATAAATATGACAAGTTTGAAGAGTGGAACTTGAAATATTACTAAATAGTGTAGTAAGCAAAGAGCAGGTTTAGCTGAAGTGGACACTCATCCAGTTTTTATGATATTTGTGTGTGTGTGTGTGTGTGTGTAATAATATATGACTTCTGTTAAGACACTATTTAAGTATATGAGTCTTACTTTATATTTTTGTTCTAGCTTAAACCTAACAAGAGGCATTTCTTTGATGGCACAGCCATGCAAATGCAGGATGCAATTACTCATGTAAGACTCATTATTTTTCCTGATGGAGGAGTAAGTAGGATGCGTCTCTGGGGTTTTCCACGTACTCTGTTATCTAAAAGCAAATGAACAAGAGCCTTGAAAGTTTTAAGGATTATACAATAGAAGTTAACTTCTTGGCTATCATATGTAGCAGGATATATTAATTAAATAGGATGCATTCACTGCATCAAGCATTATTTTACCAGCAATAATTTAAACACAAATTTTGATTATTTTAAAATGGTTTGTCATTATAAAACAGTTTCTGCAGTTTTAGGAATATAATCAGTGAAATATATTTTTGCAAATATGTATCATTTATATAGTGCCTGTAATTAGCCAGTGACCACATACAATTCTCTGAATAGTAATAGCACATCTTAGGTAAGCATCAAAATCTAACATTAAGTGATTGTAACCACTCCACAAGCCCTCTAATTGTCCTAAAATGTACAGCTGCAGTGTCCTAATGGTGAAATGAAATATCTAACTAAAAATAATATGGGTGTGACTTAATTAAAAAAAATCAAAAAGTTCAATGTATATTCAATTGCCTCTACTCTTTTGTTTTACTTATGTTTGATAATTAAATAATAATTGTTCTGTGTTCATAAATCTCTACAACTTAGGTTCTGATAAGATAAAGTACTTTGATATTTTCCAAGTAAACATGCAAGCTTGCTTGTTTACCTCCATCATTCTTATGTGTGTGTTTATGTGTGTAGATAAGTTTGCATTATACAGACAGATGTAGGACATATACTGAGTACTCATGACATTTCAAAACATTAATTTGCAGAAATCCAAAATGAAAATTGAGACAATCATTTTAACCTTTTCCTTACATGTTTTGTTGCATTATGATGTTTCAAATATTGTGTCTTTATGGGCCTAGGCTAGTATTTTCAAAACTGGATGCTCAACATTATGTTTCTGAAGCCACATTTAGCAAGCTGAATAAATGATCTGACTTTTTCTGAAACTCTACTAGATAACAATGGGAAGCTACACTTCCAAAATTTGGGGTATCTGATTTCACTGCCCAAATATGGCTTTTAGACTTGAATCATCCAGTTTTGAAAGTGATGACTCTAGATTCTACTTCATGATTCAACATTTCTTTTAGATAAAAATGGTGAGAATGAAGCTGATGGGGAAGCTTTTTGGAGATACTGGCCACGGACAGGCATTCATTTCTATTGCTGAAAATTTCTGGGAGATTTGTGGTGGCTGAAATTTTTCCTAGAGAGGGAGAGTATAAGTGTTCTGGTCTGCAGATGCCCCCTCTTGCCAGTTCCCCAAGCCTTTCCAAGACAGGGTCACCCAGTGCTGTGGCAAGGAAGTTTGGCGCCCAGGGCAAAGCCCGCAGCAGCAGCCTGCCCTCACCCCGTGCACAGATCTGGGGGGCACATGCCCCTCCCATACTTGGCCAGGGGTGTATGCAACGGTGGGAGCTGCCCTTCCCTCATCCCCATGCTCCCCCAAACAAGCCACTCGTGGCTCTGTCCTGTGCTCTGCACCGACTGGCAGCGCTTGTTGGCGCCCCTTCGCTATGGCACCGGGGTCACCCCAGCCTGAGGAAGTGACAGCTGCTCTCGGAGAAGTTTCAGCTGGACTCCTCCATAGCACAAGAGTTCAGCTGTGAGGAAACACCTCTGCATACAGGCATTCATTCTAGTGAGAGAAACTGGTCACTGTGGGGAAGGAAAAGGCAATCTCACAAGCTGCTTTACTTTCCACGCTGTGGGCATGCATAGGGCTCAGTCCTTGAGTACCTCTAGTTTGCAGTTTGTACCTTGCCTTTAATGGAATTTATGATGGTGGTTGGGAATAGTTAACATTATGGGGAGACTGGCGCTGAGATTGGCCTTTTTGTGGAACTTGACAGTAATGCAGAGACCTGATAATATGAAGCCTGGTGGCACCATTCTTGGACTTTTGCATTGCTTCTATATGCATTTCCACCTTTCCATTCTTTTCCAGTTCAAATTGTCAACTTTTGGTGCATCCTCTGTTCTGACTGGTCATAAGTGTTTTAGTGCTACTGCTCTATATAGTTACAGTAACTTCAGAATATATATAACCTTTGCACTGGCTTCCATTATTTCTGAATAAGAAAGCTACTCTACCAATTAATGCTTATTACGTTTAAAAAAAAATTGCTTCCAAGTTTTTAGTAAGGTAAATGGTAGCATGTATGAATGAGAGAAAATACAAGAAGCCCTTTTCTAGAATTATGAATGTTAACCTCTCTCTCTGCATGGATTATTGGGATACAGGCTTTAATAACATAAATACAAATGAACCCTGAGTCCAGGGAACAGAGAATGTTTCTTTCCCCCCATGCTCTTTGTACACAGATAGGCATTATGAAATGTTATAAATTGTACATTTTGTATAGATATTGAACCTGGGTAATACTGAATTTTATCTGATTTTAATTGTTCATTATTTGGGGACATTAAAATATGTTGTAACATATGACATACTGTTATTTGTATACTACTTTTATATCTAGTTGAGAAATGATTAATAAAAATATTAATTACTTCAGAAATAATATTGTTGCGAAGAGTGTCAGCACTTAAAATTAATAGCCTGTTATGTTAAATTAAGTACCCATATCATCTTCAAGATATCTCTCTTTACAAGCCTCCGTGGTGTGGAATTGCTATTACGGTATTTCTATTTTATATACGTTGAAACGAGACACAGAGGGAAACCAGTTTACTGAGGATCACACAAGAACAAGGAAGTGGTTCCACACATGGGCAGAGCTGGGATTTTGAAAACGGGTTACAGATGGTGTGGTGCATCATCCCATATAACATAGCACATATTTTTCTCCATTTAAAGAGAAACTCTGAAATGCTTTACTAATATGCTAGGGGGTCAGGGCTATTATTATTCTATTTAAAATCAAAGCAAAACCTATGCAACTTTTTTGGAATGTTCATTAATTTGCTATTATGCACAAAAAACAATGAACTAGGCAACGGTAATCAAAAGATGCTGTTTATTTAGTCCTGTAGTTACTAGCATTAAATGTGGATTTTTTTTTCAGATTCACAAAACAAAATCTAGCCTTGAGCATCTGGGTAGTGCATCCAGTGCTGAAAGTTTTGTCACACCTGAGTTAATGTTCACATCAGTTAATGCTTTTCGCTCAAGTTAAAAACAGTCTGCAACACTGTTAAGTAGGAGCTGCATTACCTGGAGTAGCTAACAGACAGCAGAAATGCAGAAAAAAGGACATCTTGATTAGTGGAACATCAAGACCATTAAAAAGGAGAGAGCATTGTTAACATCTGTCATTAACTGTTTAGTTGCTATGAAGGCAACTGATTCTCTCGCTACTGCCTGGATAGAAATGCAGCTGCTACTCCCGGACAGTTGGTTTTAAACTTTAGGTGAACCAGGAATCAAAACAGGGTGCAACTGCTCCCCCCCCACTGATGTCCCTGCAGTCCCACACCTCGAGTGCGAAACCAGCACTGTAACATCCTTCCTCTCATATCACATATTGTCTTTTATAAGATGAACTTTTTCTATCTTACACTCTTGTCTTTTAATTCTTATAGCAGATTTTCATGTAACAATTTTTGGCAATGGTGTCTGGTGTGATCATTCAGGCAGACTTTCTATTGCCTTTTTGTTGTTTGGCTTTTTACCTAACCAGTTCTTCTGCAGTGGTTTCGTTTTGGTTGCTGTTGTTGTCACCTTGTTTCCTATACAACAGCATAAGATATAGACCAATATGACCAATTCCAGCTACTCTTTTAGTAGACCACTCCCAAAAAAAGGACTTTTGTTTCTTAGCATTCTTTTCCATAGTATTCAAAACAGATCCTACCTCTTTTTAATGAAAATGAGGGTAGTGTCTCAAGAGAACTCTCACATCCCCAAAACAGCAACCTACTATGGAGAAAAACTGAAGTCTATAGCAAACTATAAATCGGAAGGCACCTGGCTCAAAACTGAGTGGAGCTTTTTACTTCCTTATTGATTAACCAATGCCCAGAAGGTTAATTGCCTTCATGGGTGCTCAGTTTAACCCACTGGCTTATTTGGATGGTCTTTACTCTGAACTTGGTAAGAGAATATGCCTGAGTGATACAGACAAGCAGAAAAATAGTTTGAGATGTTTAATCCCAGGTGTGGTGGGCAAGGCTTGCTCATCTTTAATTAACTTGGAAGCAAGTGTTAAAATCTACCCCAAAACCCTATAATAATTGTCAGCAGTTCTTCAATTCAACATTTATCCTCCCCCACCCCCTGCTTTGGAAACTTCCCCCCTTCTCAGGGCCACAGTCTGAGACTGTCTGACCAAGTCCTTAAAGGAACCCAGAAATCTTTTAAAAAGGAGTAATTCATGATGGGTCCCAGGTGGAAATGATTGATTTGAGGCAACAGCTGTTGCAGCTCAAAAGCCACAGGAGTAATCACATGGGTTTCATTTTGTAATTAAAAAAAAAAAAAGATTGCCTTTCTTCCCCTCCTCAGGCTAGCTGGCAGTGTGGCAGAACAAGGAGCGATGGTCTCAAGTCACAGCAAGGGAGGTTTAGGTTGCATATTAGGAAAAAAACCCCTCTCTCACTGGGAGCGGGGAGAAGCACTGAAACAGGTGCTGTCCAGAGCGGTGCTGGCATCTCCGTCCTTGTCGGCCTGTAAGGCCCGGCTGCGATGATGTAGTTGGGGCTAGTCCCGCCTTGGAGCGGGGGTGGGCGCCAGCCCTCGCTGTGTGCGTGGGTGAAGGAGTAAGCCGGGGGCGTCGGGAGGACACAGGGCGGGATGCTGCAGAACAGGGGAGACAGCATCCCGTTTCTCCTCGGAGGCAGGCAGGGGCAGCAAGGCGCCCGTGCGAAGTTCATCCTGGAGGAGCCAGGCGGGGCAGGGGAAGGCCCGAGGCACGGCGCGGTGCGGGGCCGCGCCGCGCGGTTGCCGCGGAGACCAGCCCGTGCAGGGCCGCGGCGCCGGGGGTCACAATCCCCGCAGTCACGTCACGCGGGGCCGGGGACGCCCCGGCGCGGCGGCCCCGCCAGGAAGGGAGCGCAGGAGCGAGCAGCGAGCGCCCATGGCGCCCGGGCCGGCACCGCGCCTGCGCGAGAGCCTGATGGACGTGGCGCCGGCCCGCACGGTGCTGGTGTACCGCAACGGCGACCCGCACTACCAGGCGCGCCGCGTGGTGCTGCACCGCCGCCGCGTGCCCACGCTGGACGCGCTGCTGCTGCAGCTGGACGAGGCGGTGGCGCCGCCCTTCGGCGTCCGCGCCCTCTACACGCCCCGCAGCGGCCGCCTCGTGCGCCGCCTGGACGAGCTGCAGCCCGGCGCCTGCTACGTGGCCGCCGGCCCCGAGCGCTTCAAGAAGCTCGAGTGAGTGCGGGGCGGCAGTCTCCCGCCTCCCCTCCCCTCCCCCCCGTCCGGGGTCCCGCCCTCCGGGAGGCTTCTCACAGGCACCCGGCTGGGAGAGGGTCTCCATTCAAATCGGGATTCAGTGGTGAAGCTGCTGTACGCCATAGTCCAGTGGGATTTTAAACTCTAACGGCAAGGTGCAGTTGCCTTCCTGAGCTAAGTTCTGTGCACCGTAATTAACATCAGTACGTGGCATGATGAAACCTCCAGGGACAGATTCCAACAGAGTTGGCAACCCTACTTCTATCCCTCCCTTCCCCTTCCCCTTCCCTCCCGCCCTCCCTGCCTGCCTGCCAGGCGCTGGCCTGGGGGGAGATGAGCTCCTTCCCACTGGCCCTGGGCTCTGTGGGGGGTGGGAGGCAGCAGCAGCTGCAGTCCCCAGGCCTGGCTGGCCTGGATAGGGGCCATGCCGACTCGGGCGTGGGGCTGTGGAGGCCCCTTCCAGCCCCACTTCTCCACAACTGATGCTCATGCTAACGTACTGCCACCTTAGGCGTCTTGTAATTAGCCTCCCAGTGGCCAACTTCCAGTGGGAGGATCTCAGCTACATGCCTGCTTTATGGAAGTGGGGGACTGCTTCCTAGCTTGCTCCTGTGGCCATTGGCTAAGGGCAAGTGAGACATGAGGGCATCTGAACCCCAAGCCTTTGGGTTTGGGTGTGCAAATAGGATACTTACAAATCCATTGTGGACATCTGCCTGGGGAGGAGGATATTTATTGGTTATAACAGCACATCTGCTGTTTAAACAATTGAGTTTTGCTCAGTCAAGAGGATTTGGAACTGATTTGCTTAATTCAGCTTTGAATACAAACAAATTTCCCCTCCCCCCTCCCACCATAAGCTTACTGCCTGCTGAGTGGTGGTGAGCCCCTGCCCCATTATTAGCAGGGGCTGTTGGGTAGGCACCAGCTGAATCGGGTTAAAGAAAGCACGGGTAGGAGTGATGGTGAAAGGGTCCAAATGAGCTCTCTGAGGGGGTGCAGTGAGCAGCGCACTGGCCAGTGCCTGCTGGCCCTTGAATGAGTCCAAGTAGTTGGTGGAGGCTGCCCAGTGAAACTCTGCCCAAAGATGATGCATAAACTGTGGTTCGTTTCTCTGGAGGCTCGCAAAAATCACAGACACACACTCATCAGCCGGCATAAAAGGTTGTATTTGTTTGCAAACAAAGGTCAGAGCAGAGTCAGGTACTCAGATTACTCTGATAAAGCATTGGTATTTGCAAGTGGAATTTATCTTCTCTCTCCTGAGCACGTGTGCAGACACCGGAACTCTTGCAGCTACTTCCGTTTCATACAAGCATACATGTAGTTACATCATTACATACATCGCATGTATAGTATAATTAGCTACTTAAATATGCAGGGCAGAGAGGTAAATATGCATCAGCTAATTAAGCATGCCCAGAAACTACAACAGGTCGCCAAGAGTTCAAATCCCACCCCCCTTTCAAGGACACAGATAATTGAATTCCAGCTTCTTGTAATCAGCATGAGAAAGACTAGGGAGAAACTGGGGAGGAGGAGCCTTGGGCAGTATTTCTTTCTTATCAGGTGCAAGATGCAAGCTGCGCATTTCTAACAAAGACATGAGTGGACCAGGGGCAGGAAAATGACCCCACACTGGACAGGCCTTTTGATGTGCTATTCCCAAAGGTAGGCTACCATGTAGAGTTACCAGCCCCTGTTGATGAGGGGGCCACTAAGGCACATCACTGATCACTTGGGACAAATAAGACAAAACAGGGATGGGAGTGAACACAAAAGGTTCAAAATGAGTGCTCCAAGGGGGGACATGGAGCAGAGTGCACTGGTCAGCGCCCGCTGGCCCTCAAACAAATCCAAGGAGCCAGTGGACACTGCCCAGTGAAACCGCATGGAGACATGAGCAGAACAGGGGCAGGAAAATGGTGGTGGCAGTGGACAGGAGGGAAGTTCACCCTCTCTCTGCCTGCTCCCAGATTAGCAGGAAATGCCTGTGGGGAGCAAGCAGGGAGTGGAAACCTATGTGCCTGCCTGCTGCCACAGTGCTGGGCTGAACATAGTCCCTGTGCAGCCCAGCTTCAGCAGGCAGGAGCTCCCCGTCCCTGCTGTGCTGCCCTGCTGTCCCACCCACGAGCAGGAGAGCGGGGAATAAGAAGAGGGGACCTGCATTGATCCAAGCGGGGAGGGCAGGGGGTGTTGCTTACCTTTTGAGTCCTCAGACTCTGGCATGGTTGGAAGGAGGAAACAGCCATGCCATTGCACCTCCTTTGAGTATGCTGCTGAACAGAAAGCAGAGCAGGAGGTCAGGCAGGGAAAAGGGACAGGTATGGCCCTGGGGGGAGAGGGGCGAGGGGTGTGGGATGCGAGGCTGAGTTGCAGCAGGTCTGCCCATAAGGTTGTCACCCTCCCGTATAAACTTTTGGAAGCAGAGCAGCTCAAGCTACCCTGGAATGGAGCAGGGCTTGCCTACTGCCTGGATCCTCGCTGTGTAAGGGTGACGTGAGACCACACTGTCCTATAAAGGATGCGTGGAAAAGATGAAGTGCAAAGTTAGATCCTGGAGCAACATAGTAGAGAATCTCATTTACAGCTAATGGGGAAGCAACCCAACAGTGTTATGAACTACTGTGATTGCCTTTTGTTGTTCGACAGCTGCATATGCATGTTGAGTTTGGGAAGGATGAGCACACAAAAAGAAGTTAGACACTTTAGAACAAAAGTTGCAGGTGCGTTACTGGCTGCCTTAAACCAACCAGTATCAGGAGTCTCTGCTTACTTGCCCAAATTGCCTCTCCAGACATCAGGAGAGCAGTAGCAAGGGAAATAGAATGGTGCCTGGCAGGTCGAAGATGAGAAGATAAGATGATGGCTGCGTTGTGGCTCCCACTAGACTAAAATCACAGACGTTTCCTTTCTACAACATGGCGACTGGATGAAATACCGACAGCCACATGAATAAAAATGTGGCAGTCATGACCAGAGATGACCCAGGAGGGAGTTAGGATGAAAATCAAAACTGCCAAACATCTGTCTGCAGGCTTATAGTTTGATTGGCTAGTATGAAGAAGTTTGAACTGCCTCGGAGTAAGGGTTAGTACGAATCAAGTTAACATGCAACTGTGGGGATACTCTAACACAAACACCACGTGCAAATGTGGAAGAAATGTTCAGACTAAAATACCTACTGGTCCCCCCACGTATAAATGAATCGTGTACCAGCAAGGACCATGGTAAGGCTATATATAGATTGAGCAGTAGTATATGACTGTGTTTGGATTCAAATTTGAACATAGTTCAAATAGACAGGACACAAAAAGAAGATCAGATGTGCCTTCACAGCCTCTGATGGAGTAAGCCCTCTGCTTAAGAAAACTTATGCTATGCCTCTTTAATTTAGTCTATTATCTAGCCTGCCTTCTGCCTGACCTCAAGACCAAAAGAGTAAGAAGATTCTCATCAGTTTCACTGCTGCTGTGGAGAAAGTTGTACTCAGCAGTTAAACAGCCCAGGATCATGTCTGTTTGTTGCATGTGGAAAATGAACACCACAAAAGGCAGGCATTGGATTATTCCTGGGTATTTCTGGGGCTGGTTGAATGCCGCAAAGCAGTATTCAAGAATACTCATTTGTTATGCCTCTGTTATGCTGTTTTTAGATGTATTCATGAAAATGTTTTTGCTTGCACAAATGTTTAGAGAAGAGCTGCTTTTTTTTGTATTGCCATCCATATTTGTGTTTGAATAAAACTTTGTTGCTCACTAGTTGTGGTGAATAACCAAAAGCACCACTGATTATTTTCCCTGTAATTTGAACAAGAAACTGAAATGTACATAGTACTTTTTAATGAACAATCAATGCATATAGTTTCTTATCAAGTCGAAACAGCCACTCACTACTGATGGAACAACAAGTTCTAGAAATAGTATTAGTTAACTGCTGCTGCAAAGCCTTCAGTAAGTTGCATGCATATTATATTTGTTCTTCAGAATAAGACCAAAAATGTTCATGACATAGGAGAAGATTTAGTTATAACATTGATAAAACCATTACCAAACAAAAAGCCCTCAAACAAAGAAAAATAAGTCTTCAAACAAAAAAGGGACTTTAGAAAATTGGAATTTAGTTGGATTTTATTAGCATAAAAAATAAAGAGTTAGGGTCCATATCTGTAAACTGCTGAATAAAGTGCCTGTCAGGCATTAAGAACTATGAATTACTGGATTAAACCAGAGGTTGGCAATGGGGTCACTTTAGTGGAGCTTAACCCCGTGCCTGGGCCACTTGTAAGCTGGTCTATGTTGCTGTTGCTGGAGCCGCACTTGGCCACATCAGCAGTCAGTACTCCCCACTCCACTGCCACCACTGCTGCTTCTCATTGCCATCCAGATGCCCCCAGCACAGAAATGCTGCTGAATCCCTCTGCCTCCACAGGGTAAATAAAATGGCTCTGCGTGATGAATGTAGCCTATGGGCCATACATTGCGGACCCCTTGGTTAGACCATTGATTCTTCTAGATCACTATTTTGTCTCTCCTAGTGGTAGAAAGTAGATGCTGAGCAGGAAGGTGAATTTTCTAAATATCCAGAATTTTCTCCTCTCTGTTCCTCTCCCAGTTAGCTTCCAGCATTCAGAGGTGGTACTCCTAATCAAGCCCACATGGAAGATGAAAACAGTAGTCTGAGAGTGTCCTTTTACACTTATAGTATCAGCCAAGTATACTAACATTGAATATGTGTATTATTTATATTCTGGTAGTGCATAAATGAAGCATCAAATGAGATGGAAGTTCCATTGTGTTATGCATTATATAGACACATATTAAGAGACAGGCCATGTTTTTTGGGTTTAAGTCTGCTTTAGATACATGAGACAGCCAGGATCAAAGACAAGATAGTATTATCCTCTCAGCATAGATAAAGCACTGAGATTAAAGAACTAAAGGCCAGATTTTAATGGAGCAACATCTAGCCCTTAGTAGCAACACCTGATACTTATGTAGGTTAAATCCTTATGTAGATTGAATCCTACAGGTGAAATGGGCATTTCCCTGTTTAGTCTCCACGGTATCGATTTGAACTAGTGCTCTGATTAGCTTGTTACCTGGAAGGTGACAGCAGTGCTTTGAAAATGGCAACTAAGAAACTTACATGCCTGGGCTACTTAAGTAGATTTGGTAGCATCTAAACTCTGATTTTAAAAATAGTGGTGTCATCAATTTTGAGATTATATCTCATCTATCTATTCAGGTGCCCAAATCTTTCTAAATAACCTGGCCCTAAGTACTCTGTAGCAGTCATGAACCTATCTACATAAATTGAGTTCCAATTCAGTGTCTTAACCCCAAGACAATCCTTTATTTACTATACCAAAACTGATAACAATTTGCAATCCTTTTGGCACTAATTAAATGTACCACAGTTAGTTCAAAGTATTTTATTAAATTATCAACTAACAACAGAAATGGATGGATGTGTTTGTCTGATTTCCTTTTTTCCTTTTCCCCGCTGCAGTTATCTTCATATAGGTACCAAAAAACCTCCAAGGAAGGCGATAGATGTGGTAAGTATCTCTGAACACTGTCATTTGAACTTACTGTAAAAAATCTCATCATTATTAGCTGGATGTTTCTATCACGTAATTTGAAACCATATATAAAATAATACGTAATTTGTAATGTACAATAATAATAGTAATGATACTGATGAAGTTTGCCTTAAATTCGTTATCCTAAATGTAAGATTCCCTGTGTTTACCTTTGAGGTACAAAGATGTGGCACACTTGCTATTTGTCATGGCTTTTCTTTTTTGTAACACTGTTCTTCATTATAGGTAGATTGTCACTGAAGAAAAATTTTTCTGGATTTTAGGAAACGAAGAGTAATTATTTCACCTTTTGTATCTTTTGATAGGATGTACAGCTAGCACTTGAAGCTGCATTTGTTTCAGATGACATTGATTAATACTCTTGAAAGCAGTCATTAGTCTGAATATAAGGGTTTCATAGTTTCTAGGGTCAGAAGGGACCTGAGCAGATCATCAAGTCCCACCCCCTGCCATGGCAGGAAAGAGTACTGGGGTCAAATGACCCCAGCAAGATGTTCATCTA
>NW_017728918.1:31384741-31385799 GCF_001723895.1 Crocodylus porosus | reverse complement strand
ATTGGTTTTGTCGTCTGGTGTGACGACCAAATTTCCTAATGTGTCCTGCAGGGGCCCCACATTACCCGGAACCTTCTTTTTACCCCCTATGTATTTAAAGAAGGACTTCTTATTGTCTTTAATCTGGGAAGATAATCCCAGTTCCATCTCTGCCTTGGCCTTCTTGACTGCCCCCTTACATCCCCGAGCAACTGCAGTATAGTCATCTCTGGTGATGTCCGCTCCCTTCCATTGGGTGTACGCCTCCCTTTTAGCAAGGAGACAGTCTCGGATGCTTTTGGTGAGCCACAGGGGCTGTGTGCCCTCCTGCTCCCTGTGATCCTCATTGGGATTACCTCATTGGGGTTGCTCGTTTCTCTTACAAAAATAACCCATGAACATCAGGAAATTAAAATAAAATTTGAACCCATGTTTTATATTATATGTTAATATGTGTGTGTGTGTGTGTGTATACACACACACACACACACACACTCGCCACCTTTGGTGGAAACAGAAATGAGAAGTAAAGACTGGAAAAATCAGAAGAGAGAGTAGCTAGAAGTACTAAATGCTGTAGTAATGATTTTTGGTTTCATGCCTGCAAACATATATGTAACTATTGTACTTGATAACTTATAACATACACATCTTATTTTTGAAAGGCAAAATGAAGAAAAGATCCTTCTCATTGTTTTGCTTCCTGTAGATCATGTGTAGACTTTACTTTTGCTTTTCGTCATTAAGTGGCAGAACTGCTTTTATCACATTTCCTTGTATATATTACACATACCAATTTCCAGCAACTGTTTTTTGGAAAACCTGTGTGTTGTACGTGAGACAATATGACATTCCTTAGTTGCATGAGTAGCTGCACTGGCTTGGACAAACAAGGAAATCCAATTAAACTAAGGTGGACATAGAGCTAGGACTAGCGTCCAAGATCAAGGATAATAAAAAGTCCTTTTTCAAATACATAGGGAGGATGAAGAAGGCACCGGGTAATGTGGGGCCCCTGCAAAGTACGTTGGGCAATCTGGTGGTTGTGCCAGAGGAGAAAGCGGAACTCTTTAACCAAT
>NW_017728918.1:31376083-31384641 GCF_001723895.1 Crocodylus porosus | reverse complement strand
AGGGCAGCTAGGAGCTGCAACCAACTTCCTAGGGAAGTGGTGCTGGCTCCTACCCTGGGGGTCTTTAAGAAGAGGCTTGATGACTACCTGGCTGGACTCATTTGAGTCCAGTCTTTTCTCCTGCCTAGGCCGGAGGTAGAGCTTGAAGATCTACAAGGTCCCTTCCGACCCTACTTCTATGATTCTACGAAGGAAGGAAAGGAAAAGGAGTCTCTGAGAATGAATTAGGTTGTGATGGTGTGTTTTCCCACCGCTCCCCCCTTGAAACTGGAAAATTATTTTTTCCCTATTCAAAAATACTACAACTGCCATTTCATCTTTTAATCATCTGATAGGTCCTTCAGCCTCAATCCTGATGTTGTAAATGGGCTGTACTCTTCATGTTTGCAGTACTTAGTGTTTTGAATGAATTATGACACTGTATTTAGTATTATAGGCTAGATACAGATGTTACAGCTACCATGTGTTATTTGTCCAGGAAGCATGTTAAAGCTGTAACTGAACAAATCTTTATAGCTTTTAGAGTGCTTTAAAAATGGTGGATTGTACTCGTTAGCTTTTGATGGATGCAGTATTAAACTAAAGTGCTTTCTGTTAGAGGGCTTCATTTAACTTCTTTGCCAGATCTCATCTAGGGTTAACTTGGAGTATGATCACCGCCATCCCAGGCAGCATTGCACTCTAGCCTTGGACAGAGCTTTTTAACTCTGCCTGAGGCTGGGCTGGTCTTGCTGTCCCCTTCCCTTTCTAGCTGTCATTGATCCAAGTCAGTGAATGCCTCTGAGCCCAGCCCCACTTCCTCCCTTCAGCCAGATGTGAACTGCAGCCTGGCTGCTGGGGGAAGAGGAGGGGGGTTTCTCTACCCACAGCATCCCTGACCCTGAGGCACACTGCAGCCCAGGCGGGGGATCTTCTTTTCTCCACATGCAGCCAGAAGCTGCAGCATGGTGCTGCATTGGGAACTCTGGCTGGGTTGTGTGGAAAAGGAGCCTCTCTGCTGGGTGCCCCCTCCTGCCCCTCCCCAGCTTCCTGGCTTGAGTCTTTTGTGGGGTAGGGCTGCCATCCCTGCAGTAAGGTGGCTTCTTTTCCACCCTCCCATCAGAGTTCCTGGTACAGCTGCAGCTGGGGGAAAGGGGCCCCACCTGACAGGCTGCAGTGCGCTGTGGGGTTGGATATGCTGCGGGCATACAGAGCTGAGACCCCTTTCTTCTGCAGCCCTCCCGGCCTGATGGTATACTGCTGCCAGCCCAGGGAGGCTTCAGGGGAAAGGGGTTTGGATTCTGGCTGTAGCTATCAAGAAGCTGGGATAAGAAGATGCCTCCGTAGCATGTGGCCCTCTGCCAGATTGCTGGGTTGGGACTTAGGGTGGTTGAGCCAAGTTTGCATGGTAGGGGGGGCTCCCCCCCACTCCACCTCCAGTTCCTGGTGTGGCCTTATGCTACAGCTGGGTGTGGGGGAAGAGAGCCTCCCTGCTGCGCAGACCTGGCCTGGCCCCCCACCCAAGTCCTGACCCAGCAATCTGGGGGGGGCCTTGCAGCATGGGGCTACCTGTCCCACACTTCCCTCCTGCCCCAGCCTCTTGACAGCTACAGCCAGCAGCTGCAGCACAAGACTGCTTGGCTCAGCTTTTGGCCATGCCAGGAACTGGGGGTGGGAGGAAGAAGCCCCCCCCCCCGCTGTGCAGACCCAGCCTGGTTCCCCCTATGTTCAGATGCAGCAATCTGGAAGAGGCCTATAGCTGCCGCAGACAGTCTCCAGGTGGCAGGGCTTGGGAGAGGGGCTGCTTTTGTGAGGTCTGCTGGAGCTCCCTAATTAGCTTATAGTGCTTTAAGTAAAGCGTGATAGTTAGAGTGCTTCCACCAGGGGCTCTTGAGCATTTGAACTTAGCCACAGTGTCTGCCATCATAGTCTGATTATAGGCACAATCATAGACACAATCATGTGTCTATACACTTCCATCTCCAGAAAGTTTGTGTACTGTCTTGACTTTTACCAAATCTTAGAGTCCAGTCCACAGACAAAGGCTAGGGACAGACATTACACCTAAACCAGTTTAAGTGATCAGAAACTGGTTTAAATCTGTAACAGAACAGATGTTCAGTACACATAAACCAGTTTGAAAATGGCTGAAACTGGTTTGAGACAAACCTGGTTGAATGTAGTATATCAGCCTTAACTGATTTGGCTCAAACCACTTTATGCAATGTCTGCCCCAGACCCCTTGCTGATTTAAGATAAACCAGACTCCCCAAGCATCCCAACATGCCGTCTGCGCTAGGCAAGGCTCTTGTGTTCCACAACAGAGCTGGCCCCTCCCCTCTGCTCCCTGGATGGAGCTCAAGCAGACACTGCAGGTACAAGGGTCTGCCTGGCTTCCCCCTGTCTTACCCTCCTCCCACTGCTGCTTGCTACTTGCTGGACAAGCAGGGATTCCCCCCCCCCCTTATCTCCCACAGCACGGACCCTAGCCCCATGGACCCTAGTCTTGTGGTATGCTAGCTAATGCCGAGAGGTGTCTGTGTGTGTGTATCTCCAATTTCACTGGGACAGGCAGGCAGAACAGTGAATGCTTAGGGCTTTTTGGAGCTAATCAAGAGGTCAATTGGTAAGCTGTTTAAGAAGAGTTTGAATTAATGGCAAGAGGCTATTGTTTTGCTGATGAGGTGATAAACATCAGCCCCTTGCTGCCTTGCTAGCCTGTCAGTTTGCTGCAGATGGTATAAAAAAGCAGGGAGAGGGAGATTGAAAAGCTCCATATCATCAACAGATGCATGCACTGCACACCTTTCCCTGTCCTTAGAGTTCTAGCCTGGGGCTGGGGTCTGGCAACACTTCTGCCCCTTCAGCAACCAGTAGGGAAAAGCCTGGGATGGTGCAGGCAAGGTGGGGCTTTACACACCCTGCCCCCCTCAGCTCAGTAGAGTGGAAGGGAGGGCTGCTCTAGCACCCTCCAGCTTCTAGCCTGAGCCATTGGAGGCATGTACCTGGATTTCCTCAGTTCAGACAGAACGTCTGTCCAGTTACAAACCAGTTCAGCCTATCCAGGTTAGACTAACCTGCAAAGATTGAATCAATTCAGGATCAGGCTTTTGAATGTCTTTCTCTAGCCTAACTGAATAGCCTGGTATATTTAAAAAGTCTTTTAACTGTTTCAGTCTCTCCATCACATCAGAAACAGAATTTCAGAGACCCCTAACACTCTATACTCCTAAGGGTGCTTCGCGGCTCTGAATTAGAATCATCATAGTATGGTTTTCATCACACACAGCACATAGAGCCTAGTTTAGTAACTTCTCATGTAAAATGGGTTGCCCATTTCTCCAGTAGGGCTGTTAAATATGTGACTATTTAAATCTGTGCCAGTCTCTGAGATTGTGAGTTTATGTTCCTGAGCACACTATCAGGTTTTCCAGTCCCTGGGGCTAGGGACAGACATTTAAAAAGTTTAAAAGCTGTGAAGCTGCAGATGCGCTGTGGAGCCATGGGGGTAGAAGCGACTGGGCAGGCTGCATGGGGCTGCCTTTCTCAACCCCAGCACAGTGCTGGCTGCCTCTGTCACAGCTCTGAACTGTGCCTGCAGCTCTTCACTTGCAGCCAGGAAGCCTTGTGCTGGACTCTGTGGGGAAGCAGGGGGCAGGGTTCCCTCCACTCATGGTAGAGTGCAGGACCTGCATAGCAGGGAGCAGGGGAAGCAGCTGGCTCCATTGCAGGGCTGGAGTTGCAGGCTAAGGCTCAGGGAGCAGAGCTGCGGGGATAAGGCAGGCTCTACTTCCTCCCCCCATGCAGCGCTGATTGGAGTTGTGCCTGTGCCAGGCATGAGCACCCTGACCTCCCCACCTGCTGATGCTTTCAGGCAGTGGGGGCTGCATGCCATGGGGGGACTGTGTGGACTGCCCCCACCCTCCCTCACACCCTACACACCCTCACCCTGCCCAGCTGAGCTCTGTGCTCCCCCTGTCTCTCTGGGGGGAGGAAGCAGAGGGGGAAGAGTTCCCCTCAGCATGGAACAGAGCCTCCATCTGCCCCCCATCCCCACTCTGGGGCTGGACTGCATTGGATGGAGGTTCCCTCTCACCCTGAAGTGGCAGTGGGGAAAGGTGAGGCGGAGAAAGAGTCCTCATCCAGGACCTCATAGAGTCCACCCTAGGAGGAGGAGGAGGGGAAAGAATCCCCCTCCGCATGGAACAGAGCCCCCCCTCCCAACCCTTTGGAACAGCCTACCCAGCATGGCCCTGTTAAGGTGAATGGGGCAGGAAGAAGAGTTAATTGCTCCCTCTGTCCCTTCCCTGCAGCTGGTGTCTGCCAGCTCCAGGGGCCTCCACTGCAGCCCCTTCCTCTTTGCTTCCCAGCAGACAGGCTGACCATGGTTGCAGTGGTGGAAGAGGGGCAGGAGGGAAGAATTAACCTCCACCCTGCCCACCTTGGCTTAATGGGGCTATCGGTGTCTTTTTTAGGGCCAGTCCCTGGTCTGGCTACAGATCAGAGGGGTGAGGTCAGCCCTGAGGCTGGAGCAGAGAGCCCCTCCCAGCCCAGAGAGCATGCCGGAATGCTGGGGGTGTCTGGTTCATCTTAAACCAGCAAGGGATCTGGGACAGATATTGCATAAATTGGTTTGAGCCAAATCAGTTAAGTATGGCTCTGGGAGCGGCAAGAGATGTGTGGGTGAAAGTCTGCTGTGCCCCCGCCCTTCCGAAGTCCCCCCAGAGACACCCAGCAACCGTGGAGCACCCTGCCAACCCCAGCATAGCCGGAGGTAAGCGGGGCCATGGTGGGAGGGGGTTAACCCCAGGCAATGGGAGGAGGCAGCTGGGTGGATGGGGGAGGGTCTCGCTGCCCCCCCCACCCGTTCACCAAAGTTTTTGTCCGGCCCCCCAGGGAGCCACACGAACAGGCTGCACAAGCAGGTGTGCTTGTCTGCCCAGCACATGAGTTAGTGTGGAGTTTGCAGAGGAAGGTGAGCGAGAGGGCCTGAGGCCCTGCCTGTGCACCCCCACCCTAGGGAAGCCAGTCCCAGCCATAGCCAGCCCAGCAGTGGCATGACATGTCACACCCTGAGGCTCCCCTCGGGGCCTGTGGTCCCCCTGTCTGGCTTCTTAGAGGCCTCCACCCAGATGGAGTCCATGGTTCCGGGCTCCACATAGATGGAGCCCCTGGCTCTTGGCTGTGGGGGCTGCCTATCACTTTTTCAGGCTTTGGGACCTAGGATCATGGCCACCACCCCTTGTGGGGTCTGCTCCCTTTCAAGGACTCTGGTACACCAGCTGGAGGAGCTCCAGGCCACAGTCCAAAGACTGTTTGCCATCAGAGACTGTGAGCAGGAGATAGACTTTTATTGCCAGGCCCTTCTCCCCCGGGGGATGGAGGGTAGACCATAGTCTCCCTCCAGGACAAGGGAGGACCCAGGGACCTCCCATTCTGTCCAGCCAAGGGGATGGACCAAGGTGGTCAAGGGCACCAAGGCCCACTGCACCAAGGCTTCTGCCTCGTTGGAGCTATGCAACATGTACAAACCTGTTGCATCCCCAGCAGAGCCTACTGAGTTGCGAGCTCCCACAGGCAACATGGGCACTACTATAGCTACTGCCCCCACTCTCCCCAAGGCAAAATGCAAACTGTTTCTCATGGGAGACTCCATCCTGAGGGGCACTGAGGGGACAATCTGCCGCTCCAACCCCTTAGCATGGGAAGTCTGCTGCTTCTCAGGAGCCCACATCCGAGACATTGTGGAGAAGATCCTTAAACTCCTCCAGCCCACTGACCACTATCCCAGGCTCCTTATCCATGTGGGCACAAATGACATGCCTCGGAGCACTCCCAGCCAGGTCATGAGGTGCTACAAGGATTTGGGAGCAGGGCTGATGGGTCTAGGGGCACAGGTGGGGTTTTCTTCGATCCTCCCAGTTGCAGGCTATGGGATGAGGAGGAAGAGGAGGAACCAGGTAGTGAACCAAAGACTGTGGCTCTTGTGTCATAGGGAAGGCTTTGGCTTCTATGACCACAGTTGACTCTTTGGTGAGAGAGGCAGCAAGCTGCTGGGAAGGAGCAGCCTCCACCTCTCTGCTGGGAGGAGGCTCTTCTCAGCCTGCTGGCTCTTCTCAGCCAGACAGACTTTAAACTAAGCCTGGTGGGGGACGGGGGGACTACTGTCACTGCTGACCTGCTGAGCAACCCTTGTGAAGCCAAGAGGCCAAGGCACTTAAAGGAGCCCAACCCTACCCCAGCCCTGGAACAACCTGTGGGCAAGGCAAGGGCCCCCAGAGGGACACTTGCCTGCCTGTACACAAATGCCAGGAGCTTGGGGAATAAACAGGAGGAACTTGTCCTCCTGCTTAACACAAATAATTATGATGTCATAGGGATAATGGAGACCTGGTGGGACTCCACCCATGACTGGAGCACGGGTATAGATGGCTATACCCTGTACAGGAGAGATTGAGGGGACAAAAGGGGCGGGAGCATAGCTGTCTATGTCAAGGAGAGCCACGCGTCCCTGCAAGCTGATATTGGTGACCAGGGTGGATGGATGGAGACCCTCTGGGTTAAAATCCATGGGGAACATGGCACAGGGGACACGAAGGTGGGAGTCTACTACAGACTCCCACCCAAAGTCAAGAGTTTGACCAGGAGTTCAACAGGGAATTGGCTGAGGCCGCATGGTCCTGGTGCATGGTTGTCATGGGAGATTTCAACTACCCAGACATGTCGTGGGAAGAGTGGTCTGCTAGATCTGAGTGGTCACAAAGCTTCCTCTCGTGTATGGATGACCTCTATCTAATACGAGGTCAACAAGTGGTAAAGTGCTGCTCGACCTGGTATTGGCAACTGAGGATAACCTAATCAGTGACCTAATGATCAAAGTTGGGTGACATCGACCACGAGCTGATCACCTTCACCATCCACCATAAATCTGGCAAGTCAGTCAGCAATATAGAAGTCCTCAACTTCAGGAAAGCTGACTTTGACAAGCACTGGAGGCTTGATGGTGAGGCCCTAAGGGACCATGACCCCGAGGGGAGGGGAGTTCAGGAAGAATGGTTGCTCCTTAAGGGAGCAATCCTCAATGCACAACCTAATGCTATTTAATCTCAGTGGAAAGGCAGCAAAAGGGCACAGCAGCCCCGTTGGCTGTGCTGGGAACTAGCAGACCTCCTGCGGCTAAAAAGAAAGGCCTACAAAGGATGGAGGATGGAATTCACCTCCAAGGAGGAATATTCTGCACTGGTCCGATCCTGCAAGGAGCAAACCAGGAAAGCCAAGGCTGCAACAGAACTCCAACTAGCTATAAGTATCAAGGACAATAAAAAGTCCTTTTTTAGATATGTGGGGAGCTGGAGGAAAAGCAAGGGCAGCATTGGACCCCTGCTAAACCAGAAGGGAGAACTGATGACTGATGTCCAGGAAGAAGCCAACCTATTAAATGGGTATTTTGTGTCGGTCTTTCATCAGTCCCATGGGACCCCCCTGCCCATTACGGGACAGGGAGGCCCGGGTGAGGGAGATTCCCTGCCTTCTATCAATGTTGAAGAGGCTGGACACTTTCAAGTCAGCTGGCCCTGACAGTCTACACCATAGGGTTCTCAAGGAGCTGGCTAGCATTGTAGCCCAGCCCCTGGCATGGATCTTTGAGAACTTCTGGCACTCTGGTAAAGTGCCTGAAGATTGGAAGAAGGCCAGCGTGATGCCTATCTTCAAGAAAGGGAGGAAAGTGGATCCAGCAAACTACAGGCCCATTAGCCTGACTTCTATCCCAGGGAAGGTCTTAGAAAAGATCATTAAAGAGGCCATTCTTAACAGATTGGCCAACGGCAACATCCTGAGGGATAGCCAGCATGGGTTTGTTGCGGGTAGGTCTGCTTGACCAATCTTATCTTCTTTTACGACCAGGTGACCTATCACCTGGACAAGGGAGAGGAGATTGATATCATATATCTTGACTTCAAAGAAGCCTTCGATCTGTTATCTTGACAAAACTGGCCAGCTGTGGCCTCGGGTCCACCATGATCTGCTAGCTGGGGAATTGGCTCCAGGGTTGGACCCAGAGGGTAGTGGTTGATAGAAGTCAATTGTTATGGTGCCCTGTGACCAGTTGGGTCCCCCAAGGCTCTGTGTGAACCCATATTGTTCAACATCTTCATTAATGATGTGGACATTGGAGTCAGAAGCAGAGTGGCCAAGTTTGCTGATGATACCAAACTCCAGGGTAAAGCATCCACATCTGAGGACAGGAGGGCAATCCAGGCTGGCCTTGACAGGCTCAGCAAATGGGCGGACAAGAACCTGATGGTGTTTAACACTGAAAAATGCAAGGTGCTCCACTTTGGGAGGAAATACTTGCAACATCTTTACAGGCTTGGCAGTGTTACACTGGCTAGCAGTGTGGATGAAAGGGACTTGGGGGGTCATAGTTTCATAGTTAGTAGGGTCGGAAGGGACCTGAGCAGATCATAAAGTCCGACTGCCTACCATTGCAGGAAAGAGTACTCGGGTCAAACGGCCCCGGCAAGGTGTTCATCTAGCTTTGTCTTAAAGACCCCCAGGGTAGGAGCCAGCACCACTTC
>NW_017728918.1:31367967-31375182 GCF_001723895.1 Crocodylus porosus | reverse complement strand
CTTCCTGACTGCATCCCCACACTGCCAGCCCATATTCACCTTGGCATCAATGATGACCCCAAGATCCTTTTCTGCCTCTGCACTGATGAGAAGGGAGTTCCCCAACCTGTAGGTGTGGTGCTGGTTCTTCCTCCCCAGGTGCATCACCTTGCATTTGTCAGTGTTGAATCTCATCCTATTCTTGTCCACCCACCCCTGTAACCTGTCTAGGTCCAATTGTAGCGTATTCCTTCCTTCTAGCATGCCTACTTCCTCCCACATCTTAGTGTCATGAGCAAATTTGAACAGGGTGCTTTTGCCCCCTTGTCTAAGTCACTGATGAAGACGTTGAACAGTGCGGGCCTGAGGACCGAGCCCTGCGGAGCCCCACTGCCCACATCCCTCCCGGTCGAAAATGACCCATCCACTACCACTCTCTGGTTGCGGCCTCCAGCAAGTTGGCAACCCATTTGACTGTAGGTGTCGACACCACAGTTCCCCAGTTTCTTAATGAAAACAGGGTGAGAGATAGTGTCGACGGCTTTCCGAAAGTCCTGGAAGACTATGTCCACTGCTACCCCTGCATCTAAGGATTTGGTGACCTGGTTGTAGAAGGCCACCAGGTTGGTCTGACAGGACCTGCCGCTAACGAACCCATATTGGTTGCCCCTAAGCATAATGTCCTCTGCTGGCCCCTCATGGACATGTGCCAGAATAATTCTCTCAAAAACCTTGCCCAGGATTGAGGTAAGACTAACTGACCTGTAGTTCCCCAGGTCCTCCTTCCTCCTTTTTTTGAAGGTGGGAACCACACTGGCCCTCTTCCAGTCCTCTGGCACCACACCAGAGCACCACGAGTGCTTGTAAAGCTGTGCCAAGGGTCCTGCAATGACCTAAGCTAATTCCCTCAGCACTCTGGGGTGGAGATTGTCTGGACCAGCTGATTTAAATACATCCAGTCCCTCCAGAAGTTCCCTGACTAGATCCTCCCTGACCCTTAGCTTAGGTGCGCCTTCCCTGGGGCCTGAGGGGGGCCCAGTGGGGGCGCTGATCTGGTCCCTGCTCAGGAAAATGGAGGCAAAGAAGTTGTTAAATAGGTTAGTTTTGTCATCTGGTGTGATGACCACATTTCCTAGTGTGTCTTGCAGGGGCCCCATGTTACCCGGTCCCTTCTTTTTGCCCCCTGTGTATTTAAAAGTTGTCCTTGATCTGGGAAGCTAGTCCCAGTTCCATCTCTGCCTTGGCCTTCCTGACTGCCCCCCTGGCTCCCCGAGCAAGCGCAGTATAATCTTCCCTGGTGATGACCCCTCCCTTCCATTGGGTGTACGCCTCCCTTTTAGCTAGGAGACATTTCTGGATGCTTTTGGTGAGCCATGGGGGCTTTTGTGCCCTCGTGCTCCTTTTGATCCGTGTTGGGATTACCTCCCTTTGGGCTTGGAGGATCATCTCCTTAAGGAGCAACCACTGTTCTTGGACACCTGGCTCCCCTCCCCTCTGGGACCTTAGTGCTTCCCTGACTATTCTCCTCGGCTCATTGAAGTCCGCCCTCATGAAATCTAGGGCTGCTGCCTTGCTGTAGGCCTTTGCCACCTTGTGCTGGATGGTGAATTCCAGTAGGCGATGATCGCTATCACCCAGGTAGTTGAGCACCCACAGCCCCCTCACCAGGTTGTCACCCGTGGCCAGCACCAGGTCCAACAAGGTGTCTCCTGTGGTGGGGCTGTGCACCTCCTGGGTTAGACGGAGGTCCTGCATTTTGGCTAGGAACCTACGTGAGTGGTCAGACCTGGCTGACTGCTCTTCCCAGCAAATGTTTGGAAAGTTCAGGTCACCCATGATGACTGCGTCCTGTGACCTAGCTACCTTCATAAGCTGACTTAAGAATTCCTGGTCTGGCTCTTCCCCTTGGTTGGGTGGTCTGTAGTAGACCCCCACCATTAAGTCTCTTTCCACTCGACTGCCTTGTATTCTAACCCAGAGCACTTCTGTGTGCCCCTCTTCTGACTCTGTGCTACCTGATGAGGATGTGTATTCCTCCTTAATGTAGAGCGCCACACCCCCGCCTTTCCTTCCTGTCCTGTCCCTGCTGTACAGTGTATAGCCCTTGATATTCACCGCCCAGTCATTCGTTGGGTCCCACCACGTTTCAGTGAGCCCCACTATGTCTGGGTTGGTGTCAGCTAGCAGGAGGGTAAGTTCCTCCTGCTTGTTTCTCATATTATGAGGGTTTGTGTAGAGGCATTTGAGGCCTCCTGTGGATGTGTGCACTGGCCCCCTAATCGCAGCATTGCCCTGGCACCTGTTGCTTATTTGTGTATATGTTTCGCTCGTTGGTCTAGGCTGGGCTGTACTTGTGAGTGCTGCTTGTTTTAGCGGTCCAAGGCTTCCTCCTCCCTCGTCTTCCCCTTCTCCCAACGAGCCTAGTTTAAACTCTGCCGGATATGATTGACCAGAAGATGAACATGAACCTTCAGTGTGATGCTGTGGCTAGTAAAGCGAGCAAGATGCTGGCTTGCATGCATAGATACTTCTCAAGCAAATCCCAGGACGTCATTCTACCATTGTACTTGGCTTTGGTGAGGCTGCAACTGGAGTACTGTGTCCAGTTTTGGGCTCTGCAATTCAAAAAGGATGTGGAGAAGCTTGAGAAAGTCCAGAGAAGAGCCATGTGCATGATCAGAGGTCAGGAAAACAGACCTAATGATGACAGGCTGAGAGCTATGGGACTCTTTAGCTTGGAAAAGCACAGGCTCAGGGGCAATCTGATGTTCACCTATAAGTTTATCGGGGGGGTTTGTTTTTAACATCTTTGAAATATAGGAGCCTACTAAATAAAGAACAGCATGGAGGGGCTCCGAAATTATCCTTTCCTCCAGGAAGCTGATACCTATAACATAGGCTAGAAATAGATGTCTGCTGCAATAAATGGCAGAGTCTGTTACTACCATTTGTCATGCCATTTACTTTCCTTTGACATGGCGTGACAAAGGGTTCTATTTGCTCACAATTTGTGCCACCATAAAAAATGTTATGGCAACACAAATGAGATGTCAGGTGATGTCTGTTATCACCCATACTGTGAGTTGGCAGATTAAAAAGTGAAAAAATCATGTAGCAGCAGTTAACACATGCTGTACATAGAATTATGATGGCATGCAGTGAGTCTAGAGATTGTGGCACAAGATGATAGAAATATTTACTTTCTTGTAACTTGATACCTTCTTGCCTCTAAGAATGTTTTAAAAATATTCTCTGGTTGAATCCTACTGTGAAGGAAGTCTGTCCTATCTTAAGGTCTTCTGTGGTACCTATTACTTTCACATTGAAATGCAGGATTCCTCTCTCTGACCAAATCTACACTTTGATTAATGCACTTTTCCTAATGAGCATTAAATGTAGTACTTCCAATGTGAGGTACAGTAGAAGCTGCATTAAAGTATTCCAGGCAGCAGAATGCTGGTTATTAAGTGGAATTTCTGGCTGGCTGGCCTGATGTGGAGTGGGGGGAGGCTCACATGCGGCAGCCACTGCCACCCGCCCCCCCCATGCTGCTGCAGCTCCGCGTGTGGCTGCTGCCACCCTGCAACTTCTCCCCACCCCCACCTTCCACAGGGGTTTTCAAAAAGATTGAAAACCCCTGCCTCAGATAACCAGAATTTTTAGATTCCGGCACCTTCCTTACCCCACTCATGCCAGTTAACACAGCTTTTACTGTACTAAATAAATGTGCCGTACTGTGCAGTAGTCCAAGTGCACTTTTTTTAGTGACGCTTAATGCTCAGTAGCCTATTTTTACTGCACATTAGCATATTAGCACATTTGTTATGCAACTCTTTAATGCGCAGTAAAATAGGCAACTGCACATTAAAGTACACATGTAGACACACCCTCTGTTGCTCTCACTTCCAGCATTTTGCCACAGTGAAACTCAGGCAGAGGCCCTGAGAAGATTACAGTGGTATCCAGAAGCTTGTTCATGTCTTTTGTAGCTATGTAGTTAGTCAGTAAAATATATCACCCACAAGAATTTTTGCTTCTTACAGTGAAACTATGTAATTTTAATTTTTGGCTCCTGCTGGGTAATCAGGCTGAATGGGGAAGGAAGAAAGCAGGATAGAGAAAGCCAGCACTTCTAGCAGCAGAGGAGAATCATTCCGGAGCAGTAGGATAATGTCAATTATTACTCTTTCTGAGTAATGAGAAAAGTAAAGAAAATATACTAAAGAATTGTTTCTTTTAGATCTGCTGGTCTTACCCCTATAGATACTAAATCTTCCAAGTTCAAATTAAAGTGATGCACACTCTAATTCATGTTACTTATTTAGTTCTTAGCAGTTAATCTGAGGTGTTATAAATGTCTGTATCTTTTTGTTTGTCTTTGTGCTTTGGGCAATCTGTCCTTTTATTCTGTTGTTATTTTAGAAAATGAAACAACTGCTCATGTCACCTGTGTAGTAGGTGTAATTTGTAATCTGTTTTTAAAATAAATATGATCTCATTTGAAATTTCATGGATGGATTTAGGACTGAATTCATAAAAAACATAAATAAGTAATCCTAATTTGCATGAGTAGCACAGTTGTATTTTTAGGAGCAGCTCCTTAACAATTTCTATTTTAGGACTTTGTGCTTGAAGTAATTCTAAAGCATCAGAAAATATTGACATTCAGTAAGGCACAAACCCAAGTCAGTCAAAGGTCTTCCCTCTTTATCTAATTGTTTGGGACTTCTGACTATTTTTTGTTGCAGCTTACCAAATCATGCAAAAAGCATGACTTTTTAAGGTTTTTCAAAATTATAACATTTACCAGTTGCTGAGTAAATGCATGTCATGTCATACAGCTGTTATGAAGTTCACTTATTTCATGAAAATTACTTCTGTGTCAAGCATTGACAACAACTTTTAACTTCCAGAAACCAAAGTCTGATGTTTTATTGTATTTTTCATGTTTATATCAGAGCATCACAATAATTACACTATAGTGGCGATTGGAAAAACTGTAGACATGCTTATTTTCTAACTCGCTCAAAATCACCTATTTGATGGGGTTTTTATTCTTATTATCAAAGAATGGCTGCTTATAATTAATAATTTAAAACTTGCCAAACTTCAGTTTTACTGTTCTTGTTATCTGAACATGAAAGGTGTTTTTCATGCTTTTAGAACAGTGTTTGTTTTTTGTGCTCTGAATTCAAAAATGGTTGGGGCTTATGTAGTCTTGAAAAAGAAGGCACCTACATTGAAACTGTTTTGACTGAGAATTTGAATGTGGCATTGTTGGGAAGTTTCAAAGTTATGATTCTCTTGGCAACTGCATCTTGGTACTGCACTTATAAGGCATAAGTTTAATGATATATGCAATAATACAGAAGCTTCATAGATCAGAACGACACTATTTTGCTTGTTTAAGAACTGCAGCATTGGATTTTCTGACTTTTTGTGTTAAAATTTTCAACAGTACTATATTAGCAAGTTTTTATTAGTGAATATATATTGTACTTCTGATTAGCAAATACTATATTTTCTTGAATCCAAAATAAGGTTTTTAATCCCCATTTAACTTTTGGAGGGGGAGTGTCCTAGCCTGTGGAGGGTTCAGAATTGAGATTATGGTTAGGGGTAGAAAGGTAAGAAAGCTTTAATGACTAAACAAAAACACAACTATGCACAGATAACAAAACAGCAGACAGACAATAATAATTTGCATTGGCAACTTATTGGCAGTCGCCTGTGATGCCTGATGTACAACAAGTTTCTGTTCTGCAAAGTTCAGTGAAGTCAGGCATCCCCAATCAGCGCTGTCTGAGGAGCACCCCGAAGGACCTTGGTATTCAGTCCTTGGGCTCCTCAAGATCTACGGGCCCACTGATTCAGGTCAGCAGGTAATTAGTCCCTTTCACAAAGCTGCATCTTCCTTCTAAATGATTTCCAGATGTGCCAGCCAATTTATAACTTCTGAGCTATGCTGATAACTTACAGCCATCCAGATTCTCCCATTATAATTATTCTTAGGACTGACCAATAGCAGTACAAGCCTTGCATTCTTCTGATAAAGTTAATTTTAACTATGCCACAGGGCCTACTATTACTACTTTCATAAGGCTTTGCTAAATTTACTAGGCCTCATACTACATACAAAGCCTTGCTACATTTTAGACTTTAATTAGGCTCTTAGCAACAATGTATAACTTAATATCTGAACAAATGACAGAAAAACACGTGGTCTAATCTTTATAGAGCCTTCAGCAAGCACCTTTATCACACAGACATAATTTTCAGCTGTCACGGCGGGGGGTGGGGTGCGGAACACAATGACCCCTCGTCTTGGATTCAAGCACAAGGTGGCAGGAGGGTGGGTGGCTGCTGTGGCTCAGACTGTGGCCCCAACCCAGGATTGAAGTTGGAGATGGAGATGGAGCTGCTTACCCCTGCTCCCTGCCCTTCACTGCCCCAGTCTGCCCCACCCGACCATATCTGCTCCACAGCCTTTGCCTCCCTGCCTGCCCACCCTGCAGCTTACCCTCCACCTCCAACTGTGGCTCAGGTTGTGGTGGGACTCCAGCTTGTGACATGGAGTGTGTGGTTGCTCTACAACCATGCAGCTAATGTGGTGGCAGTAGCTCTGGGGCCTGGCTGGAACTGCAATCACTGCATTAGCTGCTACTAGGTTGGGCTGGGGCTGGAGCCAACCACATACTCTGTTCCTTGGGTTGAAATTGGAGCTGGAGCATGAGTGAGAGGGTAAGGCAGCAGTGGGGGGACAGATGAGATGAGGAAACACAGGTTGAAATGGGCCATCTGGAAGCTACAGCTGGTGTAGAATGTGACTGCTCATCTTCTGATGGGAATAGGTTGCCAGGAGTGCATTAGTTCAGTACTCAGCAGCTTGCACTAATTTCCAGTAATCTTCTGGGTGCAACTCAAGGTGACCTACAAAGCCCAAAATGGCTAGGGCTGCCTTCTCCCTTATATTTTGATAGTTTGTAGGGTTGGAAGGGACCTGAGCAGATCATGAAGTACGACCCCCCTGCCATGGCAGGAAAGAGTATTGGGGTCAAACTACCCCAGCAAGGTGTTTGTCTAGCCTTGTCTTAAAGACCCCCAGGGTAGGAGCCTGCACCACTTTACTTGGAAGTTGGTTCCAGATCCTAGCCGTCCTGACAGTGAAGTAGTGCCTCCTGATGTCTAATCTGAATTTACCCTCTGCCAGCTTGTGACCATTATTTCCAGTCACTC
>NW_017728918.1:31358246-31367867 GCF_001723895.1 Crocodylus porosus | reverse complement strand
TAGCCTCTCCTCGTAGGGCCTGCCCTGCTGCCCCCTGATCGTGTGAGTGGCCCTCCTCTGGACCGTCTCCATGTTGTCCACGTCCCTCTTGAAGTGCGGCACCCAGAACTGGACGCAGTACTTCAGCTGCGGCCTGACCAGTGTTGCATAGAGGGGTAGTATCACCTCCTTGGACCTGCTTGAGATGCATCTGTGAATGCATGACAAGGTATGGACAACCTTATGTTCCATCTCAATCCCTAAGGTCAGATGAGAACAACTTCCTGTAAGCACCATCTGTACATCAAGCTTGTTTAGTGAAAATATGGGAAGTTGTTCTTGGTCATTGTGTCTCAGCTCTGGAACTTTCTCCTTCTTGAGGACTGTCAGAGCTTGAGCTGGGATACCCTCAGATAGCATTGTAAGACCTTTTAATTTGGGCAGGTGTTGCAGGGCAGTAGGGTGCCTGGTCCTTTAGGGGCATAATCTGCCTAGGGAGAGAGCCCTAGGAGCCAGGCAGAAACCCCATGACCTGCCCTGAGAAGAAGACCAGGATGCACAATGATTGAATATAACCGAGCTCGAGATGAGGGGGAGAATATACCCCCAAAATAGAGAAGAGCTCTTCTGAAGGAGAAAGGATGCTCTGGCTATCTTACTTCAGGGCTCTGATTGAAAAGAGCGAGCATGGGGGCAAGTCCCAGAAATGGTAGTGTAGATGGATTCTGTTGATTCTAGAAGAAGGAAAGCTTGAGTGGCTGAAATTCCACCCTACCAAGGTTGGTTAATGTGGGGGAACTACCCTGGTATTCAGACCCATGGTGGGGTAGCTCCCATCAAATCCCACATGGTGCATCTTTGGGTAGAAGGGGAGTAGTAGGTGCCTGAAAACCTCCACCTCCGTGTTCCAGAGTTGTTGGGTGGCAGAAGAAAGAAGAAGAGAAGCTTAAGGAGAAGAATGCAGGGTGACAAAGAGTGAAGACCCACTCTGGTGAGTTTGGCCCTTAAAGGGGGAGGTGTGTTGCAGGGCACTAAAGTGCCTGCTCCTTTAAGGGCAGAATCTGCCAAGGAGAGGGCTCTAGGAGCCTGGTAGAAACCCCCCAGGTGCAAGTTATTATGGCAGCGGACTAATGAGGGAATTAGCCTGCACTTGCACCTGGTCAGCTGACCGGAAGAAGGCAGGGTCCTAGGCACATATAACCCCCAGGGCTGAGGCCAGCAGGAGTAGGTTCTCTGGCAGCAGCCAGGGGAAGAAGCCTGCAGAAAAGAACTACCCAAAGATGCTGTTGCTGCCTGATATGCTGCTTACAGGACTAATAGGGCTCCCGGAGCTCACCAGGTACCCTGAGCTACAAGGTACATAATGCTTCAGGAGCAGTTTTCCTCTTTTAAAGGGACAGAGTGCACCCTGCGCTGTTTGTGTTATGTTATAGCCCAGGAGCTTCTGTTTTCTGTCGTTATTTAAACTGGTGGACCAGACTGAGGCTACTGGGGAGGAGGAAGTCTCATTGGGGCATGCTACAGTGTGGAGACCCCAGTGCCAGTGGGCGCAGTGCCAGCGGTGCAGCGATAGGGGTGAGCAGACCCCAACACCAGGGGGTGCAGAGACAAAGGGGCTGCGGAGAGCCCAGCACCAGGGAAGCCACAGAGCCAGAGCTGCAGAGAGCCCAGTGATGATAGGAGGCTGAGCTTAGACTAAAGCCTCAGCGGGACAATGTTTGAATACCACCTGTAAGAGATGGGGCATGGTAAAGGAGCAGTTTTGGAGGCACACCTCTCGCCCATAAGGCTGAGGGTGTCCTGTGAGGCATCCATTGAGAGTGAGACCCAAAAAAGGTTTAGGAATCCACAGGGTTCAGTGGGGTCCATCAGGATCGTGTCCGAACATAAACTTGAAGGCAGCCTCCCTATTTATTACAATTACCAGCAAGACGTGGCAGACGAGAAAAAGGGTGCCCGTAGGGCAGGGTTGGCATGGTCACGGAGCCCTAGTGGCATGACGGCCATCCCTGGTGACCCCATGCCACGACACCAGAATTTTAGCAGGGGGCGTTAAATATTGGGACACTTCGGAGTTTTTTGTTTGTTACATGCTATTGTAATACTTTATTTGTACTTATAACTTATCTTCTTTATTATCAGCTACCGTGAGCCTTTTCTGGGGAGTACAGAATGTATCTCTAATAAGCAAACAAAGAAATGAATACATTCAGCTTAGACTCCACTATCATCC
Organism: Crocodylus porosus; assembly: GCF_001723895.1. Lineage (NCBI taxonomy): Eukaryota > Metazoa > Chordata > Crocodylia > Crocodylidae > Crocodylus > Crocodylus porosus. The sequence continues at coordinate 31,365,655 of NW_017728918.1, read as the reverse complement.
CTAGGTCCTTTTTTGCAGTAACACAGCCTAGCTGAGTATAATTAAAGCAGTATAGTTATAATAATCCCTTTCTGGATGATTTTATTCTGAAATTAAGTGCCTTCTTTGGTTTATGCAAACTAAGAAAGCTAGAAAAAGGTACTTGTACTGGAAAAATGTGTCCGCAAAGAAGTTAGATTGCTGTAAATTTATTTGTTTGAATTCACACCTTACTATATAATTAGGTTAACATTCCACATAAACTGATATATGTATCCCTTTTGTACTTCAGTTCTCATCCATAAAATGGGTAAAGTAGTTCATCTCTACATCATAGGGATGTTGCTAATATATATATGGAATTTACTCAAGCATAATACACCCCTGAATTTGAGATGACCCCTCAGTAATTAGATCCTGTATATGGAAAATTTATAAATTTGCTATAATTTTTCAGGTATAGAACCTAAATATTGGAGGGTTGTCTTGAATTCCTCCCTGCCCCCCTCCCTGCCCCCCAGCAGCTACAGCAGGGAAAGCAGTAGCTGTGGGGGGTGGGGAGTCAGTGGCCACCTTTCCCTCTGCCCCCTCCCACATACTCCCAGACTAAGGAAGTATGGGTTGGCTGAGTGGACCGTAAGGTGGATAGGAAGCTGGCTGGATTGTTGGGCTCAACATGTAGTGATAAATGGTTCAAGGTGTAATTGGCAGCTGGTATCAAGTGGAGTGCCCCAGGGGTCAATCCTGGGACCAGCTTTGTTCAATATCTTCATTAACGATCTGGAAGATGGGGTGCAATACAAGTTCACGGATGACACCAAGCTAGGAGGAATAGTAGATACAGTGGAGGGTAGGGCTAGGATTCAGAGTGACCTAGAAAAATTGGATGATAGGACCAAAAGAAATCTCATGGTCAGAGGGGAAAGAGGGAGAGATTGGGGAGTGGGGGGAAGGGAGGCAGAGGCTGTGGGAAGCTGGGAGTGGGGGGTGCAGGTGGTTGGGGGTTAGGAAGGCTGCAGGAGAAAGAATCAGAGAAAATTAGGGTTGGAAGGGATGAAGCAACCCCCTGCTTGAAGCAGGACGGTCCCCAACTAGATTGTCCTAGTCAAGAATTGGTCTAGCTGGGGTAAAAAACCTTCAAGGATGGAGATTCTAACACTTCAGTAGGTAACCCGTTCTGGTGTTTCACCACTGTCCTAGTGAGAGAGGTTTTTCCTAATATCCAACCTAAACTTCCCTTACTGCAACTTGAGATCATTCCTCCTTGTTCTGTCATCTGTCACCATGGAGAACAGTCCAGCTCCACCTGCTTGGGAACCTGCCTTCAGGTAGTTAAAGGCTGCTATTAAATTGCTCCTTAGTCTTCTTTTCTGCAGGCTAAATAAGCCCAATTCCCTCAGCCTCTCCTCAGAAGTCATGTGCTATAGCCCCTGAGCCATTTTTGTTGCCGTCTGTTGATTTGACTCTAACTTGCCACATGCTTTCTTTAGTAGAGGGCCCAAAACTGAACACAGTACTCCAGATGTGGCCTTACCAGTGCAGAATAAAGGGGAATAATCACTTCCGTCGATCTGCTGGCAATGTTCCTATTAATGCAGCTTAGTATGCCATTAGCTTTCTTTGCAACAAAGGTGCACTATTGGCTCATATTCAGATTACTGTCCATGGTAACCCCCAGGTCCTTTTAGATACATAGAGATGAAATAGGATTTGGTCCTATGCCCGATAATAACTGTTGCCCTGATCAGGCCCATTTTTGCATGCTTTTAAAATTACAGGCAACAAGACATGATTGGCCATAATCATACTTTATTGTTAAAGAAACATTTAAGAAATAAAAACAATTCGCTATTTACATTATCTTAGGAGGAAGAAGGATACCTCTAACTTCTACTGTGCTAAAACAAATATTAATAAAGTCAACTGCAGATCATTCCTAATGTCATTACAAACAATTAGCCTAAGTATTTATTAGCAGGCTTTCGCATATTTTAACACAGTTATGAAGACGGTTTCTTAGTTTTATTGATTGCTGATAGAAAGAAAATATACAAAATTTATATGGTGCTCAATCTATGTATGGCTCACAGGCTAGATCTGGCACATGGACCTGTCATCTGCCCCATGGGGCTCCTCATGATTTTGGAAATGTTCATGTCAGGGCAGTAGCAGCATTAATTGCCATGGCTGTGATGGCAGTTAATGTTTCCACTGCTCTCCTACCCCCAAATTTCCAGGCTTGTAGGGAATAGCATAACAGAAGGGAGGGCGACTGTGGCAGCTGCTGTGGGCATTGTCTTTTGTCAGGGGATGCAAAGACAGTGTCCACTGTAGTGGCTGAGTCACTGCCATTGGCATGGTAGCATTTGACGCTGCCCTGTGTGTTGTGGTACAAAGCTGTCCTGCTTTGCTCCTTCAGGGGAGCCTTGCAGGCCAGATGACATGGCCCCCACATGCCAGATTTGGCCTGTGGACTGATCCCATGTCACTTATTTGTCCCACAGGCACCTCTGGTATGCACTATGTGGGGTACCTACTGAATCTTTTTATGTCTTGTCACATACATTTTTCATATACACCAAATACAGAGAGCCAGAGTATCCTATATGTCATTCATCATACAACAGAGATGCATTGTTATAAATTAATCAAGAGTTTGGTCAGCATGCATTTGTGTACTAGCTCATATGTACTTCTTTTCTCAGGTGTTCCACTTGTGTTTTGAGTGATTTTTGATTGGATTTATTTATTTTTTTTAGTACTGTGCCAAACCCCACAGCCCCAAGAACTGGGGCACAGGAAGCTGAAAAGGGTAGTTCCCACTTTTATATAGAAAATGTTAGGTGTTAGGGTCACAAGCCAACGGAGAAAGGAACAGGTATAGGTAAGTAAACATTAACATTAAGGTACACACACATAGGAACTGGATAAGAGGTAGTAAGCTGTGGTGAATTCACTCAGCAGGTAATAGGTAGTGAGCGCTACCAGTGTGGTACATATGCTCAAGGAACCTTAAACCCTCCCGTGCCTGCAGAGATGCTTCCAAACCAGCCTCTGGTCCTAAGAGTGCTCAGTTGTCTCTGGCCACGTGTTTCCCTCTGGCGCTGCATCCCGGGCTCTGCCTGCTTCTTACCTCCTTTCCCTTTGTCTGTCTGCTCCCAGTGTTTGATGGGGGGTTGTAGTCTACTTGCAGTCAGCACAGCTGGTAAGACTTCTGCCCAAGGACCCCTGGGAGTTGTAGTCCAAATCCAGTCACCGGGGCTGCTCTACTGCTGTCCCACATTCACATTGCAGTGTATTACATTCAGTACACACAGTATATTGCAGTACTTCGGTTTCAGCCGTTTGTTAGGGTAACTTCATAGGGTTTGATGTTGTTGCAGTTGAGTTTTGCTGCGTGTCTTGTTAGTGTTACTGTGAGACTGACCGGCAGTTCTTTCACACCCACTGAGCCTCTCACTCCTAATGTCTCCTTAGTTTGCTGTCACAGTTCTTGGGCTCCAGATTGGCTCTAGAATTCAAGGCAAACAGTTGGCAATCAGTACGTAAATGCTTGTGTGATCACAATTTTCCTGTCTTGGGGAAGAGAGGTTTTTGGAAGATGAAGCCAGCTCTATCTGTTCTGCTGTGTTTACTACTGTTCTGCATTCCTTTATGGAAAGCTCTTTGATTCCAAGTTCCAGTGTTTTATTTTTTGGATACCAAGTGTTAGAAATGCTGCTGAGCCAACTGCGTTTTTCATAAAAGCAAGCTTATGCCACTTGATGGTACTTCTCTAGTTGATTAAATTGAGTCAGCAACCTCTGAACAGAGTCTTCTACTGGAAAAATGGTGAACGTGACACAAGGTCTTGAGGGTAGGAGACAAAGCAGCGAAAGATCGAGGGCTCTTTCAGACTGTCATTTAACTGATATTAATCTGCATCCTGCCATTGAGTGAAGCTAACATTGAAACTGGGACAGTTATATGAGCGTTAACTGGTGATTTTAAAAATAAAATATTTTAAACATCTAGCATTGGGTAATAACGCATGTTTCCTTTTTTTCCTTTTTTTTTTTTTTCAGGTTAAACCAGTAGTTCATAGTGCCATCCGGGTTCCTTCCAGATGGCAGTTGTTTTATAACAAGCCACGTAATATCAAGTAAGCTCTTTGTAAATCATATCTTTAAATTTAGGTTGTTTGTTTTCTGCATGTAAATATATACAGAACCCCCAAACATGTTCAGTAGAAATATAAATGCATATAATGGAGCCCAGATACAGTAACATTACTTTGGGAGGGGCAGAGTAAGACTCTATAAGGTTTTCCAAATAGTATTTAGGCATGTATTCCAGCCCCATTGGGAAGGGGTTTGTTAGGCGCGGTATCATATTAACAAGCCTGTTGTATGCTGCCTGTACTGTGTATGTATGTATCCAATGACTGTTTATAGCAGGGCTGTCCAATTTTTAAACCCCTGGGGACTACACCAGCAGGGGCTGCATGCTACCTGAGCTGCACCAGATGTACTACACTGATATGCTGTACCAGGCACCCTCCTATTCTGTCTCACAGGCATCTGAGTACACTGCCCTGGCCTCCTCCCCCCCCAGTTGCAATGCATGCCTACATGGGTACCCCTCCCTGCACTGCAGCACCATGTTGGGCACAATCCTCCCTACACACACGTTGCCCCAATGCTCCCCTTCCCCTGGACCCACCATCAGCTCCCTGTGGTGCCACACTGCCCTGGCCCCTAGAGCAAAGGTAGGAAACAGCAGTTGGATGAGGGAAGGAGGAGCCTGGAGACTCCAGCAGCTATTGTTGGAGCAGTGTGGAGAATGGCAACTGGGTGAGAACCTGGGAGCTGTACATTAACCTTCTGAGGGCTGCTTATGGCCTGTGGGCCACCAGCTGGATAGCGCTGATTCACAGCAAAATGCATAACCAGCATTGAAGCATGTGTTCCTTCACAGGGCCACAGTCAGCTGTGCTCTTGCTTGCTTACTTGGGGCCCTTTCACTCTTAATTGTCAGCTTCAACAGGACAGGTGGAGAATGGTTTCAGCTATGTATAGTCTCTGTCTAGCATACTGTCCTGGGACTTGGGAGACCTGGGTTCAAATCCCCTGAGGGCAAGGTAGACCTATGGCCAAGGTGTCTCATTGGCACATTCAGTGGCGACATGTAGTGGGTACATGGGAGTGCACGCGCACCCCCTGAGAGCGCTGGTGCACCCGTTGACCGGCTGAACTCCCTGCTTAGGTGGTGGGGGCAGGCGGGAGTGCTGGTACCCCCCCATGAGTGCTGGGTGGGGAGCGGGAGCATCAGATGCAGCATCGCGGCCACTTCTAGGAGTACTGCAGCCGCTTCTGGGAGTGCTGCAGCCGCTTCTTAGTCAGCGAGGTTGGTCATGGGGGGACCCCCCATGGTCACTGACTGGTTGCTGAAGAGGGACGTGCCCCCCTGACGAAGGTGGTACCCGTTGCCCGTGGGCACATTTCTTAACAACTAGGTGATTAGGCAAAAAGTGGGTTACCATTACCATCAAGAAGTTGCCAGCTATGGGGTTTTGCTGACTACAGTTTCAGTGGACTCTTGCAAATGTATATGCTCTTGTGGTGAAAGTGGATGGCAACAGAGTATAAATGAAGTGAGATGTTTAGGTGGCCATCTTGGATTGGGTATGAACATGAGCAATGGGTAAAGTTTAGATATGTAGGGGCTAAAATGATGAAGGAATGTAGATTTTAAAGCAGAATTTGAGCTGTTTTATTAGAATGAAATAGAAACACAATCAGTTATTTAGATGCCTAAAATATAGAAGTACTTCTTAGACCAGGGGTGGCAGTCATTTTGGGTGGAGGGCTGCTTAACGAGGTTTGGTGAGTTTTTGAGGGCCGCATGGGTAGCCCCGCCCCTTGAGTTGCTTCGTCCCCTGGTCTCCTTCTTGGGACTGGATGTCCCACCTCTAACCCTTGGCCTTTGGCACCAGAAGTCTCTCCCCCTTGCCTCCTGGAAATACTCCTTTTGCAGGGGGGGCTGCCATCTTTGAACCAGAAAAAAAACAAATCATACATTAAAAGTCAAACACCTACTATAATATTTTTATTTTATTACAAAAAATATTTTTGTCATGATTTGTGTTTGTGTACTGTATGTAGAGGTGATTACATAATAACTAAAAAAAATTCTTAGTTTTGTATGCTGCTTGGGGTTGGGGTTTGTGTGTATGGGGGGTATGGGTGTGCGTGTATGGTGGACTGTGGGGGGGTATGGGGGATGTGGCTGTGTGTGCGGGGCATAGGTTATGTTGTGGGGTTGTGGGGGTAGAGTGTGGGTATGTGGCATTTGTGGGATGAGGAAGGGTGGGGAGGTGTGGGATCCCCCCCACTCTTTCCCCATGCCTCAGGAGCAGGCGGGAGCACTTGTGCCTGGTGGTACATGGCTCCAGCCAGTGCTGTACATTGCAGTGAGGAACACAGCCCCTGCCAGGCCGTCTCTATTGCCGGCACTCTCCATCACACACGTGTAGCCCCTGCACTCGTGTGGATGCTCTGGAGTTGGTTGCTGTTGTCACTCCCTGCCGTGCAGGTCCTGGGCGAGAAGGCACCCAGCTCCAGCATGTGGGGCATCCCTCCTGTGGCACACAAGTGCGGGGGCTGTGCTTGTGCGGTGAGGAGTGCCAGCGAAAGAGATGGCCTGGTGGTGGCTGTGCACCCCACCACAATGTGCAGCACTGACTGGAGCCACATGCTGCTAGGCACAAGCACCCAAGTGACCCTGCCTGATGCTGCTGCTGCCTGCAGAGGCTGCACAGCATAGGTGGAGTATGGGAGAGGAGTCCCTACATCCCCCCCCCATCCACACCCATGCCCACACCCTGCCCACCCAAGCTCTGCACTGCCGCCAGCCTCAGCCCCACGCTCCATGCTCCTGCCTAGCTGCAACTCCATTCCTGATCCCACCACTTCCTTTTCTGCTGCCCAGAGTGAGCAGGACACCAGAGAAGCTGAGCAGGTCCCTGGCAGCTGCAGCAGCAGTATTGGCTGGGCCAGGCCCTTCCACCCACAAGGGTGGGAGTGAGGTGCAATAGGCTATGTTGGGGCATGTATATACACAGGTGCCTCACTTCTGCCCTCATGGGTGGAAGGGCTGGGTGGAGTACAGTTTGTTGGTGGGTGCCATTGGCTGATGAAAGTGCCTGATGGGCTGGATCTGGCCTGCAGGCTGTATGTTGCCCTCCCCTGTCTTAAGACATTTGAGCTATGATATAGGATCATAGAATCATAGAAGTAGGGTCGGAAGGGACCTTGTAGATCTTCAAGTCCAACCCCTCGCCTGGGCGAGAGAAAAGACTGGACTCAAATGAGTCCAGCCAGGTAGTCATCAAGCCTCTTCTTAAAGATCCCTAGGGTAGGAGCCAGCACCACTTCCCTAGGAAGTTGGTT
>NW_017728918.1:31339003-31356908 GCF_001723895.1 Crocodylus porosus | reverse complement strand
GCCCTGAGTATCGTTTCCTTAAGGAACGGCCACTCATCCTGGACACTGAGTTCCCCTGCCCTCAAGGACCCCAGCGCCTCTCCCACTAGTCTCCTCAACTTGTTGAAGTTGGCCCTCCTAAAGTCTAGGGCTACCGTCGTGCTGCAGGCCCTTGACACCCTGTGCTGGATGGTGAATTCCAGCAAGCAATGATTGCTATTGCCCAGGTGGTCAAGAACCTGGAGGCCCCTTACCCATTGCCTGTGGCCAGGACCAGGTCCAACAGGGCATTTCCTGTGGTGGGACCATGCACCTCCTGAATTAAGTGGAGGTCCTGTATCTCAGCCAGGTACGTCCTGGAATGGTCCGACCTGGTTGACTGTTCCTCCCAGCAGTTGGAGGAGGAATCACCCATGACAACTACATCCCTTGCCTTAAGTGCCTCTGCAAGCTGGCCCGAAAATTCCCGGTCCAGCTCCTCCCCTTGGTTGGGGGGTCTGTAGTAGACCCCCACCGTCAAATCACTCTCCCCACAGCCCCCTTGAATCTTGACCCAGAGCACTTCAGCCTGCCCTTCCTCTGACCCCATTCTGCTGGCAGAGGATGTGTATGCCCCACACCCCCACCTTTCCTTCTTTCTCTATCCCGCCTGTAAAGCCTATAGCCCCTAATGCTTACTGCCCAGTCGTGGGACGAATCCCACCACGTTTCTGTTATCCCTATGACGTCTGGGTTTGAACTAGCTATTCTGAGGGCTAGTTTCTCCTGTTTATTCCCCATACTGCGAGCATTGGTATATAGGCATTTAAGGCCTTGCAAGACTGTGTATGCCACCCCCTGATTAGGGAGACTGTCTCGGCCCCTGTTCCTTGCCTTAGCACTCCTTGCCTTAGTCACCTGTCTTGCTCAGATGGCATCTCCTCATCTTCCTGTGGCCCCCTCCCCCAGCAAGGTTAGTTTAAAGCTTGCTGTAAGAGATCAGCCAACCTGTAAGAGAAGACACGCTTGCCTTTAGGAGAGAGATGAAGCCCATCCCACCCCAGCAAGTCCCCTGCCCGAAAGCATGGGTCATTATCAAGGAACCCAAGGCCTGCCTGGCAGCACCAGCTGCATAAGCGCTGGTTGACCTCACCAGTGCAGGCCTTGTGTCGCCGTCCCCGCCTACTCAGAAGAAGAGAGGAGAATACCACCTGCGCACCCGTCTCCTTCAGCTTGTCTCCCAGAGCCTTGAAATCCTTCATAATGCGATCAGGGTTGCCCCTGGCCCCGTTGTTCGTACCCACATGGATGACAACCATGGGGTACTGGTCTGCAGGTCAGATGTAGGCCGGGATCCTTTCCGTGATGTCCCTGACCCGAGCCCCAGGCATGAAGCAGACCTGTCGTGTCATGGGGTTGGGCCGGCAGAGGGGACCTTCCAATCCTCGTAGGATGGAGTCTCCAATGCGAGGACCTGGTGTTTCTTCCTCCTCATGTTCGCTGTCCGCCCATTCTCTGTCACGTGGGGAGTGGGATCGTCCCCGCTGGAGGCAATTCCACTGTCCTTCTCTGTCACAGCTGCCAGGGCATCAAACCTGTTCCCCAGCTGAACCTGGGGAGCTTACACCGCTCTAGGCCTAGCAGCTCTGGATTTGGGCACCTTCTTCCACTCCTGCATTGGATGCGTCTCTTGTAGGGGCTGTACAGTGGGTGACTGGGCCTGCAGAGAACAGAAATAGGCATGTTTCAACCTCTGCATCCCTGATCCCCCTCAGCCTGCTCACCGCAGCCTTAATACCTACTAGTTTTTTTTATGACCCTTAATTTTTGCATTATAGCAATAAATATTAAATTCAATTTACTTTCTCTTCACCATTTAGTATTTTATAGACACTTACCATCTCCCTTGTCAGGTGTCTCTTTTCTAAACTGGATAGGCCTAGCATTTTTAGTCTCTCCTCATATAACAGCCTCTACATGTTTTTCATAAATGCTAGGGTCGGAAGAGACCTCAATTGATCGTTGAATCCAACTCCGTGCCTGTGGCAGGAAAAGGTGATGGGGTCATGTGACCCCAGCCAGGTGCTTGTCCAGTCTCTTCTTGAAGACCCCCCCAAGGTAGGGGAGAGCACCACCTCCCTTGGAAACCTGTTCCAGATTCTGGCAACCCTAACCATGAAAAAGTTCTTTCTGATGTCCAACCTAAATCTATTCTCTATCAGCTTGTGGCCATTGTTTCTGGTTATTCTAAGGGGTGCCTTAGTAAACAGAGCATCTCCTATTTCCTGCTGTTGCCCCAAGGCCCAAGCCCCCTGCCCTGGTGAATTTGTATACTGCCACAAGATCCCCCCTCAGCCTTCTCTTGCGGAGGCTGAAAAGGTCCAGATCCCTCAGCCTTTCCTCACAGGGCCTTCTGTGCAGGCCTCTAACTATACAAGTGACCCTCCTCTGGACCTTCTCAAGGCTGTCCACATCCCTCTTGAATTGGGGGTGTGTGTGGAAGGGTCCCCCGCAGGCGATCCTGCTGACCCGTAAGTGGCAGGGGCGCACCACTGACACTTCTGGGACAGTACTGGCACTTCTGGCAGAGCCCCCACTCCCCAGCCAGTGCTGTCATTAGGGGGTACCAGTGTTCTTGCCTGCCCCCCTGTCCAGGAGCGCTCATTGACAGGGGGTGCAGCAGTGCTCTCAGGGAGTGCAGGAGCTCTCCCATGCATCCCCTACACATCACCACCATTTACTAAGGCACGACAAACTGCGGTTAGCTCTGCTAATTACTTCGTGACATTGACGACTCATATTCATCTTGGAGTTGACAGCTACTCCAAGATCTCTTTCCAGTGCTGTGCTGCTGAGAAGGTCACCTCCCAGCCTATAGGTGTGCTAGTGATTCCCTCTCTTTAGGTGCAGCACCTTGCACTTGTCCTTGTTGAACTGCATCCTATTCTCTGCCCACTTCTCTAACCTAGTCCCGTAGTTTGGAGTCTTCAGCAAATTTGGACAGAGTGCTTTCCATGCCCTCATCCAGGTTGCTGATGAAGATATTGAACAGCACCAGCCCAAGGACTGAGCCTTGGTGACCCCACTGCCTACATCTATCCAGGTCAATACCAACCCGTCCACCACCACCCTCTGGGTATGACCCTTAAGCCAATTTGCCACCCACATGACTGTAATTATCTGTGGCACAGCCATTCAATTTCTTTATGAGAATAGGTTGGGATATCATGTTGAAGGCCTTCTTAAAGTCCAAGTAGATGACTTCTATCTTGACTCCTGCATCTAAGCATTTAGTAACCGAGTTATAGAAGGAAACAAGGTTAGTCAGGAAGGATCTACCTGCTATGAACCCATGCTGGTTGCCCTTCATCAGTATATTACCTGCTGGACTCCTACAAATGTGATCCTTGATAATTTTTTCAAGGATTTTCCCGAGGATAGAGGTGAGACTAACTGGTTTATAGTTACCCAGATCCTCCTTCCTCCCCTTCTTGAAAATAGGGACCACATTGGCCCTTTTCCAGTCCCCTGGGACCTCACCTGAGCACCATGAGCGCTCAAACAGCCATGCAAGTGGCTCTGCTATGATACTGGCTAATTCTTTCAGCACCCTTGGATGGAGCTCATCCGGTCCCACTGACTTAAACACATCTAGCCCTTCCAAGTGTCTCTTTATTATGTTGGTGCTAACAGTGGGCTAGTGTTCCTCCTGCTTCTATCGGTAATGCGTTTGGGAGATTTGTCTAGATCTGTGTTCAAGAATACAGGGGCAAAAAACTCACTGAAGAGCTCTGCTTTGTCCCTCCTATCTGTCACCAAATGTGGATGTGGCATGGATTTTTAAAGGAGCATAATACTTTCTGTTTTGTTTACCATTCCCTTCTTAATAACAAGTCCTAACCTTATATTTAGAACACTTAACCTCATAGTCAGAAAGTTATTCCTAACCTCCAACCTAAATTTCCTCTGATGTGGCTTGAAGCTATTATTCCTAGCCCTGTCCCATGCAGGCACAGAGAAAAGCCCATCTGCCTCCTCATAATCATCCTTCAGGTCTTTGAAGACCATTATCAAGTTCCCCTTCAGTCTTTTCTTCTAAAGAGTTCAGACTAACCAGTTTTCTTGGCCTTTCTGCATAAGTCATGCATTCAAGGCCTATAATAATTTTTGTTGCTCTTTGCTGGACTTTCCAAACTGTCCACATCTTTCATGAAGCGTGATGCACAAAGGTGGACACAGTACTCCAGGTAAGGCCTCATCACTGCAAAATAGAATGGAAGAATCACTTCCCTTCATTTGCAACTGTTAATACAGCTCAGATGCCATTAAGTTTTATTGCAACAAGGATACATTTTTGACTTGCATTCAACATCTGTTCCAGGTCCTTCTCGGCAGTACTGAAGCCTAGCCAGTACAGTTCAGTCTGTATTTATGCAATAGTTCCATCACAAATGCAGGACTTTACACTTATCCTTTTTGAATTTCATCTGATTGTTTTTATCTCTAGTTTATCCAGGTCATTCTGAATCCTAGTCCTACCATCCACAATGTCTCCACTCAACTTAGTGTCATTTACAAATTTGCTGCGTATACATTCAATCTCATCATCCAGTCATTCATGATCAGTCTTTCTTGGGTAGATTCTGCTAACAGAACGTTGGGGTGGATAGACAGATTAAGTCATCAAATACATTTCCATGAACATTCCATACTGCACTGTATTTTCTAGTGCATTGTTTAAATATTTCCAGGAGTGGATGCTTCAAATCATGATTCAGGAAATTATCCTGCAATTATTTTATTTCCCACCATCAGGAAGTTTTTTCAGTATATTTTTCTTAATTTTATTCTATACAAGTTATGCCTTTTTGTAACATATTTCAGAAGATAAGCATTCTTAAAGTGTTACTGTCTCACCACTTTTTTTTTTGTAAATCCAGTTCTGTTTTAATGCATGATCTCTGTACTTTATATGAATGTACTAGAAATTCCACTAGATGGCCCCAAATATCTTTGAAAGCTAACTTGTATTATTTTTAAATTTTCTTTTGAACTGGCATTCAGGTATAAATATTTGCTCTTGATTAAAATTTGACATACTTTACTAGAACTCATACTAAGTTTTTTCAGTACTTAAAAAAAAATTAAACATGCCTGTCTGAGAAGCTTTGAGTATATCACAATATTTTTACCTACAGAGAGGATTGTGAATGCATATATAATTCAAATGTGCATTCACAAAATATGGTGTCCAGATGGTTTTGCAATAACAAGGAGTAAAGGGACAAGGTAAAAGTTAAAGGGATGCATGGAAGCCATGCCAAACAGGACATTTAAAACTGAACTGGACAAACTGGAATACATTAATAATTAGCAATTAATAAAAGTTTATATTGTCTTAACTTGTTAGCTGCCTCATGTTACATGTTTCAAGGAGAATGTAATGCAATACCATGTGTGATATAATGGAACTGTGAGGATGGTAGAAGAGAGAGATTTTGAAGTACAATAGAGCAGTGGCTCTCAACCTTTTTTGTATCAGGACCCATTTGTAAACATTGATGGCCAGTCCTGACCCAGTGCCCCTCACTCCCGACTTGGTGCCCCCCACCCCCAGGTCCCAGCCCCCCCAATGTGTGGGACAGGGTGTGGGGCGTGTGGGGCATGGGGAGCCCCAAGCAGCCCCTTCCAGACTTGAACTACGCCATCCTGTAAAGGAAAAGCCATGGTTTCCCACATTTTTCTCCTTTAAAGGAGAATCCATTTTTAAAGTTTGTTGATCCATTTTTAAAGTTTGTTCAGGACCCTTTCATATATTCTTGCAACCCACTTTTAGGTTGCAACCCATGGGTTGAGAAGAACTGCATGAGAGCAATACCCAGTTTTGCAGTACCCAGTCAGCATAAAGACTAAGTACAGACAGTCAAAAACCCCCAGGCTGATTCAGTCTTTGTAGGTTTCTGTATAGTGCATAGATTGAACTGATAATAAAGTGAACTGACATTCACTTTTGAAACCCGAAAGGCAGCCAGACTGATCCAGTGGCTGGGGGGAACTAGAGCACATCTCCCAGCTTCCTGGCCACTACTGAAGGCACCCAAATGCAACCCAGGGCTCATCCTTGATTGGCTCCTCAGCACACCCCCAGCCCCATACTATCCCCACCCAGGGGAGCCAGGCCCTCCAGCCCTGGGCTGGCTGGATCCCCCAGCCTCAGTGGGGGTTCCCTACCTCTGGCAGGGCCCCCGAGAAGGGGTTCCCTCCTCCCACCCCTTAACATGGGCGTGTAGGGCTTGGTCCCATGCCCACAGCTGAGAGAGGAACAGTTCCTCCAGCCTGGGGCTGGCTGGATCCTGTAGCCTCAGAGAGGGTTCCCTGCCCTTGGCATGGTCTTCTGCACCCTACTCCAGTGCAGAGAGGGGATTTCCCTCCCCCCACCCCTGTTCCATTCCTCAGTATGGTCCTGCAAACATGGCAGCACTTTAATTAAAGCAGCCACTCTGCCCCTGTCCAGTCCGGTGCAGGGCCCAGGCTTGCAAGACCATACTGAGGGATGGGACGGCTGGGGGGGGAGGTAGGGGGAAATCCCCTCTCTGCACCACTCGGAAGACCATGCCAGGGGATGCTAATGCATGAGATGCAGGAGCCTGCTGGAGTGTGGTGATTGTCATGCTCAAGCAGACTCAATTGAGTCTGCTCTGACATGCTGTAATTTCAGTGTGTTGGAGCAGCCTCTGTGCTTTTGTATAGGTGCACTGTGAAAAACGGGAATTGGGGCCAAGGGAACTCAGCTCTGCTCTCTAGGCTGCGGAAGTGGGGGTGGTGGTGGAGGCAAAAGCCTGGTAGAGGGGGCTTTCCCATCTCTGTGCCCTACAGACCCCAGCTGGTCCTGGGCTAGGGGTATGTGTTCCATGCGCCCGGGCTCCTTGGATGCAGGGCAGCTAGCAAGGGGTAGCGCTAAGGCAAGTCCAGCCTGGCTTGAGGGCCTGTGGAGGGTGGGGTGATAAGCCCCGCAGTGGGGCTTATCACCCTAGTCCTTGTGCTGTGCAGACCCGGGCTAGAGGGGCTTGGGTTTTGTTCCCCTGTCCCCCATCCTGCCAGGCAGAGGCTATGCAGAGGCTAGGTCTTAGAGGCTTTACTGCTTCAACTCTGTGAAATCAGGGGGCAGGGCCAGGCCTGCTCTTTTGGAGCAGCCCAGGCTGCAAAGCATCCTGGGATGCTGGGGGATTGTGAGCTAACTTGAATCAGGAGGGGATCTGGGACAGAAGTTCCATAAACTGATTTGACATAAATCAGTCAAGTCTAATACTACATCCCTCCAGGTTTATTTTAAACCGGTTTTGAACACAGAAGAGTAGATTGGATGCTTATCTTGCTGGGGTCCTATGACCCTGGCTGACTTCCTGCTGTTTGGGTGAGGGGCTGGACTCTTCTGAGGTCCCTTCCAGCCCTAATGTCTATGAAATCTATGAAATTTTGAAAGTGGTTTATATTCACTGAACTTCTGTTCTGTTACAGGTTTAAATGCGTTTCTGTCACTTAAATTGGTTTAAGTGCAACTTCTGTCCTTAGAAAGTGGCTGATTTAACAGTTCAGTGGAAAGTATTTTTCATATAGAAACACACTGTTGATATAAAAGCTAGCAAAGCTGGCTCCTATGCCAAGCTCCTTCTCTGGCCTGGGGTAAGGAGTTTGTCTCCAAAAAACTACATTTCTGGTTCAAGGTCAGTTACTGACCTAATGTCTCTGGTAATAGTTAGATCAGGCTCTGAGCTACTGTAAACAATTACAGGAAAAGTGGCTGAAACTTGTTTCTTGTATCTGCGTTTTTTCTGGAGAAAGCTTGTGGTAGAAGACTGAGCCCATAATTATAGTTATAAGATTACTACCTTCCCAGTGCTGCTCAGTACATTTGAACAGTTTTTGTGTGCATTTTTGTACATACAAGGAATTAAATAGATGTCTGTTGTACCTCTGGTGGGAACCGCAATATCAGTGGTAGTGTAGGGCAATGTGGTAAAGTTCTTCTGCAAGTAGGTAATGGATCTTGAAAGGAGAGGTCTTCAGAGAGTAGGGAAGCATCTTCATATTGGGCCAGGGTGACTTTAGCAGCCATGTTTTATATGGAACGATATGATTATTTGTGAGGACAGAGAGGAGGTTGCAGTATTATAGAGAGAACACAAGGATTTGATAAGTTTGGTGCTGATGTAGTGGAACTAGGATTTAGAGCACTGGCTGAGTTAAAAGGAAAGAAAGAAGAGAGCAACGGAATGGAAGAATAAAAGGGGGAAAGGAAACAAGGTTTTATTGGGATGAAAATGTTCTAAGTAGAGTAGTTTTCAAGAGGAGGATGGAAGCATGTGAACCTAAACACTTTTCTTAGGTGGTAGCAGTAAATACACTTCAGTGAATACTTTAGACATTAACTATGCTTAAAATCTTAAAACTATAGAATCTGGCACTTCACACAGAAAGGCTGTGTGGCATTTGTATTAATTGAAGTCAACAAAAAACAATGCTTGAATAGAATCTGCAACATGTTTTGTAACATGGTTCTTCCACGCACAGTTTTGTATTTTGGATGTGCTAATGGTTCCAGGCAGAATCATGTATGTAGGGCAGTTTGGTGCTGTGATACAAACATGTCTACAAATAATAGGCCAATGCTTTTCCATAGCTTAATATTATGGTTAATGTGATAAAATCGTAAGTTAACACTCATAACCTGAGTGTCAGCTTACAAAATTAATAAGAAAGTAATAAAATGTGTTAAACAGAATTTAAAGAACTAAGTAAGATTCTATAGAAAAATTAAGGTCAGAATGAATAACAGATCATATAAATAGAAGTACAATCTTTTAATTAATGTTTTTAACTTAGCTTTTTTGAAGAAGAGAGGAGCTCCCATTTCTCTCCCTGGTTTTGTTGAACTGTCCTCTGCTACACATAGTCATCTCCCAAGGCTCATAGATTTCATAGATTTCATAGACATTAGGGCTGGAAGGGACCTCGGGAGATCCAGCGTTTTGGTCGCTTTATTAGCCGCAGCATCGCATTGCAGGCTCATGTTCATCTTGTGGTCAATGATGACCCCCAAGTCTCTTTCTTCTGTAGTGCTAACCAACGTAGCACTGCCAAGCCTATAAGGGTGCTGCAGGTTTTTCCTCCCAAGGTGGAGAACCTTGCATTTTTCGGTGTTAAACACCATGAGGTTCTCGTCTGCCCATTTGCTGAGCTTGTCCAGGTCAGCCTGGATCACCCGCCTATCTTCTGGTGTGGATGCTTTGCCCCAAAGTTTGGTGTCATCGGCGAACTTGGCCAGTCCACTCCTGACTCCAATGTCCACATCGTTAATGAAGATGTTGAACAGTATGGGTCCCAGGACAGAGCCTTGAGGGACCCTACTGGTCACAGGGCACCATGATGAGTGGTTGAAAGGGTGAGCTCTCCCTATGCTATTTCAATGCCTGCAGGATTCTAAGGAGAAATCCTGTTATCTACAACAGAATACCCCGTGTCCTCTGCAGCGATTAGAGCTAAAACGAACAGTGAGAACATTCTCTCCAGTCAGCCTCTGCTTGGGCTGCTTCTGTTGGCTCTACTCCCCACTGATAATGGAAGACAGGAGTGTCAAGTTCATCCGGCCCCGTGGGCACACGGAGTGGCCTCACATTCCAGATCTGGAGTGGGTGCTGTGTGTGTTCGCATCTTGGAGTGGTGAAGCAGCCACCGCATGCAATGCAGCCCTTGTACAGGGAAGCTGCTCTGGGGCTCCAAGGCTATGCAGCACAGCTTTGCAACTGAGGCTCTGGGACCACGCAGTACAGCCCTGCAGAAGTAGCTGTAGGGCTGTGCTGCATACGCAGGGCTGTGTGGCACAAGGCGGCAATTCCAGGATGTGACTTCGAGCAAGTACTGCATGCAATGTGTGGAGCCGTCCAGCGTGCCTTGCATGCTGCCTATGGTTTATTATTCAGCACGATTTTCTTCTAAAAATGAGAGTCAGCCAAAATGTGATTCAGTTACTCTTACAATGGTGAGTAGGACACATTTTCTAATATGGACAGCAGTGAAACTAACCAATTGAGTTTATAATCTCTTTTAAAGACTGGGACCTTATTTTCTGTAGAATTTTTGAGGGTACCTTTGGACAGCATGGAGAGAAAGTAATTGCATTTTCAAGACTTTATTTTTCTTGGGTTGTCCAAACAGAAATATTTCACTACTGAATTTTTGTGTTTATGAAATGGACTAACATTTAAGCGGTCTTGAAACCTAAGTGGTTTAAGTGCCACTAATGATTCTGACTACATGACGTTACCAAACTGATATATTTTTGTCTTTCCCTTTTCATGTCTTTCATTACTAAAGAAACATATATATTTTTCTTTGACAGTGTTTTTACAAATGGAGAAATTCTCGTCCCACCTGCAAAATTTCTCATACCCAGATTCACTTTGAGAAACTGGGATAGTGTCCTTGCGCTATTGAATGAAAAAATTTTTCCTCGTTCAGGAGGTGTTCAAAGGTAGGACATACAGTGTGTAATTTAATAAAGCTATTAAAAATCCTAAGTCTGACAGTTGAGGGTTCTTTCTGTTCATATGCTGTACTAGTTGTTATGTTCTTTTAATGTTGGGTTGATGTTCTAGACATATATACCTGATTCAGGTAGTTTGGCTTCAAAGCTCTTGGTTTCCATTCAGATGAATCTGACTTGATTTTCTTTTAGGCCTACTCTGTAGAAATGTCTTTTCTGTGTGCAAACTTCTGTCCTTCCCTTAATTTAATGGTTCAGAGATAATACATACTTTTCAAACAGAACTCTTAAGGACTAGCTTTAAAATATAAAAACCTTTTAGTATTTACACCCAGAAAGTGTATTATAGCCTCCATGCATCGTTTAACTGAGTGGCTCAGGCTATCTTTCTCAGAGGGCCTCGTTACACCTTACACTGTGAGCTGCACAAATGTTGATGGGTGTTGGTGCTCGCTTCAGTTTGGATCAGTCACTTCAGGCCAGCAGGAACCTGGAGGACTGAAAGGTAAAAGGATGGAGAGGTTGCGGGGAGGGGTGGAGTGAGCCAAGGTATTGGGTGCTTGGGAGGGCCAGGGTAGGGGTGGAGCAGGTAGGGTGTTTACATGAAAAGGTGTAGCCTACATGTGACTGCATGTATAACAGGAGCTGAGTAGCATGAATCAGAGATGATTCTGCTCTGGAGTGGTGTAACTTGGAGCTTCATAACAAGTGCATAACAGTTTCAGGTGGTAATGTGTGGACAATCCAAGGGTTAAGAGCTCCAGGAACCACCCCAAATTACCGAGTAACAAGGCCCTTTGACTTCCTAGGAAAGTGTCTCATTCACATGTTTCTGAGCACGTGAAGTTTTGGCTTAAGATGGAAATTCTTTGTAACAGTTTCAAAATACAACTGGTATATTTTCTCTTTTCAGTTTGCTTATGTCTGTTAGGAACCATGCTTATTCAGAATTAGATCATTTTTCTGCTGTCCATACCCACCATGGTATATTATATGCATCTAACTGCAACTTAGAACTGTTTTTTAAAGCATTTCTGAGAATATACTACTTTTCACAAAGGACTAACCCTGTCCTAAGCTTGAGTTTTCAGCATAACAATTTTTTAATGTCTGTGCTCCATAGACAAACATATAGACAAATGTGTGGTCTTAAGAGTTAGATGACTGTCTCTACCTGTCTGTATGTAGAAATGTCTGATTTGTTTATACTACTGCAGCAGTTCTGTCCAGTAGTTTAGATAAACTATCACACTGTTGTGATAGACTTTGGACCTCTTCCTTTAAAATAGAGGGCAGCTTTTCAGCAGTTTTTTCTCTCTACCTGGCTCTCAATGTTCTGTTGATGTTGTATTGAAGTATGTGAAAGAAAATAGGGTTAGTCAAAGTAAGAAGTAGTTTTGTCCCCATTTCTTTGCCCAAACAGGTTAATGAGATTTACCACAGCTTTTATAAGAAAATTCATTATTTTTCTGTGATGAAGCAAGAATATCTTCAGCCACAACATAAGTTTTCAGGAAATTTGTCGGCTCTGTAGTAACTGGACATAGCTCTATTTAGTGGCACCCATTTGCTTCAGTTAAGAATCCATTCCTTTTTATCTGTTTATAACAAAATAGTTTTCTGTTGTTGCTATAGTTCTTGATCTATATCTATGGCTGTTCTTTTTTGTTTAATAAGAATTTGCTGCCCAGGGCTTTATAATCTATGGAGGTTGAGTCAAGGAAAGTTGATTTATCTTCCACGTTAACTAAATGTGTAAACTATGTGCGATAATTCTTCTGTTCTCTTGAACATAGCTGTGTGGAACATTAAAAAAAAGCCTGAAACCTGCACTACACTTGCACTACATGTTTCATTATTACATTAAACCAGAGATGGGATAAATGTGTTCTACAGCCAGATCTGGCACACCACACCTTTCTATTTAGCCTGCAGGGCCCCTAAAAAGTTTAGAAAATTAATATTTATCTGCCCCTGGCTGTCTGTCAGAGATGACAGAAGTCAGGGGCAGTAGGACCCTGGGAAGCCACCAGAAGGACCAAGCAGCTGCAGAAGCAAGGCTAGCCTGGCCTCACCCCAAGCCAGAAGCCCCATACCGAGCAGAGGGTTCTGGCCTGCTGGTACTGACCCTGTGCTTCCGTCTAGCTGTTGCTGTGCTCCGTGTGCCAGCTCTCTCCCACTCACCCTCTTGCTCCCACCTACCCCTTGCCTGCTACAGCCATTTGCCTGAGGCTGCCACTGCTTCCCTCCCACCCTCTGCAGTCACTCTGGCACCACGTGGCTCCCAGCTGCAGTGCTGAGCTGCAGGACACAGCAGAAGCCAGCCCGGCCCCTGTGATTCTTGGCTGGGTCTGTGCAATGCTGGCTGGGTCTGTCCAGCTCCTGCTGTGTCCTGCAGTCTTGGCTGTGCAGCTGGGACATAGTGCTGGAATGGCGAGCTGTTCTGGGGGGAACAGCGAGGCAGCAGAAGGGCAGTGGCAGCAGATGGGGGGAAGAGACTGAGAGCAGAAGCACAGGGTCACACCGGTTCCCCAGGGCCAGGAGCAGCAGGAGCACAGAGCTTGGGCTGGCAGGAACAGTGTGGGGGGCGCTGCCTGCTGCAGGGGGCTGTGGGCAAATCCTCCCTCTCCACACATGCCACAACCCTCCCTAGCCACCATTGCCCCATACACACACTCACAAACCCCATACTGACCCACACCACATATCCACAGACACACCCACACCCTCTCCCACACCCCAGATACCTAGACCCCTCCACAATATACTATAGTAAGACTTCATTTTAAGCTATTATACTATCACCTCTATGTACACTACACAAATATATGTAAATCAGGACAAAAATATTTTTTGAAATCAAATGAATGAATGTTGTAATAAATGTTTGATGTTTAGAATATGTTTTGGTATTTTTCTGATTCCAAGATGGCAAACCCTTACTTAAAGGAGTACTTCTGGGGGGGCAAAAGGAGGGATTTCCAGTGGCAAAGGTCCCAAGATGACCAGGAGGTGGGGCATCTGTCAAGGAGTGGAGTTACCCTTGTGGCCCTCAACGGCTTGCCAAAACTTGGTAAGCGGCCCTATGCCCAAAATAATTGCCTGCTTCTGTATTAAACTCTATTAATTGCAACCTCACAATATTTATATGTATTTCTTTTACTTACAGGTTATACACCCTGGATGGTCATGCTGTGTATGGCTCAGATAAGCTAGAAGATAATCATTATTATGTTGCAGGAGGCAAAGAAAAGTTTAAACATCTGCCATATTGGTGTTCTCCTAGAGTTCCTCCAGAGGTTCGGCGGTAAGCTCTTTCTAAATCCATTTTTATCTGGGAGGGCTTGATATTGCAGGATTCTAAGCACTCTGACCACTACCTAGCAAAGACCATAAATATATGCTTAATTTTAATCACATGAGTAACCTTGAGCCTATGGGTTTTGCTGGGTTAAGGTTAGAGCATTCAGCATCACTAATCTCATAGTTGCTTCCCTTACAACTGACAGTGTTTTGATTTTTTTGGATACAGTGTATTGCCTTGTATTTCTCGGTTTGACTTATTCCAATAGTATTCAAGTTTCTGTCCATTTTAATGATTTTGTTTTAATTCTTGTGGGCACTTGAAGGCCTGACCCTTTTAAGGTCTTTTGCCACTATTAGTGCTTAAACAGAAAAGGCATGGTGTATACTCTTTCTGTGATGCTGTGGTATATTTTTCCATAAGTAGCTTGATGCAGCTTCACTATCGCAACATCTCCCATTTTTATGTGTGCACATTGTCATAAATTTCTGAAACAAATATTGGCCAAAGAGTTAGCGGAGATGATTTAAAAAAGAACCATTCATAATTCATGTTGCTGCAGTGAAGATATATCTACATTTTCTCAGTTCTGTCTATTTTAAATCACAGCCTTAACGCAGTATTCAAACATTTTGTTTTGCTTTTATGTTCTATGATTAATTTTAAATACAGTTATCTTAATGCCATTCATAGCTAAGATGGATTTTCCATTTCTATGCATTTCAGTTCCAGGATTATATTACTGGAACAATTCAAGAGCTTTTATTTTTTTAAAAAAATGTAACATATAATATTGTTGATATAATTATTAAATTAGTTTTTCCCTTGGGATTTCTATGAACCTTTTTCAAGCTATAGCAGACGTCAGTTAAAAAGAAGGTACTGAGGACCCATTTTTGATTTAGTTTTCTTGTTTTTCTGGAAGTGCTGAGTTATGCAGTTTCTATAAAGTATCTCTCTGGGATGTATGTGGTTGACTGCTTTGAACTGATTGGTATATTGAAAATATAGTTTGAAGTATTAGACAATACTTATGGATTTTCTAGAGACCTTTACTGTAGCTATTTTTCTGTCAACTTTTAAAAATTGTCATTATGCAAAGAAAAGAAAAGCATCCATCATTTTTTGTCTTATTGTAGAACAGAATGGTTAGTTCAGGCTGTTTAGCTTATTTTGAGAAAATGTTACATTCAGCACATTCAATCGTTTGCTTTTTCCCTCTCTTGTGCTCATAATTTCATTTTTATTTTTATACTTCACACACAACTCTAAAACATTATTTTGCACTGGTTAATTGACGGAGCACATGGCTCAATGTGCCTTCTGATAGGATGATATGTGTTACTTCTTATTTCTTTTTGTGGATTTAATATCATGGTCAAGTCTGGTCTGAAGATTTAATTCACTAAAACTCACCTAGATTTACTGCAGTTCATCTTGGAACTCTTGAAGTTGGGTAGGACCAGGGGCTAGATCCAATAAAGGACTCAGGATGAGATTAACGAAGTGCTTCTGCCCCTGAATCTTTGAAACTCACCTCTGGGAATAGATTTCAGAAATCCGAGATAGCCACTTAAGTTCCACATACTTTAAATGGAGAGTCTTAAATACTCTATCTCAGGGGTGTCAAACTCACTGTATGTACTGGGTCAGATCTGGAATGTGGAGCTTCTTGTGGGCTGGATCTAGCCTGGGGCAATGGTGAGGTGGCAGTAGTGGTTGCTGTGGTAGCAGTGGGGCAGATGGCCATGAGCCAGGTGGCTGCTTGCCATGGTGGAGGCAGTGTAAGCAGCAGCAGAGTATGCAGAGGCTATATGGGCAAGGCCCTTGTTTGCTTCACTCTGCTGCTGGTGGCCATGTGCACCTGGGCCCCAGATTCTGTGGCAGGCCACTGCTTGCTGCTGGTTGCACCCTTAGACTCTCGCCCAGTGGTAGCTTGATGAGCTGGATGGAATGGTTCCATGGGCCAGATCCTGCCCACGAGCCATATGTTTGATTCCCTTACTCTTTCTCATACTGGCCCAATACTTTAGAGAGTTCCTTAAGTGTTCTTGGATCTGATGCTGAGTGTATTCTTACCTGAACCCATTTATTTTTTTATTAGTTTTCATTCTTCATCCTAATCTTTCCAAAGTGAGGCTGCTTATCATAAGAAATGGGTCAAATGGGCTTTTTGCTGCTATATACTGACAAGGCAAAAATCCCTTTATCTCTTCTCAGTTTATGGGGTTAAAGCTGAGGGCAGCTCATTTTCAAATAACACTTGTCAGAGTGCATCACTGAATGCATTTCCATTTGCTCTGATTTAGCTCAGATGCCCATTCTTGAAGGTCAGCAACTTTATTTTATTAGAGTGCATCGAGCTCAATCAGATGACCACCTGGAGTTCTGCCACACACTCATCCAGCATTATTGACTGGATATGTATCCTGAATACATATATTTTAGTAGTTATTCTTCGTTTTTTGGCTAATAAATAATGATTTCTTATAATCATAATTATGAGTCTTTGCTGGAATTGGTTGCATGAATATCCTATTTGTGATGTCCACTCTTGATGTGCAATCTGGACTTTTTTGGATAGCAGTCTTCGCTGAGGTTGCATGTCCACCTGATTTATCTTCTCTCCCTCCACATGAGCCCCCAAAGATAAAATAACCAGCCATGTTACTAAATCAGTAGTATAAATCCATTCAAGAAGGCAACCATTCTAAAAACATGAATTTAATTTGGCAAAGAAGTGTTCTTCCCTGGATAGATCTCTATTCCAAGTGATTAAAAGAACTAAGAAAGGTAGGAGTTAGGAGTTTTACTTAAATAGATTGCAGGATTGCTATCTCAAACTGCATATCAGACTTTGAGGAGACTCAAAGCCAGGGAGTAATACTATGAAAAGGGATGATCCTTTCTGTATCTCAACAAAGGAGGCACACAGATTGGGGTCTGTTTTAAATCCTGTTGTTATATGCTCTAGCACAGTGCTGTTCATGTATTGGCCCTGTGCTGTCCTCACATGCCTGGATCGGCCTGTTCCAGAATGGCAGTAGTTTCTGAAAAGGAGCAAAACCTTATGAAATGAGCTAATTAAAATTTTAAAAGTACCCCAAACCTAAAAAAAAAACCTTACTAGTGTGAGATAAAAAGATGAAAGTAGATTCCAGTACTGGATGAAAAAGTATGAAATCTCAGGCTTAGATCCTTGCATTGAATTCTGGGAGACTAGTTTCTTTAAAGGAACAGATAGTCCAGATGAAAGAAAATGCAAGATGGGTGGTCCTTTTGGTTTTATCTGATGAAGAGCCGGTTTCTTGCATTTCACAGGGTAGGACATTTTCTGGGCTTTACTGGGCCAGTTGACATCCTTGTTTTCATATTTGGGCACCATGGATTGAAAGATACAGGTCATGAACAGTTTCTGGCCCTGCCACCTTTTAAATCACTGCCCCCATCATTCAGCTGGGCAGTGCAGGTGTCAAGGGGAAGGCAAGTAGTTTGGCAAAACCCTCTACTTCTTCCCAAAAATAAAGACTGCTTGGTTTGGGGAAGAGGTAGAGGTGGTGGAAGCTATTCCCCTTATTTCCTGGATAAATCTGGGAGGGCAAGTGAGTAGTGGGGCAAAGTCCCTAGGTGGATTTTACTCTGGGGACATCAGTGTGAGAAGTGGGTAGGGAGCTTGCAGCACTGCTGCCTCTACTGGTCTACCGAATCGGATCTTTGAGAACTCCTGGCATTCTGGTGTAGTGCCCGAAGACTGGAAGAAGGCCAATGTGGTGCCTATCTTCAAGAAAGGGAGGAAAGTGGATCCAGCTAACTATAGGCCCATCGGCCTGACTTCTGTCCCAGGGAAGATCTTAGAAAAGCTTATTAAAGAGGCCATCGTAATGGACTGGCCGATGCCAACATCCGGAGGGATAGCCAGCATGGATTTGTTGCGGGTAGGTCTTGCTTCACCAATCTCATTTCCTTCTACGACCAGGTGACCTATCACCTGGACAAGGGAGAAGAGATTGATGTCATTCAATCATCATGGTGTGCTGTGACTAGTGGGGTCCCCCAAGGCTCTGTCCTTGGGCCCATATTGTTTAACATCTTCATTAATG
>NW_017728918.1:31332072-31338191 GCF_001723895.1 Crocodylus porosus | reverse complement strand
TGGACATAAGGAAGAATTTCTTTACTGTCCAAGCCCCCAAGGTCTGGAACAGTCTGCCAGCGGAGGTGGTTCAAGCACCTACATTGAGCACCTTCAAGAGTAAATTGGATGCTTATCTTGCTATGCTTATTGTCCTATGACCCGAGCTGACTTCCCGCCCTTTGGGTGGGGGGGTTGGACTCAATGATCTTCCGAGGTCCCTTCCAGCCCTAATGTCTATGAAATCTATGAAATCTACTGGACTCGTGGTGCCCAGGTGCTGAGGAGAGGAAGAGAGGAAGCAGTCCTGCAATCCCCCTAAAGTGTGAGAAGCCAGCAGGGAGTAGCTGACAACTTCTCCTTCTGTCCCCTCCTGGTCTGTGGTAGGGGCAGGAGCAGCTGCTTCCCCATGCCTTCTTCAGACTGGTGTGACCTTGGTGTCAGGAAGATTGGCGCCTTTCCCTCATCTCCATTTCTTCTGGTCAGTAGGAGGAGTTAAACCAGGAGACATAGTACAAATGGTCCTTCTCCCAGAATAAACTTTCCCAGGACCAACTTCTCCTTGGTTAGAGGTGGCTCATATTTCTCCCAGAACAGCCATTTTTTGTCCAGGAGAAAGGGCATGAACACGTGTACACTTTTGGTTTTTACCAGGAGAACAATGATTTTCCTGGTAGAAACTGAATTCTGTACATGGCCATTGTGTGATCTTGGGACAAGAATTCTGGCAGACTGAGCATGGGGATTATAGGATACTCTGCCAGGACCAGCAGGTTGAATTTTAAAGGTCCAAACTAAGCCTATAAATAACACTTGGCTTCTGTTTTGTCTGATCCGCATCAGTGCCTGGGACTAAAAATCATATATTTATAGAGAAGTAGGGCTGGAAGGGACCTTGAGAGGTCATCTGGTCAAACTGTGTGCCTGAGGCAGGATTTTCCCTATCAAACCATCCCATACAAATCCATTATTTTTAACTTTTTATCAGAAGTACACAGTCAGCCCTGACATGACACCCAAGATATTACACCCTAAGTTGACACAGGTAAAGCAGGGGAATCACAGTGGCCAACATCCTGCTGCTACAAAGGTTGTTAAAAAATTCTAGAGAGTTCCCGTAAAGATTATCACATTACCTGTTGAGAAGAAGGCATGGGGTAAAATTCCTTTCTGACCCCAAATATGGTGATTGGTCTGACCCTGAGCAGAGGAGCAAGACCTTCTAGCCAGGAAACTCTGGGTTTAAGTCCCAGCAGGAGCACTGGCACATCCCAGTCAAAGTCCATTCAAAAGTCCAGGAATGCCTAGGAAAAATATAGTCCTTGTCCAAAAATAATTGGAGAGTCTGAGTTCTTTGAAGCAGGATTGCTTATAGTTGGTATTGTTTTGTGTGATAAACACTCCTGAATATTTATGCAGTTTTCAGAACATTGACTAATGACATTTGGAAATACTATTTAAGATTGAAGACAGAGTAGATTTGCCTGTTATGGATTAACTAAATCAGTGATGCATAAGCTTTCAGAAGCCATAGCTTACTATTTGAGATGTTGTGAAGGTAGTGCTGAAAGCACAGCTTCTACATAGAAAGCAGTGATCAGAATATGAAGTGTAGGGAAGGGGGAAGGAGAAGGTGGTGATACTAATGGGAGAGGCAAGGTGGGTAGGAGAGAGAAAAACAAATTGGTTAACTGATTGAGAGGTAGGGTTAAGTTTAAAAAGGGGAGAGGGACTTGCTGCTTGGAACCTAGCAGCTGTAATTGTTATATGCTTATGAGCCTATAGCAATGCATGTGCAGTTAAACCTCCTCAACCTTAACCCTGTTTCCTTCATAAAGGGTGCCTATACATATGCTCTGCAATGGGATGGAATGAGGGGGGTGGGGCACATTTTAATTAGAGTGGTTCCTTAAAGGGTCTCTAATTAAAATGCCCTCAGTGTCTCACCTATTCAGTGTCCCACATTTCAAAATGTGGCAAGAGCGCTTTAACTAAAGCTTGTTTGATGAGCTGTAGTTAAAGCAGCCCCACCGCCATTTTGAAACACAAGGTGCTGAATACATGAGATGCTGCAGCACATTTGAGCCTTCAGGTTAGAATGCTCCAGTAGAATTGAGTTGGCTCCGACATTTTCTAGTGAGAATGCATTGGAGCATGTGTAAAAGTGAACAAAGTTGCAGCGATTTAGTTTACTCGTATCACTGCAGGCTCATGCATACACAGGAGCTGCAGCATAAGAACTGTACTCTCTCTTAGCCTTTCACCTGTACATAATCTGGGCAGATCAGGGCCAGGTTGGTAGTGGGTGTGTACACTGTTTATTTACCATTTTTGCTAATACAGTAAAATTAACAAAAACATTATATATAATATGATCATATATTATTTATTATTTTACTAAAAGCATAGAATGAGGTGATCCATTCTACCAGTTTACATAAAATTAAAACAGAACATAATATATGATGATGCAAAAAAAAAGAAGCAGCAGTGAACAATAAAATAAACAAAGGAATTCTATTTGATGTTGGCCCTTATGCTTTATTGAAGTAAATACACTTAAGGAGTATGGGGCAGGTTCTGAATTGTCCGAGAAGCTAAATTAAATCATTCTTGGTGGTCTTGCTTATTCTTTGAAGTTGTTACCCCATTTGAAGATCTTTTTAGGGACTTAAGTATAAGTGAGTTGATGGAATCATTCCAGTTCCTACTGGCTGCTGTTTACTTCCATAGACATCCAGTCACAGTGACTGGATTGTGTTTGAGCTTTGGGAATTGAACCCTCTTGTTCTTGCAGTTGATTCTTCCAGTCAATGTTTGAAGCACATTTGGTCATATTGTGTTTTCAGATGTTGATAGAATTTCTTCCTGTTGGCTTCTGTAGGGACTTTGCTCAAAACATGAATGGTATGATATAATCTAGGGACTAAAGTATGAAAGAAATCTTGCAGTGTTGTCTGCATATATTGAGCAGGGATCTGGGTTTTCCATTTTCCACAGAAAAATGGACAAAACCATGGATTTCCCAGTTTAATTGGAGGAAAATGCAGATTTTCCCTTTTAGCAGGGAAACCTGTGGATTTCCCCATTTTGCAAAGAGCTCTGCAGGCTGGCTGAGTTCCAGCCTGCAAGAGCTGTTTGCAAAATGGGCGGGAAGCCCCAGCCCTGCCTGGATGGGGAGGGAGAGGGGGAAAGGGAGGGACCCAGTGCAATCACTTACTGGAGGCTGCCTCAGGAGGAGGATCAGTCTTCATTCCTGGAGGTAAGTGGGGCTTGGGGGTTGAGAGGCAGGGCTGTGGGGGTAAGCTGGCTGGGGGCTGAGGGAGTGAGGATGTGTTGGGGGAAGACATGGAGTTGCTGTTGCCACTACTGTACCGCCTCCGCTGCACCTTGTGCCACTTGCCTGCGGCCAACGGCGAGAAAGCTGCATGGGACACAGGACACAGTAGTGTGGTGGTGGCTGCCACGTGCGTGACCCCCTGGGCAAGCAGGCATCTGAGACCTGCAGAGGGGTACTGTTGCCCTCACCTCTGCTCTGGGCAAGTGGTGTGGGGTGCAGTGGTGGCACTGCAAGTGGTGCTGGCGGCTGCCACCACGTGAGCAGAGGTATGGTGTGGGGGAAGCTGCTATCAGCAGTGCGGCAGCAGCGTTGTGGCAGTGGTGGCCACTGCTGCTGCTGTGCCCCACTTCACTTACCCAGAGCAAGGCCAGAGGGGTAAGGGCAGCAGTGCCCCTCAGCAAGCTGCACATGCTTGCCCAGACAGGGGCAGCAGAGGCTCACACTCAGTGGCCACCACCACACCACCATGTTCCATGCAGCTTTCCCACCGTTGACTGTGGGCAAGTAGTGGCGGTGCAGTGGTGGTAGTGGTGGCTGCTCTGTGAATCCCTCCCACCCCTCTGGCTGGGCAGTACGTGTGAGGCCCACAGAGGGGCACTGCTGCCCTTGCCTCCGCAGCCCTGTTCCTGGGAGCTGGCACAGAGTGAGTCGAGGTGCAGGGCAGGGGAACACTGCGGTGTGCTGCGTGGGGCTGGCAGTGCCCCTTGCCCCTCTGCTGCTGTGCGCCAGGTCACACTCTGTTCCCCCCCCCCCACCCAGACTGAGGGAGGGGAAGTTGTTGGGGAAAGCCCCACCAGGCCAGCAGGCACTCCATGTCTTCCCCTACCACATCCTTGCTCCCTCAGCCAGCTTCCCTCAAAGTGACGGTGGTGTGGTGGTGGCTGCTACGTACGAGTTTCCTCCTCCCCAGCTGGGCGGTGTGTGTGTGGTCCACAGAGGGGCACTGCTGCCCTTGCCCCCCCCCCACAGCAGGCACAGAGATGCATTCCTCACCCATTCTCAGTCTGCCCCCCAGCCCCTTCCTTTCTTCTGTCCCCCCATACATACCTACCCGCCAGGGTGTGTGTGTATGTCTGTGTGTTTGTGTGTCTGTGCCTGTGAGTATGGGGCTGGGGGGCATGAGCAGGGCTGGGGAAGCCGTGGGGGTGAGTGAGGGGCACTAGCGGGGTGAGGGCGGCCGGGGAGGGGGGCTTTGATTTTTATCACGGATTTTGGATTTTTTATCAGACAATTTGCAATTTTTTATTATAGAATTTTTTATTTTATTTTATTTTTTATTAGGGAAAGCCAGGATCCCTGATAATGAGCCTTGACTGCATTGATTTTACAGTCATTGGCCACATTGCAGATTTTGATATTTGGCTCCTGTGACACATTCATTTTATGGCATGATGGATCTGATCCCCAATCCCAACAATTGTGTTTCCTGCCATGCCACATGTATAGCAGGATGCATGATATTGGGATTGGGAGTCAGATCCCAACTGAGCTATTACTACTTGACAGTGCAGGAGGACCCTGAGATCATCACGTCTGCACTGGCAAGCTGTCTGCCTGCAGCCTAGCACAAACCAGTGTGGTGCTAGAGCTGGGACTGACAGTTAGCTGACTGTCAGTCTCAGGCCAGGGACCTCATGGGAGCCAGAGACTTCAGTGGGGTCCCAGGGCTGGAACCAATAATCATCTGAATACTGGTCTTAGGCCCTCCAGTGAGTTCCTGGGGCTGATGCCAACAATCAGCTGATTATTGTTCCCAGCTCTGGGACTGCACTGGGGCCAGTCTCAGAGCCCTGTGGGCCAGGATGTTAGAAAACCTCATATACAGCCCACCTTCACATGCAGTTTTCTAAGGTCCTGGTGCGCTGGGGCCCTGGGATTCTCTCCCTATTCTAGAGTCCTTGTGGCTGGGATATATCAAGTACTTTGTTTCACAGGGCTCTGGGAGCTTCAGAACAAGGCAGTCCACTTGCTGGGTCTCAGGAAGCCAAGCTTTTGAGCTTCCATCAACAGGAGTGCAACCCTATGCAGGGCTGTACCACAGGGCTGTCAGTCTGCTGACATGGGGATGGGAACTGTCAACAAAGCCCCATCACCTAGCTAGCATCAGGTTGGATGCTACGCATTCAGTTTAAGGCTTGATGGAAACCAGCCACAAAAATATTCCACACATTTCATAGAACATTTTTTGTGGCTGGTTTCTTGTTCTGTTGTGTCATTACTCTCCTGAACATATGGCTGGGTTACTGTTTAATATGCTGTTAACAGGTTAATCACATCTTAGGTATAACGTCTGCCAGGGCCTGTGAACTCAAGACTGACAATGAAGATTAAAATACACTACCTGCTATGCAAAAAATAACAAGACTATCATAATAACATAGCTATCACATGCTGAGACCTGGTCTAGCATGCTGATGAGTTGAGATGAGATGGGATTCTTGTCTATGGGTGCAAGTAAGAATCAACACTTACACATCTGCTTATAGGTTAGGACTTAAGCAAAGCTTCCCCCCCCCAATTAATAAGCAGCTTTATGTTCTTTGCATGTCCTCTTCTAAGGGGAAACATAATCAAAATATTAAATTATAGAATCAGAGAAAATGAGGCTGGAAGGGCCCTTAAGTGGTCATTGAGTCCAAGCCCTTGATCAAGGCAGAATCATGCCTATGTAAATTCTTAAAACTGTACAACCCCCCTTGTGTGAGTTTGATGCTGAATTATATAAGGACTGAATTAAGCACAGGCTCAGACCTGGATGTTCAATTTAAAACTTTTATTGTTTCACAAAGTCATAAACTAA
>NW_017728918.1:31300160-31331801 GCF_001723895.1 Crocodylus porosus | reverse complement strand
TATATTATAATATCAGGTGATAAGCTTTGTATTATAATTTTTACACTTCTTATATTAATTCTTAATAACCTTTATGTTTTTTATGCTAATTTTTAATAACCTTTATGTTTCTTACGTTAATTCTTACATCTATATGTTTTGCTGTCTTTAGCAGGGTTAAAATGTCAAGGCTTACATAATATGCGGTTGTTTTTCGTCATTGCGGTTTAGCCATGCGGTTTTCTGTTTTAACAATATAAGCTGCTTGCTTGCAATTTTTATCATTGTCCAAGGGTCAGAAGGTCAGCGTTTTTATTTAAGGGTCAGAAGGTGATTACCAGAATGTCAATCGCTGACTCCTGAACCTCCTTGAAACATTCTGGGAGTTTTAGTGCATTGTTCTTAATGCTAGGCCTTGCTTAACATAAGCACTATCTCACACCCCTCTTGCCTAAATACCAGGCACAATGCTAAAAACATCCAAACTCTAACTTGCCACAGGCAAAGTAGTGGGCATGGTTAGTGTCCTGCCACTGCAAGGACAGGAAGTGGTTTGTTAAAATGTACTCGAGAGATCCAAGAAAGAGGACCAGTGTCTCACTGCT
Source organism: Crocodylus porosus (assembly GCF_001723895.1). Classification (NCBI taxonomy): domain Eukaryota; kingdom Metazoa; phylum Chordata; order Crocodylia; family Crocodylidae; genus Crocodylus; species Crocodylus porosus. Next base: position 31,331,217 of record NW_017728918.1, on the reverse strand, counting down.
CCCTTCCCTTGGGCAGAAGAACGAAATCTGACATTCTAACCAACAGAGAGCTAGTGGTAAGCACAGAAAATATTCCAGTAGAGCGTATTACAAAGTATATTAAAATTTATTATTCATCTAATAATGTACAAGCTACACTTTTTCAATGAATGAAAGGAGGACTTCAGCATCTAAGGCTGTCATGAGTAATAATACAAATATTAATAAATAATAGCTAATAATACTTTTTAGTTTAAAATTGACAAATATTCACGTGAGGATAACTTTACTTTGTATTTTAGCTTATATGGTGGTTCCCAATCTTCAAGAAAACCCAGGAAGAAAAAATCAAGAGTAAGTTAAAAATTAAATTAATTCAGTAATTCACAGCACATTTTATTATTCTCTTGTATTATCAATATTTTAAAAATATGAAATATTATAACATTCACAGTTTGATAAAAGTAATAGTGTTCATCTATAAGACTTCTCTAATAATTTATATTTTGATCTGGATGGTGTTAATATCAAGTAGATAAATATAGACAAATATGAAAAACATAATCATTCATTTCTTACTAAATATATTGTTTTGTTGATCCTTTTAATTAAGTTCAAGAAAATAGTCATTTAAGGGGCAGATTTGGTTTCCTCATGTAGGTGTCTAAATGGGAGTAGGTGGAATTTAGACTCCAGGACATTTATACACATACATTTTCATGCCCGGACGTGCCAGAGATCCAGCACATCGCAAAAGACTCACTTAATCAAGTCTGCTCCAGTCGTGAGCTGACATACACAGTGCTGCATTGCTTGCTGTGCGTCAGCGCGGAGAAAATGGTGGTGGTGCATTTTTGAACTAAAACACCTTCTGTGTGTTTTAGTTCAAAAGTGGACCACTGCCATTTCTGTTTGCTGACATGCATTTCACTGCTTATACAATTGCAAGTGATGCAGCACGAGGTACTTTTCAAAGCACCCGAAGCTGCGGTGTGCTGCATGTGTAAAAATTCTCCTATTACAAGACCTAAAAAGTACTCCAGTTTAGTCCTGCTCCACAAAACACAAAATGTAGAAGGTATCTAAGGCAGGGGAGAGCCTTCATTTTGGGCTGTAAAAATCTGAAGTGATCCATTTTGATTACATGGGCACCAAACGTTTTCCAAGGGACCATTGCAGTCCAGATTAGTGCTCAGGACTCACCAAGTCACTGAAAGGACCTGATCCATTAGTGTGTGTGCGCTCAGCATTCCTGTCTTGCACTAATAGCATTGACTCCAGTTCAGAAATGCAGCTGGTAGTGTTGCTGCTTACCTACTTCACAATATTGCCTAATGGTTAGACCACTTGCCCTGGAAGTGAGAAACTGTATTATCAGACCTGTCAACCTGAATGGGTTAAAATCCATGTGCCCCACTCTCCGGGAGAGTATTTTAAGGCACCTATACATGTGTTCTGATGTGTTCTAATTGGAAAACATCAGAGCGTGCTTGATTAATTGAGTCTGCTCTGCATTCTAATTAGAAAACTCTATCATCACCATACTGTCACGTGTATAAACCCCTGTGGATTTAAAAATGGTCGCTGGGGTGCTTTAACTAAAGCTCATCAAATGAGCTTTAGTTAAAGTATCCCATTGGCTATTTTTAAAAGCACAGAGACTTAATACGTATGACTCTGTGGCATTATAATTAGAGCAGTCCCCCCAGGAACTTCTCTAAGTAAACACTCCCCACCCCTGAGCACATGTGTAGACATCCTAATTAACAGTTATACCATAGGCTGAATGAGGGATACTCCTGCATTCAGGGATACTCCTGCAAGATTTCAGGAGTCCTCAGGCAAGGAGGAGAACAAGCAAAAAGCAGTGTGACTTGGTAGTCCAGTGAGCCATACTGTCCCCTGGGAAGAATTTTGAGTTCCTTTTCCAATTTCCAGGATGCTTTATACATTTTAAATTAAATAATAATTTGTTAAACACAGATAGATATAGTTTTGGGAGTATCACCTGGATCTCTTCCCTCCCAACTGAGTTCCATAATCACTGGTCTACAGAGTCACTTTCCATCTTACTTGTTTGCTTATTGATCCCAGCCTTTCATTCTTGGCCTCCTTCTTTAGTGTCAGGGTTTTAAAAAAAGATTTTAAATGCATAATATCAGGGATTTCTTCTATGCATTGGCTAGATCAGTGGTTCCCAACCATTTTCGCCACAACCAGCTGCTGGGAGTGGAGTGTGGTGGGGGCGGTCCATGGGCGGGGTAGCTCCTGGCATGCGGTGTGACTTGTCCTTTGTGTGTGCCGCCGCCTGGATTGCCCCTGCAACCCACGTTTGGGTCGTAACCCAAGGCTGGGAACTTCTGGGCTAGATTATGAAACATGGTCACCCTTGTTCATATGTTTTGATAAACAGGAATTATGAGCACTTTGATAAACAGGGATTTACCCCTATGGGTTGAAGGGCATCATAATTTAGACCTCCTTGTTTGTACAACTTGCATTTAGATCTATTAAAGTATGGTTTGTTACTTTGTAACAATTAAACCAAGTAATTTCAGATCTTAGTAATTTCAGAACCAAGTAATGACAATAACCTGTCCTTGCCATTATTTCTTACATAATCTTTTTGCTTTCTATAAAGTTTATCATCAAATGTTTTATATCATTATCTGGACTAGGGGCTCCTAAAGTGTGACCCATGGGCCAAATATGGCTTGCAAGCCTTTTTGATGTAGCGTGCCACCCAGAACTGTCTCTCTGAAATGGCCCTTCAGGGGCAAAACTTTGGGAACCACTGACCTAATTGAAGGAGAAATATATTTAATAACATTTGTACCAAGAACAGGTCCCTTGGGAATCTCAGTATAGTAAGAAAACATGATAGTTGCATTGGTTAAGCATGCCATATAGAAAATATACTGAAGCTATATTAATATTGTCCTAAAACAGAAATATTTTTTTGCTTTTTCTTGTTTGGTCAAGTCATTTCACTGCCCCAGCAAAAATGTTACTTATGAAGAATACCAGGCTGGTGACTTTCCAGGATACCCTGTAAGTCTTTGTTAATTTCCACATCCATAACAAAAATATATAAGGCTTTATTCTCAAAACAGTGTCCAGCAAATTATACCGTTTAGTGTCCACAGAGTTTTAAATTATGGATCTGGTGTCAGGTGTTTTCAAGTGGCTTTTTTGTACTTTAAAAAATTGACAGAAATGGTGGGGTCAGAATTATTTAGTCTCAATGCTTCCCATCTTTGTTTAGTTTTCCTTGGCCAATTATATTGCAAAACTGGTAGCTTCCTTCTGTAACAGATGTTAATAGGAGCTTTCAAAAGAACATATGTTCTTTATAATATTTGAAAAGTTAAGTACAAATTTTGTTGAGATACCTATCCTGTCTCTAAATTGCTTAAAACCCTGAGAACTATTTTGAGGATCTATTCTGAACAGACTCTAGGTAAAATGTCATCAATTTCATCCTTTGCTCCAAAGAACAGCTAGAATTTTAGCATTAAATAACTAAAGAATGTTTGGTAGGCATGCAAACATTTATAATGTATATAAAAAACCCCAATAGTACCCATAGAAATAAGCAGTTTTACTAATAACCTTTAGTTTTGTTTGATAAAGCTACTCATATGAAACTTCTGAATATAATTTTAATAGTAGTTTGTTTTTCCACCCAAACAACAACATAGTTTGTCACAACGCTTGTGCAGATGGGGCCCAGGCTGGCTGGGGCATGAGGTTGCAACAGTGTGGGTGCTGCCTGCTGGCTAGCTCTACCCTTGTGCCCCAGCCAGCCTCTTTGCAGCATGAGCAGCCCCGGGCTGGCAGACTGACCCCCTAGGCCCTTTGCGAGCCATGGCTGTGCCGCCCCATCTCACTGTGCTGTGGTCCCAGTACATGTGAAGACATGTGTATTTGGAAGCACTCAACTCTGGTACGAAGTGTGCAAGAATTTATTTAGCTGCCTTAATATCGTGTGTAGATGCGCCCACTGAGCACCGAGTCTTAACTCAAACTTGAAATGATGCAAATCAAACGTGACATGTTAAGATTTTAAATAAACTTGTAGTCCTGCCTCATTATGTTTGGCACAGTATTTTTTACCTCATTGAGAGCTTTGCAGGCAAAGGGGACAGCAACATCTTAATCCCTTAGATTTCTTGCATAGGACCTGTGAGCTGGTTCCCCTGTCGGTGGCATTGGTGTTCCCTGCTGTCATCCAGTCCTTCAAAGACATCCTCAGGTTTATGGAAAAGGGAGCCCATTTGAAGACTTACAATATCGATTTGCATTTACTAGGGAGGAAATTAGAATGTGTCGGAGCAAACTTGATTAATCTAATTAGAACGCGTCGGGCAAACTTGATTAAGTTTGCCCCAGTGCTGTAGCAACCTTCGTGTCACGTGTATGCAGTGTTCCCAGCTTTCAAAATGGCAGCAGGGGCACTTTAACTAAAGCTTGTCAAACAAGCTTTAGTTAAAGCTCTCCCACTGCCATTTTGAAGTGCAGGATGTTGAATATATGAGACATTGCAGGAGCTGCTCTAATTAAAATGCCCCTTCTCTCTCCCCACCCCAGAGCACGTGTAAAGATGCCCTTGAAGATTTTCATAGTGGCACATTTCATCTGAAATGCCATTTCTGATGGTGGCCAGTGCCAGATGCCTCAGATGAAAATGCAACAAATTCAATCAACAATAATTAAGATATAAAGCCTACTAATAATACCGGTGTAAAGGGCTATTTTTTCCTAACACCTGTTGGTTAATGTTTACATGGCATGCTGCATATGTCAATTGTATAAATTACGTTATAAATTTTGTGTCCAGTCTAATGTAACTATGGATATTCTTATTATCCACTTCAACTATACATAAATAAGTCACCATCTTTGATTTTTGTTATGCTCTTGACTTCACTGACGCTTGTGTCTCTACCACTAGAGCATATGTTGTATAAAAAAGTATTTGCTTTATCAAGTTCTAATCTTATTAGGTTTCTTTAAGAGAGAGCAGTACTCACTATATACTGGCTTTGTACAATTTAATTTTCCCTATAATTTCCCCTCTTCTCTAAGCCTAGCAGCCCTAATCTTTTCAATCTCTCTTCGTGTGGAAGTTCATAATATGCAAAGAAAATATATTTTCATGAGTAACATGAGTTAATCTACCTCGGCTGTGAAATATTTTTACATATAATCTTTATGCACGTCTGAATTTTTCCCTCATTTCTTTTTTTAATGTGGTTTCCCTGTGATAATAATTTAGATGTGGCATTGTGTACAATGCTTTCTGATTCATACGAGTTAAATTAATGAAAATAACCAAGCAGTGTTGTCACAAGTAATTTTGTTTCTTGTCACACATTCAGAATTTAGAGGCCAAGTCATGGCTTGACTCTTCATAGAACTTCTGTGAGTTCATTGATATCAGATTTTGGACTCTAGTGAGGATACAGAATCTTTCATAATGGGCTAGTAATAAGGGAGAAAAATTCAGACTTCATTTTTTCTCTTTGTATTTTCTCTAAACTTATTTTAACATCTCTAGAGCTGAAAGTTAAATGGATTTCTTCAAGGAAATGGGATTATTTTCCAGTTTTGACACGATTTGTGTTTGGACTGTAAATGAAATATTGTGGAAGTGAAATGGAGTTAGGACTTAATTCAGTAAGGATATATTATGTTACACATCCTGTTATTTTGATGGATTCTTCTACAGCAATAAGAAATAGGCATGGAAACATGAAGGTGATTGAATTAAGTAAGATTTGGGGTTAAAGTAATTACAATTTTTTTTCTTCATGGGGTGGCTGCTATGATGATAACTAAATGGATAGGAGCTGAAGAAAAGAACTGGGGTAAAAATTTACCATTTGGAAAGGAAGATTATATTGAAGAATGAAGAACAACTTATATGTAATAAATCTGACTGAAGAAGGTAGATATGAATAGGGAGTAGAAAGGAACAGTGGATTAGTTAGCTATCTAGTGTAATCTCCATCGTAGGTAATGTGGGAAGGCATTTCTATTGAGCACTCGCAGCACAGGGGGTTGGTCTAGGGCATGTGCTGCATGCAGAGCCCCATCAGACTAGTTCTGTGTGCTGGCTCTGGGGCCTGTCCAGGTTGGGTGATGCTGGAGCCAGCATGCAGGGCTGGTTGATCTGTCAGGGTGCTGCATACAGTGTGTGACGCAGACTGACCCTCTGTGCTGCTTGCAGTGCCTGGTACAGCCTATTTGCTTGGGCAGCACATGATCTGCCAGCCCTGTGTGCTGTATGCACACGGAGCCCCAGGGCCAGTGCCGCACAGGGGGTTGGTCCTGATCTGGCCTGCAGACTGGCTCGGGTGGCTAGATGAGTTTGATACCCCTGACTTGGGCCATGTTAAGTTCAGTGATTTGTTTCATACAGACTCAGTTGTTCTCATGCATTTCATTGTTAATACCAGCTGTGAAGTTGATGTTCTTATACATTTCATTGCTAATACAAGCCATGACATGGATGTTCTTGTAAGTTCTGCTGCTAATACCATCTTTACTTTACTTATCCAGCTTGCTTGGTCAGTATACAGTCATTAGTTTAGAGTACTTGCTATAAGCAGGGAGAATGCTTATAACAAGCACCCAACAAGTACATGAAGGAATGCTTTGTGGTTGTGAAACTTATGCTGCTTCACAAAAAAACATACCTCATATCATATAAATTTCATTTATCATATTAAACATGGACACTTGAAGCAAACAATATATTTTATTTGGATAATCAGTGCAAAGAGGGATGATGGAAACAAGCATAAAGACTGAACACTTTTGATGAAGGGGTTAATAATGCTGCTTTAAAGACATACTTCTGCAAAAGTAGGTATCAGGATAAAAAAATCATAGCAGATTTGAGTGTGCATGCTGAAGTTTGAGTGTCCATAATGCAGTAGATAAATGGTACCAGATTTTGGTACCTTTTAGATGATGTAGGGAACAGATAGAATTTACATACATGTTTTAATATTTTGTGTATAATTCTAATATTATAAAAGCTTAAGTCTTTCTGTGTGTCTGTCTGTCTGTCCATAACGCTTAATTCGTGCTCTGACTGGCTAACAAACAGCCAGTCAGACTGCAAACAAATGTTCCAACAGGAGGTGGTGGCCGGTGGAGTGCCACCATGATGGCGGGGACACAGAGGATAGGGACAACAGAGTGGACAGAATTGGGGGGCGAGGCTTCACTCCCCCCGCCCTGTTCCATGGAAGTGGCAAGGATAGAGCGGGGGGACCCTTACTCCTTGCAGGTGACGGCAGTGGTGGCGTGCAGGGGAGTGGGTTGGGATGCCATGGGGGGGCCAGGCCACGGCTTTGGCCTCGGCCTGCCCCTCTCCCCTTCAGTGGCATCTGACTGCGGGGCCCAATGTGGAATGATGCAGCGGCAGTGCGGGGAGGTGTGGGCCCAACACAGGTTGGGGGAATAGCAGGTGTGCCATGGTGGCAGCAGCAGCGGTGGGGGGAGGGGAGAGGAGGGGGCCCAGGCTCCACGCAGGGGGAAGGAGGACTGAGCCCAAGCTGGAGGAGAAGCGGGCCTGGGTCAACCTGGAAAATGGGAGGAGTGGGCTCAGAGCTGAGGGGGGGGGGAGAAGGGAGGGAGAAGGAGTGGGCCTGGGTCCAAGGGGGGAAAGATGCTCGCTTCTCCCCTCCCTTACCACTGCCATGTTGGGCTAGGCCCGCTGCTACAGCCCACTGCTGGGGCGGGCTGGCTTCTCCCCCAGTTTGGGCTCAGGCCTCCTTCCCCTCCTCGGGCCCAGGCCCACTCCTCCCCCACTAAATGTGTAGCTATCTGTTTGTCATAAACAATAAGCAGTAAAAAGGAAAAGAAAAGGAAGAAGGGAAGAGGGAGGGATAAAAGAAGAAAAGAGAAGTGCTCAAGGAGTAATAATTTAGTTACTAAAATATTCTAAGACCTCTTCCCAAATTGCACAAACCTTTTCAAAACAGTTATGCCTGCTAAACATGACTCCCCATGGATGCCAGCTGTATTATCTCGCTGAACCAGATTTTGATCTTTGGAGGTGTCCTACTTTTCCAATGAAGTAATATAATTCTGCATGCCACTAAAAAGCCAAGTGTAAGAGTGCGGGTCTGGGAAGGATTCTGTTTTGATTCCTTAGGTATATGGCCAAGAATACAGACATTTGCCAGAAATATCAATGGGGTGTTCAAAACTGTGTTAATTCTATGTATAATTTCTTTCCAACAGGAATTGATAATAGGGTACGACTAAAACATGTGACCGACCATTGCTTGGATTGCATTGCATCTCCAGCACAACTCTATTGACAGTATATTTATTTTTTTAAAGTTTAGAAGCAGACAGAAAATTATCTGTTGGTTGTATAAGATGGTCTAAATTCAGTTGTCAATATTCAAATAATGTGAATTGCTGTTTTCCACTGGGGTTCCGTCATCTGGATACTTAGGTCATAATCCTACTTCAGCTGTAAACAGTCTTTATCAGGTTTTTTATTTGACCATATATATTCATAGATAGAGTGTTGGCACACAGGGTGGGGAAGGGTAGCAGATTTAAAGGCAAAAATAAGTATATTTGGAGCATTTGCTACATCTAAAGCCTCAAATCCAAACTGATTTGCTGATACTTGTGCAACTGCATATATTTCCATTCAGCTAATTTTGGGAGGCCAAATTCAGCACATATCTCAGAAAAGGATTTAATGTGATTTCCTACTAAAAGCTGTTTTACATTCACAATACTCTTCTCCATCCACTTTTTCCCACTTTTTGTGGGAGCCATACTTCAAAAAGAGAGTCACAATTAGAGGCCTTACAATGTAATGAAGGATGAACCTTCAGTATGTTTGCCAAATTTTTCCAAGCTTGCCAGGTTGCAAAAAATTTAGGACACTTTTACACATGCTCTGGGGGTGGGGGCAGGCACTTTAATTAGAGTGGCTTCAGGAACCACTCTAATAATAAGTTACATCGAACAAGCTTTACTTTTAAAGTGCCCCCACTGTCATTTTGAGGTATGGGGATGCTGACACACGAGATGCGGAGGCGGGCTGGAGAGTGCTAATTAGCACACTCCAGGAGACTCAACTGATTCTGCTTCTATGCGCTGTAATTACAGGGCATTGGAGCAGCCTCCAAGCACATCTACAGGCACCCTTAGAGATTAGAGTTAGAAGGAGAGTGATAAATACAATTTATGACAGTTGATAATGGAAGGGAAAACCTAAGTGCCTGTTCAGTTTCCATTCATACAGGACAGTTCTCAGTTGTATTAAGTCATCTAATATATAATCTGACTTAATAAGAAGGCATTGTGATATTGTGGAAAGTTTGGAGAATGAAAGCCATCCATTTCAATGGGTAGTTGCATTTTCTTTTAATGAAAGTCAAGCCCCTTTTATCCTCTTTATCAACAGAAATGTGTTAAACATTTGGTTGAGTTTATCAAAATAGGATTGAGGGATTACATTTGGTAGGTTATGTAATAGATAAATTAGTTGAGGGAATGCATTCATTTTTTTTAATTCTTACACACTCCCAGCAAGGATATTGCCAGGCTGCTCTGTTTGTTCAGATCCTGTAATACAACACCAAGAATCTTTTGAAATTTTGGGTAGATAGTAACCTTAATCTTACATATTTTCATATCCAAATAAATTATGTGTTCTGATTGCCGTTGAAACTGCCATTTGCTAAGCATGTCCTTTGTGGTGTAATTATTGTGTACCTATACACGCGATTTGATGTGTTCCGATTGGAATGTGTCAGAGTAGACTTGATTAATCGAGTCTGCTGGAGTGCTCTAATTATAACGCTACAGTGTACTGCAGTGTAACATGTATTCAGAGTTCCATGTTTCAAAATGGCAGCAGTGGCACTTTAACTAAAGCTCACTGCCATTTTGAAATGTGGGATGATGAGTATACGTGATGCTGGGGTGTTTTAATTAGAGCGGCTGTCATGGAGCCACTCTAATTAAAATGCACTCCCCTCCTCCTGCACCATGGAGCACGTGTACAGACACCCATTTAATCCAAGGAATTCTGATTTTGTCCAATTAATTTTATAACTATAAAGATTACTAAAACTATCGATTTATGATAAGAAGACAGGAACAGGTCTCTCAGGCTGTGACAGAAATATAAGTGCATCATCTGCAATTGGATCTTGTGTTCATTATCTCCTACCTTTATCTAATAATAAGTTATATCAAACAAGCTTTAGTTAAAGCACTCCCAAGCCCAGAAGCATGGGAAATACCCATGGTAGAAAATAGTTATGCCTAGATCATCCTTGATTAGTGGTTGTCCAGCCTCTTCTTGAATACCACCAGTGATGGAGAGTCAACAACTTCCCTAGGCAGTCTATTCCACTGCCTCACTATTCTGTCAGTGAAGAAGTTTTTCCAGATATCTAATCTAAATTGACTTTGCTGCAACTTCAAGCCAATGGTCCACATCCTCCTTGCTGCAGCAAGAGAAAAAGGTGCTTTCCCTCTTCTTTATGGCAGGTTTCAAGTATTTGAAGGCTGCTGTCATGTCCCTCTTATGTGTCTTTTCTGCAAACTGAACATGCCTGGCTCCTTCAGTCTCTCCTAATGTGACTGGCCTTCCAAGCTTTCGATCATCTTTGTTGCCTATCTCTGGACTGTCTCTAGCTTCTCCACATCCCTTTTAAAATGTGAAGCCCAGAACTGATCAAGTAACATTTTTTAGTTACAACTCTGGAAGTGGGATTTGTATAATAGCCATGTCCACTTTATGAATTCTTTATCAAATCCTATCTTTTGTAAGGCATAAAAAGGTACTTCCAAGAAACACAATCAAAAGCCTTCTCTGCATCAAGGGATAAAAAAGCCATAGGGATTTGGACTTTATTGTACTGCTACTATGATATCAGTAACCTGATGTACATTGTGTGAACCATGCTTTTTTTGATACTGTATTTACCTGAATCCAAGCAACTTCAAATTTAATATAACCCCCCAATAATTAGATTCTACACATGGAAAATTATAAATTTGTTGTAATTTTCCATGCATAGAATCTTATTTGTGAAAGGTCATCTTCAATTCATCTCCCCACTGCTGTGATGGGTAAAGGAGCTGCAGGGTGCAAAGTGCCATTCCCAAGCCCCTTGTCCCACAGTGCCTGTGCCTACTCCCCTGCTGTCTGTCCCTCTGCCATGTGCCCCCTTGCTGCCTGCCCCTCCATGCCTGTGTGTGCCTCCTCAACTCCTTACCTCCTTCACCCTTGGTTCCCTCCTGCAGCCTGTCACTCCCCTCTTTTATCCCCCCTCCCCGTGTCTGCCTGCCTCTCTCCCTTACCTTCTGCTGCATTTGCTGGCTGTGGGGCAGGCAGTAGCAGCATGGCTTGGGCCTGGCCTCTAGCCCAGCATGGCCGGGGAAAAGCAGCAGCAGCTCCTGGCTAGGCTGGTCAGAGCTGGAATGACCAGCGCTGGAAGTAAGTGGACAGAAGGTAAGCAGGAGGCAGGCTGCAGGGGGGACAAAGTAGGGGGGAAGTTACATGGGAGTGGAGGGTTTGGGTATCAGGCACAGGAATGAGGGGTTGTATGGGTATAAAGTCCAGGAACCTATCTGTTTTCTCAGAAGTAACACTCAAATTCTCAGTGTATGGTGTAGGATAAAGTGACTGAACTGTTAGTTGATTTGTCTCTGTCATATGCATATTCCTCAGAGAATCTCTTTATAGCTGATATTTTATTATAGTTGGATTTATTCTTTAGTCTGTGTGCTAGTAACTTTCCTTTATGTTCCCCCAATTCCCAGTAATCTTGGCATAATCTGTATTAAGCATACTCCATCTTCTGGGACTGTAATATATTCAATTTATATTTCATATTGGTAAGAATGCATAGCTTATCACCCAAAGGATCTGTGACATAATCCTCATCCAAAGACTTATTTTTTCTTATTAAAGTATCTGTTTCTGTGTCCCATTTTTTTCTTTTTTGCAGAAGCATAAAATATATGTCCTTGCAAGAAGACTGCAGTAGTTTCCCATAATGTTGAAGCAGAGGAAGCAGTAGATTAATTAAGTTCCATAATATCTTTGAATTCCTTTGGAATAGATACTTCAAATTTGTAATCATTCGACAAGGGGCTGTTGAGCTGTTAGTCACTATTTATAGCTGCTCTATCTGCCAGAAAGAACTGAAACTCCACCTCACTATGTTTGAAACAGCTATAGAGCCATTAGGGGCATTGAGCACAGAATCAGTTACGACTGAGAAATTAAATGAGTTGAACTGAATGAGGCATTGACCTCCTCCTGCCCCCCCACAATCCCTCATTGTTTGATTCATTATTTGCCATCTATCTACTATGGAGACATTCATATGTCTTCCCCTAAAATATAAGGGTGTTTCCCAAATTTAGAGAACTTAAAAAAAGAGAAAAAAAGAAAAAAAGTTGGATTGTCTACGTTGGGACCATAGACACACCCAAAGTAAAAATACAACCTATAATTATAATACTTACCAAAACAAATCTATCCTCTTTATCATCAGCTATGTCAGTTAAATAGGGGCATGATTTTTTATGCACTGAAATAGAAACTTTTTGTGACTACATGATATACACACTACAGATCACTAACCCCACCCAGCCGTGGTTTGATTTTCTGAGATTCCTCTATTTACAAATTCAGCCTTCGTTTTTAAATTAAAAAAGGGGAAAGATAATATTTTCTTCTTTTTAATAGGTCTGTTAAGGCCCTTAGGATTCAGATAATATTTTCTTCTTTTTAATAGGTCTGTTAAGGCCCTTAGGATTCCAAAATACACACTTAATAGGTTCGGCTGTTCTCAATGACTTTATCTTTTATGTTCATCTTTACATACAGAAGTCCATAATTGTGGACTTATGACACAATTGGTTCCTGAAAAATATGTCTGAAGTTGAAATGTAACTTGGAACCGATTTTCCCATAGCAAACAATGTTATAAATGGGGGATTGGTTCCTGAATCAAGGTGGGCTATCCTATTTTCACCAAAATTAACCCAGAATTTTGTACTCAATCAATTATAGATGAGTAATATACCTATACTAAAGTATTTATATTGTAAATAGCAATCATATTGATTTGGAAGGACTTCTTTGAGGTGACTGTGCTGGACTTTTTGAAGGGTTCTTGGCTGGAGTCTTCTCAAGAGTCTTGGCTGCAAGTTTTTCTGGAGTCTTGTCTGCTTTCTTAAAGGAAGTGTCCAAGGAAGTTTGGACAGATGCTCTCCAGGGAGATGGGAAACAGTGAATCTGTGCGCTGGCATGGTGTGGTATCGGATCAAGTGTTGTAAAGTTGCAACTGACATCAGAAAGTTGAAACAGGGTCTCTATTTATAAGCATTGTAAGTGTGAAACGTAACTCAAAATGTTGTAAGTTGAGGACAGCCTGTAGCTGGGAATTTGCCAGTTTCCTTGAACCAAATATCTACATATTGCCATAGCTTGTCATATTTACATTTTCCCATATATTTAAAGCTTATAACAATATATGCTTCCAAACACACTCTTGAAAAGATCATGAGGTGAAAGAGGGAAAAAAAGGAAAAAAATAAATAAATTTGAAGTACAAGAAAAACTAACAGTGATTTTAACATGTCATGCTATGTCCATGAGGCAGATGTAACCAAGAGCTATCTCAGTTGCTTGAGTCTGATTTGCAGTAGTTTAATGTGGGGTAAGTGAGCAGTGCATGTTACTGCTTAAGGTTTGGGGAGCCAGAAGGATGGGGGTTGAGTTGAATGCCTCACCCTAGGGCTACTTGCTGCTGCTTACTTGCTGTTTTGTCTCACTCTGCTGGCACTTTCCGGGTCGGGGCAGCAGTCGGTGCAGGCAGTGGGTGTCATGCAGTGCAAAGTGTTCTGAGAATCATAGTTTTGTAGGGCAGCAGTGGAGTTTGCTTCTGGGAGAACACCTCACCCCTTTATTTTTTTTTTGCTGCTCTGTACAGCATTCCCCCCCCGCCCAAAGACTATATTCTCACAGTACCTTGTTGCCTTCCTGGTTCTCAGCTCCATTCCTGCACCTGAAATCAAGAAGTGGCGAGGGGGTAGGATGTGGGGGACTGGTGCAAGATGCCTGCCCAGATCTTCCACATTGGGAGGATCAGGAAACAGCATTATATGAACGCTAGGCTTACTCTGTCACGTTTCCTAGATCTCTGGCAGCTCTGAGTACTTTCTTTAGTAGAAAACTTCAAAAATGTGGCTGTGAAAGAGCAGGCTTCCTCCAGTAAGACCTGGGGGTGATCTCTGTCTGCATGTCAGTGCCTGAGGGGAGTTTTAAAACGATAAGTATTTTTTCACCATCTTGGTGGGATTATCTTTTACAGAACCCTGATGCACTCCAGTGAGATATAGGTGATGTATCTCCTGCATTTTGTGTCTCAGAGCCTGCAGTCTGATTCTCACAGTTCCTCACTCCCTGAACCTGCTTCACCAGGACATCCAGCTAAGCTTGGATATTCATTACAAATTCCCACATCTTATTCAATGTATTTTTAATGTTTGAGATTTCTTTAGCTATGCCCTGTATCAGGGTAGGTACGTCTTCTGTCTTCCCCTCAGATCTCACCTAGGAGACCTCCATCTTTGAAACCAAGGGGCTCCTTGATCGTGTTTTTTGACCTACCTTGACAATGTAAGGGAGTGAGAATTTTTCCCAGACATTGAAGAGGATCTAAGGTTTATCCAAGTATAATTTTTCTAAGGTTTTGAAGAATTTTAATAACTAAAAATTGGCAGTACATATTGCAGAATAGTAAGAGCTTGTTAGACTTGCATCTGTTTAACTCCACAGCACCATCCCTGGCTCCCTTGGCAGATGTTCTTTTTTTGCTTAATACTAATAGTTTGGACAACTTAAAAAAAAAAGTACCCTATATGTATCTGTTTCTGTTTTGAAAAAGAGTGTTTTGTCTATGCACATGTAATGAAGTGCAAAAGACTTTTAAGAGTAGTAGTAGCATGGCTTTAATGCAGTGTTAGTAATTTACCAGTCACATATTATCACAGTCAGAAAGCAATATGTGAAGGGGTGGGTTGATTTGCTTATTTGATTTAGGTGGACTGATCTTACAACTTTGACTTCATGTATTTATTAACTTATTAAATTAGAAATGTAATAAAAAACATATGTTGACCATAGGACTTATTTTGTATCATTCACAAGTAATAAGAGTTAACTGTGTTTGGCCATATCTACATGAGACACTACTGCATGGTGGTTACCGCATATTTATTTAGTACTTGTATAAAAAAGTACTAAATAAATGCACAGTAACCTGAGTTACTGTTCAGTAGAGTTGATTATCGTCTTTTTTGTGATGTTGCTTTGCAGTAACCTAATACTACTGCACAGCAGTGCTGTGTCACAGTTTTTGCCACATGACGCTACTGCACAGTAGAATCAGGCTACTGCACAGTCAGCGTAGATGTCCCATTTGATTTGTAGAGTTGCATTTACCTTTCTAGATTTAGATTTAGGAAGGTAACTTTTAGATGCAATACATTACATGCAGTGAAATTTGTTCATATAAAACTTCTGTATTTAAAAGTAACTATAATTACTGAAAAGAACAATTAGTTGATAAAAAGTCAAGAGCATATTAGAGATATATGTACAGATATTAGATACGTTTTTGAATTATTTTTGTATTGGATATTTAATCATTGTCCGTTAACTGGATGAGTCTTCCAGTAAATAGGGAAGTCATTGGTGAGTTCATAGATGGCTGAGAGTGGCCGATTTCAATATTTGCATGATTGGCTGCAAACATGGCAAATAGTTCTTGGAGGAAGGAGTAGATCCTGGTGATGTTGGGTTACAGCTCTTTCCCTTTGTCTGTCTTGTCTGTCCACCTACTTAGTGAGGTGAGTTTGTTCAAAATGATTAATGCCTTGTCTTACATCATGGCACCATTGGGGATGATTCAGAGATTGAGTATCCCAGGTATTGATGTTTCATTTCTTGACACTGGCTTCCAAGGCATTCTTGAATCTCTTCTTTTGCCCACCTCTGGAGTGGTGATCATCAGTGAGTCTGAAGCATATTTTAGGAGCTGGTTGTCAGGCATCCTTATATTTTGTCGTGTTCAACAAACCTGATGCAGCATAGCTTCAGTGCCGGTGGTGTTTGCTTGAGCCAGAACGTTGGCTTTCATGCTTCTGTCCTTCCAAATGATAAAGAAGATTTTGGATATTTAAAAAATAAAGCTTAAAATATAAAGTTCAGTGAGCAAAACAGGCCTCACAATTGATGTTTTAGCCTCATTATTCTGAGGCAAGGCAGTATCTCATAATAAATATAACATACTCTGTCATCAAGCAGCATCATACAAGTGCAACAGCAGAGTTCAGACATTAGCAAAACTTCTTCTTCAACAAATGCTTGGATTAGGTAGGTTGTCCTCTAATGCAAAACAAAAGCTGTGGACAGAGATGTAGTATTACAAAGCGCAGACAGCTGTGCCAAGCTCCCCAGCTGGAGTGCTACAAAGGCATTCAGTGGCATGTTTTCCAGGGGCCAGTAGAAAATTGCTCTTGCCTGTGGCTGTGCTTCCTCTTGTTTTCTCACCCTACTGGGATATCAAGTGCACCCTGTAGTGCTCTGCTGTACTGTACAGATGTCATATGAAACACTATACAGAGAAGTGTGTGTTTTGTCCAGGAGCATGTCTACATTTCTGTAGCACTTCTGCCATTTTGTAGTGCTAAAGCGGCATGCACACCTGTTCTCTCAACTTAATGTAGTGTTTGCAGCACTATATCTGTGTATGTCCATACCCAAGGATTTCCTTTGAAATTATGAGATTCATTTGAGGAAATGGCAGAATGTCTTTTGCAAGAACCTTCCAGAATAGGTTGTTAATGTTCTTCATTGAAATGTGTTATACAGTTCATCCAAGACTCTTTGAAAATGATGTTTTTGTATCAATGTTTTCTAGTCTATTATAATTATAATAAAATATAACTATCGTTCTTAAAGTAGGCCTATGATATTTTAATAAGCATAGTATTTGTAAAATAGTTAATATAGTAACATTCTATAATTTTAACTTTCGAATAAACATAAGTAAAATGGTCCCTATTCTTTAGTTAAATAAGGGCATCTAAAAGGTGTGCAAGTGAAAGCAGTGAAAACTGATGTCTTCCACTTTTATATGTAAAAAAGGTATATTGAGTAATCACAATCAAGTCTTCCCCACCATTATCCATATTAAATATAATTCCCTCAAGTTGAGAAGCTTTATCCAGAAATGGGAAGGTAGTATAGCTCTTTGTGCTGAGTCAGGCCTGAAATTATAGCTGTTAGCCAAGGCAGCAAGTAGCATTAATTATGAAACTTCAGTAGGAACTGGACTGAGATAACTAACACATTCCAGCTAGGACACCGAAGAAATCAGGTATTAAATTCAGCTGCCTCTGGTGGGGTCTTAGAACCAGTATTGCATCCTCGTTCTCCTTCAGCTGTCACTGTTGACTATGCTGTTCTTGAAATCTTTTCCTCTCTTTTGGTTCCTGTAACTGTGTTCTCTTTTGATTTATCTTCTATCTCTAAACCTTCATTTTATCTTAGGGAGGATCCTTCTCTTTCCCCTTCAGTTTCCTCTAGGAATCTGACAGGTCTCTGTCCTTAGTTGTCTCCTCTTCTATCTTCGCATGATCTCACCTTGCAAACACTGTTCTTACAATTGTTTCTATGTGTTGCTCCGTGCACTGTGTACAAATCTACCATATTCCTGTCTCCTGTTCATGAAAACGTTTCAACCTCTGGCTGACATCTCTTCTTGTGTGTCTTGACTTCAGCTCAAACTTAAGAAGGCTAAACCTAATTTCTACCTGTGGACTTCTTTGTTTATTCCTTGTTGGACTGAGGAAAGCATTGTCATATCACCTGTTATTTAAACCTATAGTGTGGTATGATTTTTTACTTTGGCTTCACTCCAGTTCTTCGCAGCCAGGCTAATGGCTCACATTTTAATCACTGCAACATCCTTTTCTCTGGCCTTGACAAATTAGGTCTTAACCTACACATTTCTACTTATGCAAACAATATTTTACTGGTCTGTCACTTGACTGTGTTGCCCCTCCTTTTGCATTCCTTATCTTGATAGCACCAGTTGTGCAAATTTCATTTTATTTCCAAGTATTTTCATGGCCTGCGATTCTCAGCTAGGGTGCCACAGCTCTCTCAAGTGCTGCGAGGTTCTTTTAAGACTGTAGGAAGGGGCTGTGCCATAGTAGCTCACCTACACAGAGTCATAAAATAAGCCCAGGGATTTCAAATAGGAATCCATAGTGACAAAAATATTTTGTCCTGTTCTGAGCTTTCTGAGTTCTTTGCAACAGAATTGTTCTATTATTTTTCCATAGTCAAAAAACAAGTGGAAGCGAAGAACTGGCATTTTCCAAGGGATGGCTTGAGTCTAGCAAGGGTTGTCATGTGGCTAAAAAGGTTGAGAGTGATTGGATTAGATGATTGCTGTGCTGAGATCACGTTCTATTATGCTAAAACAGTCTTGTCTCATTGTTTGATTGCAGTACTTTTTAAAAATCAATCTGTTGTTTTTTATCTTAGATCTTAATCTCAGGGACAAAGGCCACCTTTTCCTTTTTTGTTTATGTAGTGTCTAGTATTAATATGTGCTTATGGTATTAGGCTTAAAACAAACATCTTTTGAAATAAGATAAATGAAATCTAGTTTCTTTTTAGCTCTACATACATGTTGAAGATCACTCATTGGCTTCAAATGGCAATCCATAAATAATTCAGTCTGAAATTAAATGGGCAAGTATACCCTGCACAATCCTTACTTAATGCTGTTTTTAAGTGACATTTTAGTAGTCTATCCATCCTGCAATTTAAATGACAAGTGACATTGACAGCACTTTGTTTCTTCACAAGGATCAGTTAGACAGCCCTTAGTGATGCTGATTTTCACAGCAATAATAATTGGTGAAATAGAAGCACTGTCAGTTCAGGTTTGTTTGGAGTTATAAAATTTCCAAAATTATTAAAATTAAATTAATATTAAATTATTAAAAGTTGACACTCAGGAACAGCAGTAGCCAACTTCTACTGACATTTGTCTTTTATATTATGTAAATATTTGTTCCAGGTATTTGTCCATGGCAGGGATGTCCAACTTCTAAGGGGTCAGGGGGTACAATTTCTGCAGGCCGCACCACGAGGGGCTGTTGCAGGGCAAGTGTTGGGGCCCCTTAGGATACACAAGGATATCTCCCCCTGACCACTGCACTGTGCAGCTATGTGGGTGCCCCACGACAGCATTGTGCACCCATGTGGCCCCAGGCTCACCCTGATCTCCGTGTGCCACGCTCTACTGCCCTGCCTTCTGGTGTGGGGACAGGAAGCAAAACCTGGAGGTGGTGGGAGGAAGCCCACAAATTCTGCCTGCTGTTGCAGTCAGAGCTGGGAGGAGTAGTGGTCTGGCAGGAGACTGCAGGCTGCAATCTAAACCTGTGTGGACCACCAGTTTTAGAGAGCACTGGTCTATGGAATTGGGTTGGGTTATTAGAACATCTTTCTAATATAAATAAATCATACACAGAAACATAATCACTCCTGCAACAAATTGCTGGTGGAAGCTTGGTGATACTGTAAGATTAACATTCCTTACCAGGCACAAAGAAATATTTTGGATAAGCAAACTGACGGCATGTATTTTTAAGTACTATCCTTAGTTACATGAATTTTCCGTAAGAGTTCTCATTTACCTCACCAACAAATAATTTACTGCCCTCCCCCCAAAATACAAATAATTATGCTGATTTTAACCTAAGAAGGATAAGGAACAAATCAAACTAGCTGATCGGATGTTGTAGATTTATCAGATAACTACACTACAGCATCTGGAATAATGTACTAATTTCTACAAAAAGCTTAATATATGTTACTATCTTATCTGGTTTGAATGGGTACTTTCATATTACATACAGTCCATTGCAACCTGTGAATAATAAGGAGGTTGAGCTTTCTAGACCTGCTCACTAAAAGGTGTTTTAAAAGAATCATATATTTTCTTCTCAAATCATTTGCTCTAAAGCAATCTAAAATGTAATTTTAGTGTATTACAAATTTATTTCATGTTTAATTAGACTTGCAGTACATCTACATCTGCTAAAGTTATAAGGCATAGGTATGTTTCTGCCTTTCCAATTACATTTCTAATGTAAGAAATCAAGTAAGCAATGTATATTTAATATGTTTTAGTTTCTTTATAAATATTTTGTTTATTGTTTAACAATTCACCTAAGCTGATATAAATATCTGATTGGCAC
Organism: Crocodylus porosus; assembly: GCF_001723895.1. Classification (NCBI taxonomy): domain Eukaryota; kingdom Metazoa; phylum Chordata; order Crocodylia; family Crocodylidae; genus Crocodylus; species Crocodylus porosus. The sequence goes on along the minus strand of NW_017728918.1, from coordinate 31,310,883 downwards.
TTGAAAGATGAAAAGAGCTTACCACAAAATCAATACAGCTTTGGTAGGGTAAACCAGGTTTTGTTTCATCACATCAGAAAACAAATAATTAATGAAGGTCAACATTTTCAGACCTGAGACTTGGACACGCAACATATTTATGCTAGGGCAATTTACATTAATTTTCACATTTATGTAAATTGCACCAGGACAGACAAGCAGCTTGTCCAGGAGTAGCAATTTGTAGGCTGCTATTACTGCATCTTGCCACTAGGTCACAGGAGAGCTAGTAATAGTCTGTTTGCATTGAGCATATATGACTACCCTGAATAAAGAGACACATGACAGCTGTACTAGTGTAACTTATCTGTACTAGTGTAACCCGCCCCCTCCCCACCACTTACCTGCAGCTCCAGCTCTGATCCCTCTAGCCTCAGCATGGCCGGGCTTGGAGCTGCTGCTACTGCTTCTCTTGGCTGGGCTAGACTGGGGCCAGGGTTGCTGCCACTGACTGCTCTAAAAGAAGCTAGAGCCACTGTAGCAGGTAAGCAGTGCGGGGAGCAGGAGGTGGGGAGAATAGGAGGAGCAGGCACTGGGTGGTGTAGATGGCAGGGCCGCAGAACAGGCAGAGACTCAGGTTATAGATTTATCAGATAACTATACTACAGCATCTGGAACAATGTAGTCATTTCTGCAAAAAGCTTTATATATGGGGTGACATGGAGGGAAGCCAGCAGTGGGTGTAGGCACCAGGAACAGGCAGCAAGAGCACATGGGGAAGATCTGTACTGTGTTGCTTAAAGCCCTGCCACCTATCCCCAACCCCCAGTGCCTGTCCTACCTACCTTCCCCACCTCCTGTTCCCCTCACTGCTTACCTTCTGCAGCAGGGGGGGCAATAATGGGGCACAGGTAGCAGTGGAGCAGGCACAGACATGGTGGGGGGCAAGGGGCAGGGGACAAGTGGAAAGAGGACAGATAGGGGCAGGTGGTGATAGGGAGAGTAAGTGACATGGGGGAAGGAACTGTAGGGGCAAGTGGCAAGGGTGATAGGCAGCAGGAGGCCGGCATGGGGTGGGGGAGGAGAGGCAGTGGGGGGCAGCCAGGGAGGGTAAGAGGCTGGGGTCTGGCCCCTTGCACCCTGCTGCTGTTTTCCCTTTCACAGTGGTGAAGGGACAAATTTAAGATGACCTTCCATTAATTAGTTTCTGTACATGTAAAATTATAATAAAATTATTATTTCTCGACATATAGGATTATATCCTATATATCTACACTGGGTGTCATGTTAAATTCGAAGTTGTCTTGGGTTCAGGTAAATATGGTAGAGAATTGAGAATACCCACAACAGGACATAATGTTTTTAACACTGTGGATTCCTATTTCAAATCTCTCAGTTTATCTTGTGAATCATGTTTGCACACCTAACAGTGCCAACATTGCATGGCACCCTGTAGCACCCTTGAAAGGATTCCAAGACACTTCAGGGTGCCACAGCATCCCAGTTGTCTAGGTCCTCTATCTATATTTAGGCATTCAAGTAAAAGGGTGTAGATTAGGGGCCAGCAACCTGTGGCATGTGTGCCAGAGCATGGCATTTCACAGCTAGCCCGGGCTCTGGGCAGCTGCTGCTGGTCACAGATCCTGGGCTGCTTACAGCAGGCAGCCGGGAGGCTACAAGCCCTGCTGCGAGCAGCTTGGGCTCTGTGGCAGGCAGCAGCTGCCTAGAGTGCAGGCTGGCTGTGGCAGGAAGCCGAGAGTACGAAAACAGCTGCACTGGGGTCCAGAGCCTTGCTCGGGCTCTGTGGTGGTGCAACCCCGGCCCCTCCTCCACCATCTGCCCAGAGGTGCACATGCACCCCTTGCCAGCAATGAGGATCGGGCCCCTCACTGGTCCTCTGCTGTCTGTCTCTGGCATACCTAGTCAAAATGTGCGTGGAGGTTTGGGTGCTTTTGGCATTCCAGCCAAAAATGTTACCCACCCCTGCTGTAGGTATTCAGACTAGGCAAAAAAAAAATGACTTGTTTTATAAAGGAATAGTTTACTTAACTGCACCATTGGAGTGCATCTGAAAATCAGGCCACTTTGTTACCTCAGTATTGATTAAAACGTCTAGTTTAGGCAGCAAAGTTTGAAAAATGTCACCTAATTTAAAAAATGTTGGTATTTGTTACAGCTGTGCAACCTAATAAAGCACTGTTTGTAGTAAAAGGAAAGAACTTAGATTGCCTTCATCAGATCACCATCATCTGATGAAGTGTGCTTCAGCTGCAGAAACTGATTTGGTTAAGATGAAAATCTACTCTGCTTTCTACGGTAATAGAAGGAAAGTTTTTGTTTTGTTTTCAATCCTCTTTTTAATAATTCCTAGCATCCTATTTGCCTTTTTTGGTTTCTGCTGAACAATGGGCTGATGTTTTCAGAGAATTATCCATAATTCCAAGATCTTTTTTCTTGTGTAGTAACAGCTAATGTAGAGCCTATCATTTGCTTTGTTTTTTTTTTGCACATAGATTATTTTTTCCCATATGTATCACTAAGAAATATTGACTTCCGTCTGCCATTTTGGTGCCCATTCAGTCAATTTTAAAAGTTCCTCCTGCAGTCAGCTTTGTTCTTTACCTCTCTAAATAATTTGGTGTTGTCCCTGGTCTTGGCCACCTTACTACTCAGCCTCCTTTCCCAATGATTTATGAACATGTTAAACAGTACAGACCCTAGCACTGTTCTTTGAGTGACTTCCCTGTTTACTTCCTTTCATTGCAAAAACTGGCCATTTAAATCTAACTTTGTCTCCTGGCCAGTTACTGATACAGGCAGTCCTCAACTTACAATTTTTTGAGTTACAACCAACGGCACTGAATTGATGCTCTGTTTCAACTTTCTGACATGGGTTTTGATTTTATAGTGCTGGATACAGCTGCATCCAGCTGGTAAGTCTGGTGTGGTGGAAGGGGAGGGGGAAGGGAATGGGTGTGGGGGGGCAGATGAAGACCCCCTCACAGTGAGGGAGGGGCAGGGGCTGGGGAAAATTGCTTGTCTGGCAGCTTCTACTGCTTGTCCAGAAGGGCATGGGAGGGTGTGCCCCTGGATCTGTATGGGGTGGGGCCAGCAGGGCCGGGGCTGTGCTGGAAGCAGGGGCTATGCCCTCCTGCCACTCTCCCAGCTGGGGTGGAGCAGGCGTGGGACAGGGGTACTGCTCTGCTTCTGGACAAGCAGTGTGTAGCAGTGGGAACCCCCCCCACTGAGCCGTAGCTCCATCCCATACCTCCCCTGCCTAGTTGGGTGAGTGGCGGCAAGGTATGGGCAGGGCGTGTGCCCCCAGATCGGGGTGAGTGGGAGGTGGAGTGTGGGCTATGGGGGAGGCCATAACCTGCCATAGGCCCCACCCATGCCTTGCTGCCTCCCCATGCTTTGCTGCTGCTTGCCCAGCTGGGCCAGGGGAGGCGTGGGACAGCCGCGGGCACAGGATACCTCTGCTCCCAGTGCAGCCCAGTGCAGCCCTGGCTCTGTCCAGCCTGCCCTGCCCCACCCTGGACAGATCTGGGGCACACGTCCCCCCATGCTTTCCCGGATGAGTGGCAGGAGCTGCCAGACAAACAACTTGCCCCAGCCCCTTCCTCACCGCAGGGGGCCTTGATCTGCCCCCCCACACCTCTTCCCTTTCCCTTTCCCTTTCCCTTTCCATCACACCAGACTTACCAGCTGGATGCAGCTGTATCCAGCATCGTAAAGGAACCAATCCTTCATTTATAACATTATTCCTATGGGAAAATAGTTTCTAAGTTATGACATTTCAACTTAACGTGCTGTTTTCAGGAACCAAGTGTGTCTTAGGTCTGAGGACTGCCTGTATAAGAGTGGAACTTCCCTGTAATGGCCTGATTTTGTTAACAGTCTTTGTTGCGAGACCTTGCCAAAATCCAGGTACACAATATCAGTTGGACTACCATGATCAACATATTTATTGATGCTGTCAAAGAACTCTAGTAGATTGGTGAGGCGTTACCTCCCTTTACAAAAGCCATGTTGATTCTTCCCCAGCAAATTTTGTTTCTCTGTGTAATGGGACAATTCTATTTTTAATATATCTTTTATGAAATTGCCAGGAACAAGTTAAGCTTCTCAGTCCATGGCTTCCCTGGATCTCCCTTAGCACTCTGTTTAGAAATTGGGTGACCTTAGCTATCTTCCAGTGCTTAAGTACAGAGTCTCTTTGTAGCAATAGGTTACATACTAATGAATAGATCTGCAGTTCTGACTTTGAGCTTCTTTAGTGCTCTTGGGTAAATATCATCCAATCCTGGTGGTTTGACACTGTTTAATTTATCAGTTTTCTTTATAGCCTTCTCTGTTGACACGTCAATTTGAGTTCTGCTTAATTGGGACCTGGAAGTGGTGGCTCCAGACTGGAAATCTCCCCTAACATTTTCCATGGTGAAAACTGATGAAAAGAGCTGCTCTAGTTTCTCTGTAATGGCCCTAATCTCCTTGGGTGCTCCTTTTACTCCTGGTTTTGTCCTTTCTGTGGCACTTCTGAGCCCCTGGCAGGCTTTCTACTTCTAATACACCTAAAAATATTATCATTGTATTTTACAAAGGACAACATAAAGATACCTAGTGTTGTGTTTAATAGAGCAGGCTTCCAGACACAAAATTACAAAAGTCCTCTGTCTCTACCCAAAGTTGTAGAGAAGGAGCATGAAGTATGCAATACCCCTTCTTCTCTTGGTGCAGGACACAAAGAGATCTTGGACTACAGTGCACCTTATGGATCCTGCTGGGGCAAAAATCTCCAATCCAAGTGTATGTGGCATGAATGCAATTACAGTGAGGATGTGCATTTGGGCAAGGAGAGATTCCAGCTCCCGTTTAGCTGTACTTTCTACTCCTTGTTTATCACTTTAAACAGCCATGCAGATTATTTACTTAGCAAATCTATCTTGGAACGAGCTACAAGTAAAACACCAACAACCATCACCATCACCCCCCCACCGCCACGTGTCCCCAAGAATCTACTTCGTCCATAGATGTGAATCTACTCGGTCCATGAAAATGGTATCAAGAGATTTCATGTTAAAGTTATCCCACGTACTTCCAAAGCAAGTTTACTAAGTATCAACATTCCAACTTACTTGGCCCCATCCAGTGCAAAACTCCAGGTATAACATCACTGGCCAAAATTTCTTGAGACTTGAAATAACTGTCCTGGATTTTCTGAGCTGTCATCTCAAGCCTTATGGTTCCTCGTCCATTGGGATCAGAGAGAGAGTTCCTACATGTCTTTTCTAATGTGTCTTTCTCAAAGTAGAAATAAGGCGCTTATCAGCAGCTAGTGTTCTTCCAGATATGTCGTCTCTATACATTTGCATCCTGCTCCCTTCTTCCTTAAGCCCACATACAGTATATAACTCTGCAGTTCATTATTGATATTTTTGAAGGTACAGGTTCACAATACACATCCTTGCTACAGTGAAAATTTAATGAGTATCATTCCACATAAGAACTCAGCAGTTTCTCAGAAAAAAATATAGTCATGATTTTTAGTCTTCGGCAACTAAAACTATAAGAACTATAATTGTATAAGAATCAGTATTACAACAGCTTTGATTAGGGTTAATGGTTTGCTATGATAAATTGTAGGCACAGTTATGGTCTGGTCATGGGAAATTGCATTATAATCTAATGTAAATGTCCTTTCACATCGCAATAAAAAATTGATTAAAATCATTTAGTGATGTTGACTAAGTTAACCCTCCTATTCTAGTTGTTGTCAGTAACATCAGCAGTACAGGAATGCAGATTAAAGGGCTATTGTTATATTAACTTGGAAAGGCTTTTCAAACTTGGAAAAGCCTTCTAAGAAATTAAAGTAATAAAGAATATATGCATTACATAAAACTAAACTTAATGATTTTTAATGCTGAATATTGCTGTTGCAAACAAATTATTTTGGTGTAATTAGCAAAGTATGAGAGGCTTGTTTCCCATTTTCATGTTCCTTCTGTAATGTTTCACTTAGTCAGAGAAACGAAGTGGAAGTAAAATTTCCATTAGACCTTCAAGAACTTCACAAAAAAATCTTGAAGTGGCAAATAGGAGAGAAGAGTCAGTTTTTTATGCCACAGACAAGCAGGCAAGTGCTGAAGAGGTTATGTCATCCATTGCTGAAGGTAACAAGAAAAACTCTTATCTGCTCTGTAAGGCAGTGTAAGTATTCCTTAAGATTGAACTGTCAAACTTATTTGAGTTGGCAGGATGGATCTGGATTATGAAGCTTCTCCCCATGGCTGGCAGACCTGCTGTGTCAGTGCAGCCAGCATGCGGGGTCAATGCTTCTGCTGTTTGTTTCTGTGCTGCTGATTTGTGTACTAAGTAGTGATCAAAACCTAGAAATTCCCAGATGGGTAAGGGGGAGGGGCAGATTAACCCCCTGGGTGCCACCTGCACTGGCATAGTGGCTCTGGGAGCCACAGTGAAAAGCCCTGCAAGCGGGATGACTTACCTCTGCAGGCTGGATGCAGTCTTCAGGTTTTGTTTGACATCCTTGTCTTAAGGGTTTAGGATATTCTGATGTATTCCCTCAACCTCTTCTCTGAAACTTCCATTTTCAGTGAGGGTACAAAACATGATTACTTCAGAGTAATTTACCCTGGTTTTTATTCCATAGTAAGGAGTGTACAGTTGGCCAGCTCTCCCAAGCTCGCTTATTATTGCAGTGCCTAACAATTAGGTGGGAAGGGACTGGATTTTTATTAAGCGAACTTCTCTCCCAGGATGCAACTGATGAGAGGGGAGCAGACAAATAATTGGTTCCATGGTGTAACTTACACTGATGTAAGGCTGCTCTTTACTTTGTAAGACGTAACTCCAAAGTAGAATGATTTATTTTGATACGAGGCTCTGCAACGTATGTGCTATACTTTTGCTATAAAGTAAGGTTGAGTACACACATTCAAATAACCTGGGAGAATTCTCTCAGATTTGTTCTCATGGTAAAAAAACTTATCCAGAGCCATGTGTATGGATGTTCAAATGTCGAGACCCTGAAGAGTAGAGAGCTTATAATGTTGACACTGTGCAGCCTGCAGGGGCTCCCTTAATCTGCCTGGCAACAGATGGCAGAAGCGCATAGAGCAGCCCTGACTGGTTAGCTCAGACTGCCCATGGTCAGCCTGTGTTGTTAGGATGTACCAACATTCACTCTCCCAGGAGAAACTCTCCTGGAAGTGATTTACCCCTCGTTGTTCTCAGGTTATTTTTTTTTCCTGGAGCAGCCATTTTTACTCTGGGAGAAAATGCCTGAAGTTCTGTTTCTTCTGTGAGAGCAGCAACTCTCCCAGGAGAAATTGAATGTCCATGTGAGGCCCAAGTTAGCTCCTTATTAAATGTGTGTCCACACCAAATTTTTGTAAAGACTTAATTATTCATGAATCCAGAGAGTTGGAGAGTAAAAGAGACAAAGAGAATAAGTTATGTGCAAAATAAATTTCAGCCTCCTTTGAATAACGTCAGCAGACCAGCTGGCTTTTCATGTTATAACTTTTCATGCTTTTTATGAATTGATAGTTTTGCTTAAAAAAGGAAGATATGTAGTTTTAATAATTCTAAACATGGATCTAATGAACGGACGCATTTGAAATTCATGTGGAGGTTTTGAAGACCCAGCGAGACAAAGCCTTGACTGGGATACTATAGCTGGGGATGGTTCTGTTTTGAGAAGTGGGTTGGACTCTACATAACCTCCTGAGGTCCCTTTTAGCCCTAACTTTCTATGATCATAGTTTATTCACAATTTAAAAAATAAAATTCTTCATTACATCACAGCACCAAGTATCTTCAAAGCTGATGAATCCAGGACAGAAGTTCAAGGGGCAGCAGAGGTACAGGAAGACAACAATATGAAAACAGAGATGCCCATTGATCAGGTGAATGCCAGGCATATTTTTTTCTGCTCTGATTAATTAATTATTAATACAAAATATACGAGCCATTTCAGATAGAGTACCACTTGACTGTATTTCGTCTGTATAGATTGTTAGGAATTAACATCTGTCTATCTAGTTGACAGATAAAAGGGAGAGAGGATTGATTGATGACTTTGTGTCTGTGGATGAGAGCGGGCTTCCGTATAAGTTGTTGTAACTATTACATTAGAGAAAATGTGCAAGACTTGATTTAATTATAAGTCTGTAAAACGCTCAACCCATGAACATAGAAGAAACAAAATATATGGAGTACGGTCATATTGTATACATGGCTGCTTGTGTACAGTATTTTCTGAATAATAAAACACAGAAGTGCTGAATGAATCGGTATTCTAATTTACCGGTTCCATTTCTCCTGAATAGACCAGCTATCAGTATAGTTTTCTTGGCCCACAACGTTGAGTTCACTCTGGAAAATATACTTGTGTGTCAAGCTATTGCAGCATTTGGCATCAAAATGATATATACTCTGTTCCATTAAAAAAAGGAAAGAAAAATTATCCTCTGTAAACTCTGACACTTTTCGGTTCATACAAGACATTCAAGAATGCATTATTCTCTTCTGTTTTTGCCGTTGCATTGCTAATTTTTTTAATGAATCAAAAAGTTGCATGATATAATGGGTAAAAGTGGTCTTTAACCCTATAGAGTATCAGAGTAGCATAAACTGAAGGCAACCAGGTTAGATTCTTACCTTTTCTAGTTAAGTACCATTTCTCAGATTTTTAAATAGTCAACAAAGATAAGAAAAATGATAAAAATCAAGTTTATTCACGGACGTGATAATCCTTAGTATGGTAACTTAGTTATGAACCACAAATTTAAATTACAGTGTATAAGCCATAAAATATTAATGGACCTGTGCTCTTAGACATAAGAGAAATAGCTTTTAAATTGGTTTAATTGTCTATTCAGGCATTCTAAGCTTTTTATATGCTCTACTTGCTATCTCATTCAGTAAGTTAGAATAGTTGTCAGTGAAGCTCCTACCTTTCGACACCTGAGCAGAGGTATCTTCCAAAGTGCCTTTCAGTCCGTGAACGACTCTGGGTCTGTTAGGCCCTAAGAAAAGGGTTTGGTTGCCTAGATGCAATGTGGAAACTTGCTGGAATTCTGTGGTCTCTGATTGAAATTCTCAGTGAGCATGTGCCAAAGTATTATGTTTATTGTTTGTCATGTGACTGAGTCTCAATTGCTGGAAATGAATGTTATTCCATATTTTTTGTCTTATTTTCTAACTTGCACACCCAGGAAAGGAGAGGGTTGAGAGTGGCATGGGGGCAGAGCTCTAGCCCAGCATCACATTGAATTACTAGAAATTGTCAGTACTTATACACAGTTACTTTGTGACGTAACCATACCAACAAATGTTCATTGCTATAGGAAGGCAGACTTTCTCAGAAGCCTTCTAAACAACATTACACACTATTATAGACAGTTGTGTTATAAGTAATAAGCAGGGATCCAGGTTTTCTCTGGTTAAACAATCCCAAATCACTGATAAAAACAAACAAACAACAAATCATCAAAAAACCTTCAATCCACATTTTTCCCCGATTTAAAATGAAAAGCTACTGTGTATATTAGGTAGTAGTAGTACACAATGCTTTATTGATATATTTCCATTTTAAAGCAATTTGGAATCCTACCAGTGCCTCAACCATTATAAAAAAATAAATTCTAAATACTTATATATTTTGGTGTTTGATTTTGGTTTTTTTATCATGGAAAATCAGAGTTCCTCCTGCCCCTTTGCTTACCAGGATGTGGGTCCAGCTGCTGCTGTTCCCACAGCTGCTTTGTAGGGCTTAGGGCTGAGCAGCCTTGATATGCTGTTGCCCTGCCCCTACCCATGTGGTTGCTCTTCACTCCCACACATTCCCCACCCCAGTCCTGTTGGTGCCTGTCACTCCTGATTTGCAGTCCCCTGCTACCTCCCCTGCCATCCCAGTGCCCCTCACTCCCAGTCTGCAGCCCCCTGTTCCCGCTGGTGCACCTTGCTCCCAACCTGCAGCCCTCTGGCCATGACAATGCCCTTCACTCCTGAACCACAGTTCCCTGCCCCCTCCAGCCATGTTGGTGCCTCTCACTCCCGACCTGCAGCCCCCTGCTCCTCACAACCCTGCCACAGGGGGTCCCCAGATGCCTCCCACCATGCACAGACTCATAGGATGGTGGTCTGACGGGACACAACAAGGATGGGTTCCACTATGAGGTGCATGCAGTGCACTTCATGTGAAAGCACAGAGAGCAACTGGGGCACTGCATGCTGCCCTGTGCCACTGACTGGGGCAGGGGCTGCAGCGTGGCAGGGAGGACCAGTGCTGTGCTCCACAGTAGCAGTGTGAAACAGAGTGCAGCTCCAGCCCAGGCCATGCTACAGACAGCAGGAGGTGGGCAAGGGGCTCCAGGTGGCTTCTGTCCCACCTGGGTTGAAGCGTGGTGGTTCCAGCTGTGCAGGCTGGGGCTCTTGTGCCATGCTAGACAGCCTGGCCATGGTCCCCCAGCCTTTCCTCCAAGGCAGTCTTTCTCAGCTGTCCTACCCCTACCCCTGAGAGCACAGATACCAGCCTCTGGCACTGCCGGCCTGGCTATGTAGCTCCCTGCCACCCCCAAAGGACTCCCCTACCCCCTTCCCCTGCTGAAGGGGCAAGCACCTCTGGGCAGGCCCCGCTGGCAACAGTGCAGAGCTGGACTCCCTCAGAACCCCCATCCCCACTGTGTGCCTGGACACCTTCCCCCAGCACCAGCAGGCA
>NW_017728918.1:31269373-31300060 GCF_001723895.1 Crocodylus porosus | reverse complement strand
CAACACACAACAACAGTTTCCAAGCCCTGGTCCTCTAATCCCTGTTCATAGACTTGCCTGTATCTGGTTGCTGAGGTTGCTCCCATTACCCATTACAGCACACTTAATTAGGTTTAAATATTATATTCAAACAAATTCAAAGCTGTATGTAGAAGGAAATTATTTTTATTGGCATACTTGTAAAAATGTAAAGACAATACACAATACCATGTACTTCCCTTACATTGTTTGTTTAAGAAAAAAACTGAAGGTACTGAAAACTGTTGGCACACTAATTTTAGCACACCCAAAGAACTGTGTATGATATGCTGTGGTTGTCCGCTCATCTACTTCAACAAAGTTTAACTCTCTTCCACTGAGGTCATTGCAGCACCTCCAGTTTCACTGTCACTATCTGTAAAATCACTCCACTTATTAGTTCCATTTCAGAATCAGATTGAGGCAAATCCGATTCAAAACTACTTGAACCATATTCTTTTTTGCTAAAGGATGCTTTTACCAATGAGTCTATGGGCAAGGGCAAGTTATCATCATACTGTATCTTCTTCACTTCTGACTGATTCTCCAGAAGTAAGAGATTTTGAGAACTGAAAACAAGCTTAGCAGTGCATTCATTTGTTAGTCTATTCCACTTCCTTGTCTTGGTTGAAAGCCTTCCGGTTCTGTTTACAAGAAGCTGCAGTTGCTGGAATGCTAAGGATCCTTAGCGCAATCCTGGACAACAGTTGGGTGTTACAGTATCCTTTCCACCATGTGAGAGGAGACATATTCTCTGCTGCCCACCAAATGTCATCTTTGCTGCAAAGTTTTTTTTCTTTTGCATGGAACTCGGCAATGTCTGTCATCACGGTTATTTTGTTGATGTTGGGGACATTCTTAGCTACTTCCATAATGGTATCAAGAGAAGTAGATAATTCATCTTCTGATAAATGTTGTCCTCTGTGTTGAGGATCCAAAAGGTTTGCTGCCAGATGGACTGGATGAGAGCAAAACTTAGATCTCTTGGTAAACATTTGTTTTACTTCTACTACTACTTCTTTGGATAGAAGTGAAGAAGGCAAAAGCTCAATTAGATTTTCATTCAGTTGTCTGAATATCTCTGGGATATTTGAAAGGCTTGTTGTATCTCCTTCAAGTTTCTTGATAGCCACTGAAACTGGTAGTAGCCACTTGAATGCTCCTTGAACTCGAACCCAGAACACATTGTTGTTGAGAATCTGCTTCCGAATGTTCATGGGAATAATCTGGGATACCATGCCATCTCTTGACCCACACGGCAAACAGTTCTTTGTGCGCAGCAAACTATGTAAACACTTTGTAGCTGAGCCCCATCTAGTTTCTCCTGGCAATAAAAGTGCACTTTCCTTCCCCTGCTTCTCTTTCTGTAATTTCTTCAAAGTCTGATTATCAACATGATGATTGTTGAATACTTTCACAGTTGCTTTGTAGTTTGCCAATATTGTCTTCATAGTGCCAATATTGTATTTGCACTTACTATATCCTTTGCCAGAAGAGTCAACCCATGAGCAAGACAGCCAAATACTATTAAATGAGGATACTTTGCCTTTAGTGTTTGCCAGGCAGCTTTCATGTACTCTCATTATCAGTTACAAGGGCTTGTACCCTGGAGGGACCTGCACTTTCAGTCTCTTCACTCAGTAATTTGGCTATGTATTCACCTGTATGACGAGAAGACTTGGTAGCAGTTGCTTCCAGGAATTTTGGTTCAGGTGTTGCTAACATAATGTTCACTAAAGGATTTCCTTGTGTATCAATCCATCCATCTGACATCAGTCAGTGATTCTGCTTGACCAGTCCTTTGAATAACCATTGTTTGAATTCTGTCATGCTCTCTATCTAAGAGAGAATGTCATAAGAGAGAACTTGACAGAACTTATATGATGGACGAATTAGTTTCTAATTTTCCTTCCAGTATTGATTTTCAGTTATGAAAAGAGGTGTACCACTTTTAAACATAGCTCGAGCTAATCTGCTTTTTCTTGATCTTCTTCTGACATTTTGTCCACAAAGCTTGATAAAAAGCTTGACTGTCTTGAACACCAGATCACGTATCTGGTGACAGTGATCTTGAAATTGAGGATCTTGCTGCTTCTTTCCTCAGACCTGGCAGCTCAACATTTTCGTTTTCTTTTTTTTGCAAATCTGCTATTTCACTTGAGCTATGAAGTTCCTCCAACAAAAGGGGGAAAAGATTTTTATTTTAGTTTATTCTAGTCTGGCCTCAGATGGTGAAGGAGAAGCTGCAGGAATCTTGCTTCCCTCTTCCCTGCCAGAAGGAACACTCTGCTGCTCAACTTGCTTCTCAGTTGCCCTGGGACTGCAGAGCCAAATGGAAGTATAGTCTGGCCTCTGCCATCAGCCAGAGGACTAGGCTCTCTCTGCTGGGTTAAAATAGTTAACTATTTATATATTATGTAATTAAAAAAATATATTGTTAAGCCTGAGTCACTTTTCTGCTTCTGCTAAGCACCCAAAGCAGATACAAACATTTAAAATAAATAAATAATAGTCCAGAGTTGCATTAACAATTTTTAAAATTACAGTAAAAGCTTTGTTATCCAGCATCCCCTGGGAATGTGGGATGCTGGATAACAAAATATGCTGGTTAATTCAGCGGGCCGAACAGGCATCCTTGCTTGTTCAGGCCGCTGCTTCTCCCGCCACGTCCGGGGTGTTGTCACCCCTCCTGTGGCATCGCCAGCCCTCCTGCAGGCCCTGCGGGAGAGGATGGCGGGCCCCGTTGCAGCCTGCTATGCCCTGGGCCGTGCTTTCGCTTTACCATACAAGCCGGTATGCCGGTTAATAGAGTATGCCAGCTTGTAAGGTGCTGGTTAACAGAGCTTTTAATGTATAATGTTTTAATACAATATAGATGCTAGTCTGTATGGTGTGTCATTTAACTTATTAGTTTGTTTACTGACATAGGATTCCTGAAGTAGACTTTTCCCAGATGATGTTGTAGCACCACTTCATTGTATTAGCTTTTTGTATATGGCTTGTATTATTTCAGGACAGTTTCTACATGTTATTAAATTTTTCTTCATTCTTGTTGTGTTGTTAGCATACTCCTGTCTGCAATATTTACATCTACCAACTTTCTTCCTTCTTTCAGTGGCTTGAACTTCACTATAATGATGCCACACACTAGTTTTTTTTTCTGATTAGGCATTCTTATGACTCCTTGAAACCAAAAGCACTAAAAAGCTAACAGATCTTACGCAAACCACCTTCAACTTCTCCAACTCAAGAAAAGAAATGAGACACTGCTCTGTGTGTTTGCTGAACTGAAAGTGAAACAGAAATTGATCACAGTTTTAGTTTTGGTTTTGCTTTCACTTTGAGTGTGAGATGAAATAAGAATTTTAGATTTTGTTTTGATTTGACCTGCACAGCCAATTAAGTGAATTTATAACTTGATTTTTTTATTTGGATTATTATGTGAGTGTATTTACTCTCCTATTTACAAATCAGTAAAACATGTGTACTCTCTCACACACTTCCTAGGGATAATCGCCTGAAAAGCATTAATTACAACTTTGAAACTGCCAAGCTTGCCTAATATTGTATTGGCATCCATTCATTGTTATTAATGAATTTTATGAAACAATGAATTTTTAGAAATGGAAAATTTCCCACGGAAAAATAAAACACTGGAAAATTTTCTGCCCCACATTTCTGATGAGTGAACATGCATGTGGCACCCTCTGACTCTGATCACCCTCACCCCGTTCCCCCCCAGGCCCAAGCATTTTCCTCCTTCAAAGGGGAAAAAATCCATGATTTTCTCTTTTAAAGGGGAAAATCCACATTTTTCCACAGCAAATGGAACAACTGGATCTCTGGTAATAAGATGCTCCTTGGACAGCTACTGTATGCGAGTGGGTGTGAAAGCACCATTTCAAGTTAACTCCTGCAGTATGGGTAAGAGTCATTCCGCCTTTACTGGTGATCTAAAAAAGAAGTTTGGTTTGAATAAAGAGAAAGCAAAATTTGAATTATCTAGCCTTGAAGTGTTTGACTCGCTTTACTGCTTTTTTTATTCCTGGAGCACATTTTCATCTATCAATTCACTTTTTTTTTCTTGAATAACTCTCCAATTTTTCTACCTCTTAATAAATTTTAGAAATATTGCAGTGTATAGGTACACACATGCTTTCCTCTTGTGAAAAGAAGGAAGAACCTGATTTCTGTCATCAGTTTGCTGTCTTAGTCTGTATTTAGATGACTGAGGCTCTGAGTTTTGCCTCTCAGTGTTCAGTTGCTGCAGTTATTTCATCAGCTCTGTTAAATAACTGTTTCTGGAAAGCCATTAGTTTTAAATTTAACTTGGTAGTATGGTTCCATGAATCATCTATATTTTTGTCTTTTCATTTCTTCTTTCTCTTTTAGTTTCTGTTTTTCCCCTGAGCCATACTGCTTGTTTATATTGCATCAGGCTGTATCTGTCTTTCTTTTAGAAGTTCAACTTCAAAAGCAAAATAAAAGTTCCTGCAGATAGAACCAACCCTAGGTAGTTCTGCTCCTCAAAGGTGGAACAGATGTACATGAAGCATTTTTTTCCTGTTGGGAACACGGACAAGCATATAATAGCTATGGAGCTGTGAGCAGATGTCAGTAAACATGCTCTCTTGTACTTCTTTTGAAGCCGTAGGTCAGGGGTGGGCAACCTTTTTAGCAGGGATGCCATATCAAGCTCTGCTGCCTCCCTGAGTGCCCTCTGATTCCCTTCACCTGCCTGACATGCTGCTCTGCACCCTTCCTCCCTGCCGCAATCTGTCACGTGCCATACTCGTGGCACACATTCGACAGGTTGCCCACCCTTGCTATAAGTGGCTGCAGGCTGCAGCCTGCAACATAGTTATATAGTCTGCATCATAGCTATCATGGCTCTAGGGCTAGATGCGCAGTTCAATTAGACAACATATTTAAAATATTCTGTGGCATTTTGAGTAATTTATATGGAAATGGGAAATAAAGCTTGCTATATCTAGTCTGGTAGTATTTGACAAATAGTAGAACAAGTTTTCTGTAGGGAACATCAAGCCTAGGATGCATTTTGTAAATACCTTTCATTTGATGTATTCTGAAGGGATAAGGGAATCAAAACTACAGCCAGACAATTCCTCTGCTGTTCAAATGTATTTTTAGACCTAAGGGTAAGTTATTCAAAAACTGTAGTATATAGCCTCATATGGAATTTGAGATGAATTGAGAGTCTGCCAGAGGTAAGGATATATTTTTCTCACTTCAGTTCAAACACTTACAACTTGACGATTTCATGTACACATATATTTTATTGTCTTACATTGATACTCACTTTAGGCAGAGTGTAACTACAGTTCTCTTCCTTTAGCCAACTCTATATAATTAAGTAGCTAGTGGATACAATGCGTGAATGATCTTAGAGGGGAGACTGGAAGTCGCACTTCCTCCAAGATGAGTTCCCCTGCTGTTATACTACTAACATTTTCCTTCAAGCCTTCCTCTCCCTGATCCTCCCACCTAAACAAAGCTGTAGCCTAGTTAGGGCATCCTTGTGGTTTTCACATGCCTTACAGTCAATAATCTGTGCATAATGCCTCAGATCAACTTTATAATTTGTTGCTATATGACTTTTTACAGTAAATAATATTTCACAACTGAAAAAATATGCATAGAGATAAAGAATGTTTTTATTAAGTTATTTTTCCTTCTTCAGAAGCTGCATTTAAACTGCCCAGGAGCTGCATATGGCTTCCAAACCATAGTTTAGCCACCTCTGTTCTGTTATATAAAACAGGTAGCAGTGCAATGAAGAATTCTGAAAAGAAAACAGTGAACCCTGCTAATATGAAGCATTGGTGTAGGCATCTTAACACCAAGACAGGACTGTTGATACAGAGGAGATAGAGCTAATTCCCTGCAGCCCTGAGTCAAGCACCTAAGTTCTGAGATACATCCTGAGAGAAACATCCCTGTGTTCAGCGTTTTGCTGCTGGCTTTTTGGGGCTTAAAAAGAGGGTGACAATATAGCCGTGTTAATTTTTTCTTAGATGAATGTTAGTCTTATGGCTGAGTCAGGAGATTCGGGTTCAGTTGCTGAATACCAGCACATGTCCTGTGTGCCCTTGGGCAGGTCAGTCTGGGCTAAATCTTAGTTCACTTTTATGTACATTAGTGGCACTTGTGTAGTCATGGAACCACTATTTGTGGCACTTGTGGATAGTTTATATTATGTGTTCACCTGTTTCAGAATAAGGTCACTCTATATGTACATCTATCAGAAGTAAAACAGAGAAGGAGAGATGGAGCTCCAGCTTTTAGCTCGACATCCTGGTGGCTAGGGCACTTGTGTAGGAAGCAGGAAATAGGTTGTTGGGCTATGAGCCTGCATTATCTACTTCCTAGCAAAGTGCTCTATCCACCAGGCCACAGGGTAAGAATCACCCACTGCATTTTGCAGCCCTCCTCTTGAAGCTCACATTTAATATTCATTGGATAAAATGTATAATGGGTAGTGGGACAATTTGTGCCCCAGTGGGCACAGGAGCCAAGGCCAGACTCCAGGATCATTCCATTCTAGGTGCTGAGTGGCCAGATGCGAAGGTGGCAGCGTGGAGTCACTGCAGCTGCTCCACCCAGCTCCACAGGGCCTCCCAAGGCACGGGGCCCAGAGCGGTTGCCCCGATTCACGCCCCCAGGCACAGCCCTGGCTGCCGGCACTGTAATTAAAGCTGCTCTCAGGAGTTGCTCTAATTAAAGCACCCACCCCCACAGCATGTGCGAAGACGCCCTCTGTGGCTAAAGTTTTGTGGTTTACCCAGTGTTCTGCATGTGCCCAAGCAATGGTATTCCATCCCAGGTGCCTGCCTCCTGAGCATGCTCAGTAGGGAAACAGGATAAACTCTAGCTGTGTGCAATCTAAACTGCTTGTCAATGCGAAAATTGTAGTTACATGGCTATGTAAGTGCCACATAAGTCTGTGAAGGTGAGCTAGGATTTAACCTTTCATCTCCCTTTGATTTCAAATTTTGGCTGTAAAGTAGGATAGTAATTCTTTTATATCTCTGTAGACTGTGAGAGCTTTTGGAAAGGAGAGAATCTCTTAGTATGTAGATATTTGGTACCTAGTATTGTGGTGCATCATCTTGGCTGGGCTTACTTGTGCTACAGTATAAACACCACCAACAACAATAAGTCGTAGTAGTTTACTAACAGGCCTCTGCTATCCTCTGACAGCTTTGAATATAAGCCTCACCCAGTATCCTCAAACTCAGATAATGGCCTTTCCAAATTATTTGTCTAATAAAAAAATGTTTTAAAAAGATTCCTAGGTGGCTTGGATAATTATAAAAGGTACACTTGTGAAAGCTTGTCTGTGTCCCTTCCAGCTAGACAGTTGGTCTAGTAAAAGATATCATCCTTGATTTTTGCATAAACTTTGTGTCAGTTAAGATTTGTGAAACTGGAACTGCTTCTTGTTCCCTGTATCCCCAGTGGATTCAGTGGGAGTTATCTTCTTCATCAAGGACCTGTAGTTCTCATGTGGCCTTTTCATATTCAATATTCTGAACTTCTTTGGCCTGCTTCAGGGCAGGAACCAAGCCATTTCTGTTTGTTGTAAACCTGCCTTTGTGGGATGTTCTTACAGAGGAGTGATCTGGATCATGTTTGCCAGCTTTGGGATTATTTTACAGCTTCTTTCTATTCTTTATTGTATGAGGGGTGATCAAAAAGTTCTAAGACTTAGCCTTTATTTTAAAGAATAGTGTACAAACAACATTTTTATGAGCTGTCCCCTTCAAAATAATCTGCCCCAGATGATATGCACTTATCCCAACGTCCCTGCCACTTTCAGAAGCAATGTTGGAAGTCTTCAACTGTGAGTTTTTTGAGTTCCGCTTTCACATTCTTATGGATGGTTGGAATGTCATCAAATCTCCTTCCTTTCAGCTTCATTTTGATTTTTGGGAACAGAAAAAAATCACATGGGGCAAGGTCAGGTGAATACAGAGGGTGTGGTATCACAGGAATGTTTTTTTCAGCCAAAAATTCTTGAATGGAGACAGCAGTGTGTGAAGGAGCATTTTCATAGTGCAGAAACCATTGACCATTTTCACACAGCTCGCAGCGGTTTCTCCTAACTTTATCCCTCAATCGACTCAAAATCTCTTTATAAAAGGCCTGATTGATTGTTTGACCACTCAGTACAAATTCCTGATGAATAATACCCCGAACTTCAAGTCTTAGAACTTTTTGATCAAACCTCATAATTTTCTTCCTAATTATTTTCTGGTTATGGCAACCAGCAGCCTTCAAGCATAGGTATTTATATATTGCATAACTACTTATTTCTAATTAATTTTGGTATGTATGCTTATCTGGTAGGAAGGCACTAAACTGTGCAATTGGACCCAGAGGATATAAAAATACATTGATTTGTGACAAAACGTGTATTGTTTCCAAGCAATAAATCCATGAAAAGGGATTGTATATCAGGACTTTTTACCAAGTACAATCTAAGTCTGTTAAATCAAAGAGAAAAGGATTAGAGCAATTTCATCTTTAAAATACCTGGATATTAACAGTTGGATAACATCCTACCAGACTGATTAAAAACCAGTATATCTGGTTTTAAAATAGCAATGAAAAGAGAAATGTTCACCTGTCAAGATACATGTAATAATTCTGCCTCTCTCTTTTATTATCTTGATCTTTGCTAGATACAAACCATAGTTTTATGTTTGTTTCTTGCAAAAAACAGCTGATTTGAAAGAGACTGACATCTTTCAGCTACAGGAGGAACTGAGAGAGAGATTTCCTATGGGCAGTGAACTACCACCTCCTCTGAACTTTCTCATTCAGTTCAAACTACTTTTGACAGTAAAATCTTTATTTTTGTATTTTAAAGTGAATTCAGAGCTTGTGAAAGGTGCAAGATTGACAGCACTGGAAAGTGAAGTCATCTATTCATTTATGGCACAGCTACTGCTCAGGAAGTAACAATACCACTTCAGGCTTTACTAGAAAATTCACACAGGCTTTTGATAAACACAGCTAACCCTTAATTAGAGGGATACCAACAACTCAAAAACTCACCCTTCATATTTAAAAATGTGTCCATTTCTCAGACAAGTACCCCCTATATTTGCTGCAAGTCTTGTTCGCTCTAATTTATAATCCTTGAGAAGATAAATTTGCTCTTTTCCATGTGTAAATCTTCCCCAGTCCATATACTTTATGCAATTGAGAGCCCACTACATAAGATCAGTTGATGGTATATAATGCCATTTCATTGCAAACTAGCTTGAGCTGTCACTGATCTTTGCTAATGTGACCCTTGTTACAATAATCTATGCCTAGATAACTTTGAAGCTTGACTACAATATGCTTATGTTGTTGGGAAGGCATACACCAGGGAGCGTCGTGGGAGGTATCGGATATAAAGGGGTCAGTAAAGAGGGGTAGTGCAGTATAGCATGGAACGGAAAATGTAGAAATACAAGAATAGCCCCAGAGGAGAGGAAGAAAAAGTAGACAGAATAGCACAATGGAGGAAGGAACAGAAGAAACATATAACATATGGGTGTGAATGAGAGCAGTAAATATTAGCATATGTTTGATTTTTTCATATTCTAATCAGCCTTATAAAATCTATCAATGAGAGCTGTCCGTCTGTTTGTCATACAAGTGTCCTGTCACACAGATAAGAGGGATGATTCCTTTTTGTGTTGGGGTGATAAATTAGGAACAACTCAACAATTTTCTTGTCCTGAAGAGTCAATATTTCTAAGGCAGTGGAGCCAGTCTTTTTAGCTGGTAAGCTCCAGCCTTCCTCAAGTGCCAGTCCAGTCCCCTTTTTCTCCCCAGTCTACGCTTTCTGTTGCCTGCTCTATCTGCTCTGGGCCCTCCCCAGTTTGGCACATGCTACATGCACACAGGCACAGGCTGCCCATTCCACTTGTGGTACATGTCCTGTGGGCTAGGACTTCTGAGGCCATCTGGTCTGTAACTACTTTCCATTATCTTCACTGTTAATCTCTTCCTTTTTTGACACTTTTTGTTAGAATGTATTTAGTTAGTTAGTCTCCCAAATTTATTTAGATCCATTGAATTATGTTCCTTTAATTTTTGTGGAAGACTGTTTTCTTCTCTAACAAACTCTCATCTAAGCGATTTCTCTCTACACCTAGTCCTTTTCACTTATGGCCCATTAACGTTTACATTTAATCCTGCTTTTATAATTCCAGTGCACGTGCTCAGTTTGTATTTGTAAAGTAACATTTCTCTTTCTTTCTATACAAGATATTGTTACAACAGTTGAAATGGAAATAAGGTGTTTTGACAATGGACCAAAGACTGCTGTTCACTTTGCTTGCATAATTAGCCCTCCTGAAGCTGCTGTAACAACTTACGGGATAAATGAATGTCAGTTGTGATAGACTGTTTAATCTACACCTCAGTTGTACAATAGGAAAGGACAGATTACTTAGCTAAAATACTAAATAATTGGAGAAGACCTATATTTTCTGTTTCTTGTTAAAATTGCTGTTTGAAAGGTATATTTTATTTAAATCCAGCCTTGTGTTGATTTAAATTCGGATACATATTACAGTAATAGCAAGATTCCCTAATTAAGACAAACTTCCAGAGAAGGGTTTTCAGAAACTTTCTAATAAGATAATTATTAGCCTTTTTAACATCGGGAATGAGGTTACAATGCTTTTAGCATTGTAAATTTGACATTTTAATTCCCCGTGGTTGTGCTGAATCACTTTCAGACATGGCCATTAATTATGAGCTCACTTAAATTATTTATGAGATCTGAACTTCATTGTTAAAGTGAAATCTGCGTATTGCATGCTTTAAATATTTTGAGCCAAAACCTTCCGGCCTTCCTTAGGCTAAATCCCATTGAAATTTATGCTCAATTTTGAAGTGAAAATTTTTTTGACTTGAGTGAAATCTGGATCAGGTGCTCTTTTTACTACGAGTGTGTTTTTGTATATATTGTAATGGGAAAATTATGAAACCAGTGTAGTAGAACCAAGGTTTTTTATGGGGTTTAGGTTCCTTATCACCCTTGGAGGATGAAGGTTTACAAATTAGCCAGGGTGTATAGAGAACTGGAGCAAACAGTGGTGTGTGGTCACTGATGAACTTCAGCTGATCAGAGAAATGGCAGTTCCAGCAGTTTCCTGCAGCTTTTATATCAAAAGAAAGGGTTTCTCCAAGCATCTGCTTGAACCTATGGTGAGCTCCAGCTGACTGGAGAAGCAGTAACCTGTGAAGTAAGAGCTGCAGCAGACAAACAAGTAACCCATTCTTAATTTTGGGGAACCTGCTACAAATTAAGTAAGTTGCAAACCACCTAGATATGAATGACTTGGTTTTACTGTATATCTGCTGTATATCTTGAAACTCAAAGTAGTAGAAAAGTAATTGGGACATGAACTCCTACAATACATTGGGAAAGGTTAAATTGATTTTTCTTTACCTAGGTGCCGGCTGAGGTTGTCCAGGAGGAAGAAATTGAAACACCTGTTAATACTTCTGTGGATGAGGTTAGATTTAATTGTTTTCTCACTATGGAAGAGAGTGTAAAAATTACAAATGAGGTGTGGACAGGAACCCCTAAAGTGGAACACTTGAATTTAGGGTATAATGTAAAGCAGTTGTATTTGATTTTGAAAAACAAATCAATTTATGCAGCTTTCAGTTTAGGTTGGGTCTAAAACTGATTTGGGTCTCTCTTTTAGATATAGTTTCAGTCTCTAATCTTGCATGTCTGTGTTATTTCATGAGATGGATGTTATTTAAAGATAATGGAAATATTTTGTTAGATGGACCATTTTGGTTGTCAATTTTACAAAAACAGTTCTTGGCCATTGGACCAGCCTTGAATTGCAGCCTCTATTTAATCTAGGTTCAACAGCCCACTCATTAACCTATCTCAAAATAAATGAAATGTGATACAATCATCCACATGCACTTGGGAGAAAGAGTAAGTGAGAGGAAGCAGGTTGTTCAATTTTTGAAAATCTGGCCATATATATGCCATCACTTTTGAAAATCCTGGCATAGGTATTTACTCCCTCTTTAAAAGAATTATAAGAGAAAGTGATAATCCCATACTTTGTTTAAATGCATGCTCTAGGAAAAATCCTGCAGGAGTTTTGTCATTGACTTTAATAGGGCCAGGATGTCACCCTGTACATAATTTCTCGTTATGGGGGAAATATTAACCCAAAAGATTGCTACTTTGGAAAAGCCCTTGCTTATGAGATATATAAAAATACAAAGGTGGAGCAATGAGATCTCATAATTATGATGGAAGATTAGGTGCAAGTAGTCCTACAATCGGTTGCTCACTCTTCCATTAATGTGTAATGTGACTGTAGACGAAGTCTCTGTGCCTCAGTTTATGCATATGTAAAATGCATATAATAGTATCCATTTCACAGGTGTTTGAGACCTTAGTTAAGCCAAACTCACAACACATCTTGAGAACTTCTGATAATCATCAGATAATTTTCAGCACCTTCAGGCTGAGGCCACAACACAAATGTATTTCTACGTCTTTGGTGCCAGATAAACTCTGGATAGAGATATGTGCTGGATCCAGCACATACCAACATGTGCAGATGAAAACCTGGCTTGTTAAAGTTGTGATAATTGCCAGGTTTTACATGGATAGCTTTTATTATTAATTAGGGCTCAGAACATTTAAAGAAATATGTTCTTTAATATAGGATGTCAGTATGTCATGTTATACAAGAAGCAGTTTTTCAAGTTTAATGAAGTGATAGAAAACAGAAATAAAATGAAGAAAAGTCTTAGCAATCAATACATATTTAGTAAAATGGTTAAAACTTGTTATTAAAATCAAATTCGTTTCTCTTTTAATTTTGATGTTGTAAGGAAGCCATGGACGGCAATGTAGACACTGCGCCCTCTGCAGCGAGCCTTAAATTGGACCATTAATAAGACATAACTAAGTGGTCAGTAAATGTTTTCCTGTACATATTTTAATGAAAGAATTATGAAACAAATGCAGTAAAACCAAATTCTTTGCAGGATTAGAATCATTATCCCTCTGTGAAGATGAAGGCTTGCAAAGTAACCAGGAGTTGCATGGAGAAGCATCTATGTGGGATAACTGATGAGCTCCAGTCGATCAGAGAAACAGCACCCTTTGAAGTAAAAGCTGGAGCAAAGAGCAGAGTGGCTCATTCTTATTTTTTGGGAACCTGCTACAAATTAAGCAAGTTGCTGACAACCTAGATATGAATGACCTGTGTTCTAGTGTATATCTACTATATATACTGAAACTTAAGGTAGTATAATAGTGATTGGGACATGAACCACAGTAAATTGGGAAAGGTTAAATTAATTTTTCTTTACCTTTCTTTGCCAGCTGAGATTGTTCAAGAGAAACAAATTATAGCACGTGCCAGTAGTTCTGAAGATGGAGCTAGATTTGTTTGTTGTCTCATTAGGGAAGAGAGTGTTAAGAATTGCAAATGAGGTATGAGCAGGAACCCTTGTAGTGGAACACTTGTATACTTTAGGGTAACAATGTAAAGCAGTTGTATTTGATTCTGAAAACCAAATTAGTTTATGCAGCTTTCATTTTAGGTTGGATCTAAAACTGGTTTGGGCCTCCTTTTGTTTTGTTTCCAGTCTCTGAAATCTTGAAAGCCCATGTGATTTCATGAGATTGACATTATTTAAAGATAATAAATAACTGGTCAGACAGGAGCTTATTTTAAAGATGTAAAAAACTATTTATTTTTGGCATAATTTAGCATTAAGTTAGTACTTTCTATCTTCAGAATTCCTATGAAATATCAGTTAATGCTAAAAAGAAACATAATCTTTAATATGTATGGGGGAAATAAAAATGTCAAACAACATTTCTGAAATCACAGAAAACTCAGTGTCTGAACAAGGATTAATTAAATAAATAGAAATAAAATTAATAATACCATAAGTTCCATGTTTTCTTTCACAAGATTTCTTCCCATGCAGAATGGTGAATGGAGTGGAACACTGGTGCAATGTAGGGGTTCACCAAGAAAGATTTTCGTGGCTGATACCAATACTCAATGGTTAACTAACCATATCAGTCAATACCAATCTGATAATTGATATTTAGTAATAGTGCAAGGCATTTTAAATTACTGACATTAAATAAACCTTTTGCATTTATAACACACACACGCATACGCCTCCTGCCTGTTCCAGCTCTCGATGAGGAAGGTGGTGACTGCCTTATTCCCTTGCACTTTGCCCCCTTCCCCACAGTTCCTATCCTCAGCCCTGCTTCCCATGCAGCCCATGCTGACATCTTGGGTGGGTGGGACAGACCCTTACATGGACAGTGGTGCTGGGCACATCTGGAGCACCAGAGCACACCACTGCCTCAGCATTGGTGGGCCCTGTGAAGCCAAGCTCCTGTGGCTTCTGGGGAGAAGCTACTTTTGCAAAGGCGCCTGGTGCCCAGCAGAGTGGAATGTCCCTTTACTGGTGCCTTACCCTGCCCGTGCATAGCCCAAGGTCTCTGTGGCAGTCCCAGTGCTCAGGCCCCTGCTGTGAGCGCAGGATTGCCTTGGCAGCAGCGGGAGCAGATAACAGTCCCTTTGTTGCCATACACAGTGCCCTGTGACCACTCCCTGGTGTCCTTTCCTGCTGCTTGCTGGGACCTGCTGCACCCTTGAGCTGGCAGTGGGGCTAAGGGACTGAACTAGGTTTGCCAAGGTGCTCCAGGCACGTGGCCATAATTATCAGCTACAACAGGGGCAGGAAATTATTTCAGCGGAAGGGCCACTTAATAAGGTTTGGCGAGTTTTCGAGGGGTGCATGGGTAGCCCTGCCCCCAGTTGCCATCTTGGAACCAGAAGTCCTGCCCCTAATCCCATGACCTTTGCCATCAGAAGTCCCTCCCCTTGCCCCTGGAGATGCTCCTTTTGGGAGGGGGATTGCCACCTTAGAACCAGAAAACCCCCAAATCATACACTAAAAGTCAAAGACCTACTATATTTTAATTTTATTACAAAAAAATTTTTTGTCATGTTTTGTGTTTGCATACTACATGTATATATTTAGTTATTACGTGATTTGCCTAATAACTGAAAAATAAAGTCTTAGTCTTGTATATTATGTGGGGGTGTATGTATGTGTGTGTGTATGGTGGAGTGTGGGGGGGCAATAGTGTGTGGGTGTATGGTGAGGGGGTGTGGCTGTGTGTGGGGGGGCAATAGGTATGTTGTGGGGGTGTATACGTAGGGGTTCCAGGGGCAGGGTTTGGGTGTGTGGTATTTATGAGGTGTGATAGAGGTGGGGCATGGGGACCCCCCCCCTCTCCTCCCCGCTCTCTCTCCATGGCACGCAGGCAGCAGCAGGCAAGGGCACTTTGGGGCACTCGTGCCCAGTGTAGGTGCTGCCACATGGTGGCACGCAGGCTTGTCCAGCGCTGTACATTGCAGTGAGGAGCACAGCCCGACCAGGCCACCTCTATCACCAGGGCTCCCTGGCATGCACGTGCATCTCCTGCACTTGAGCATCGCCAGAAGGAAGCTCTACACGTCAGAGCTGACTGCCTTCACCGCTCCTTGCTATACAGGTCCTGGGACTCCGCAGCGAAGCGGGAGCCAGGGCTCTTTATTTCCTCTCACACTTTGGTGTGGGGCTGTCACTATATGCTGGCTCTGACCTGTCAGAGGAATTTTGCATTTGGAAGGAATCCTTTGCTTTCCACATTTGTCTCAATGAAGCAAGCAGAAAATTGCTATAGTGGTTTTTGTCTGTTTTTGTTTTGTTTTGAAAAAGGTTTAGATGTTGAAAAATTGTGACAACTTTCATGTTAAAGTTACTATCTAATTCAGTATCTGTCATTAGGATAGACTTTTAATTTATCTACAGGTGTATTTTAAATGTATATGATAATGCTTCAGAACTTGTGGTAGAGGTGATAACTTTTACTAGACCAACTTGATTTTTACAAAAAAAAATTTCTTTAATTGCAAGTTTTCAGGCACAAGCACCATTCTTCAGGCAGAGGGGAAAAGATTGTAAAAGTTCTCTTAGGTAGCCTGACCTATGATAATGCTTAGTATTATACAGATCATATCATCTTTGTTTAAGCAGCATTAGCTAATTCAGGTACTAATGCTTTGAATTCATTAACGTGAGTAGACCTCACTTTGCCATTGGTTACTCTGTCACTTCTTTGATGATTCTGGGTAAAAGAGCTTCTATTTAGTATTTGAATAATTGTTAATCCTTGCAGTACATCAACATTTGAAAGCCTTATTGTTCATTGCTGATGATTAGTGCCAAGAACATATTGTAGAACATGAACATGAATCATTGTGATATTTCCAGTAATGTTCTATTAAAGCCTATGCAGTATACTAGGAGACATCATCAGACACATGGTGTATTCCATGTGGAAATTTTGTCATTCATACTTGGCCAACACTTAGCTCAACGCTTTCTTCTCATGGTATTTATCCATTAGGAGAAAAGGATAATTATCCAGTGTTAATTTCTTTATGCAGTATAAAAATGTCTTGTTCGGATGGTATTAAAATGAAAAACTGTCCGGTAAGCAGTATTACACATTAATATAGGTCAGACAGAAAAGCTTCAGTAGCACACAACAGCCAATTTATGGTATTAAGTAGGCCTGTGCAAGCAGGAAAGTATTAGGTTCGGATTTGGATTCGGCCAATTCATAGGATAGTGATTTGATTTGGATCACTGTCCTGAATTGATTTGGCCAAATCAGCTTCAGAAGATTCGGTGCTGATTTGGTGATTTGGATTGGCCGGGGAGAGGCAGGCACAGCTGGGTGGCTGCAGGTTCTCCCAGTCACCCTCTCCACAGGTGGGGGGAGCCACAGCAGAAGCCCCCTTGGGTCCCCTGTCTGACTGCATCCCCTGCCCAGTGCCAGCATAGTCCCAGCACTTTAAACCCCGCCTCCTTCCCCGCCCCCCCCAAAACCCCCATACTCGCTGGCTGCAGAAGCAGTGATTGGGGCCTCTAGGCACTTGTGGCAGAGTCCCCCTACACAGTGGGGGGCAGTGGGAGATCACCACCCCTGCCTGGCATCCATGCCACAGCTGTCACATGGTGCAGGTGCGGTGCTGCTTGGCAGGGCACTGTGTGCTGTCTGGGAACTGGGGGCACTAGGGCTGAGCGCTCCTGGGTTGTGGCTGACAGCTGGAGCTGCCCCAGCTCCCAGACAGTGTGTGGTGCCCTGCCGAGCTGCACTGCACCCGCACCATGGGGCAGCTGCTGTGCAGGTGCCACGTGTGGGGGGTTGATCCCTGGTGCCCCCCACTGCCCCATGCTATGTGGGGGTCTCTGCCACGAGCCCTCAGAGGCTCCAATTGGCACTGCTGCAGCTGGTAAGTGCAGAAGGTTTTTTTTTTTTTCCTTTTTTATTTTAATTTTTTAAGTCATTATTGTCTCCAAGATGAACATGGGCAGATGATGCGAGGTCACGGTTGGCAGGGCTAACCGGACCTTGTTGAGCATCCACAGGTGCATCTCAAGTAGGGTGAAGGAGGTGATCCTTCCCCTCTACGTGACACTGGTCAGGCCACAGCTGGAGTAGTGTGTCCAGTTCTGTGTGCCCCACTTCAGGAGGGATGTGGACAACATTGAGAAGATCCAGAGGAGGGCCACCTGCATGATCTGGGGACAACAGGGCAGACCCTACAGTGAGAGACTGCGAGACCTGAACCTGTTCAGCCCTCACAAGAGAAGGTTGAGGGGGACCTGGTGACAGTCTATAAACTCACCAGGGGGGACCAGAAGGGTTTGGGAGAGACCTTGTTTCCCCTAGTGTCCCCTGGCACAGCAAGGAATAATGGCCACAAGTTGTTGGGGAGTAGGTTTAGATTACACATCCATAAGAACTACTTCACAGTCAGGGCGGCTAGGATCTGGAACCAGCTTCCAAGGGAAGTGGTGCTGGCTCCTGCCCTGGGGGTCTTTAAGAGGAGGCTTGATGCCTACCTGGCTGGAGTCATTTGAGCCCAGTTTTTCTCCTGCCCAGACAGGGGCTTGGACTTGATGATCTACAAGGTCCCTTCCAACCCTACTTCTATGATTCTGTGATTCCAAGATCCTTTTCTGCCTCTGCACTGATGAGAAGGGAGTTCCCCAGCCTGTAGGTAAGCTGCTGGTTCTTCCTCCCCAGGTGCATCACTTTGCACTTGTCAGTGTTGAAACTCATCCTTTTCTCATCTGCCCACCCCTGTAACCTGTCTAGGTCTGATTACAGCCTATTCCTCCCTTCTAGTGTGCCCACATCCCCCCACATCTTAGTGTCATCAGCAGATTTGAACAGGGTGCTATTTACCTCCTCGTCCAAGTCACTGATGAAGATGCTGAACAGTGCAGGTCTGAGGATCGAGCCCTGAGAAACCCCACTGCCCATATCCCTCCAGGTTGAAAATGACCCGTCCACCACCACCCTCTGGGTGCAGCCCTCCAGCCAGTTGGCGACCCATTTGACTGTGTAGATGTTGACACCACAGTCCCCCAGTTTTTTAATGAGAACAGGGTAAGAGACAGTGTCGAAGGCCTTCCGAAAGTCCAGAAAGACTACGTCCACTGCTACCCCTACATCTAAGGATTTGGTGACCTGGTCATAGAAGGCCACCAGGTTGGTCTGACAGGACCTGCCACTGATGATTCCATGTTGGTTGCCCCTAAGCATAACCTCCTCTGCTGACCCCTCATGGACATGTGCCAGAATAATCCTCTCAAAAAGCTTACCCAGGATCGAGGTAAGACTAACTGGCCTATAGTTTCCCGGGTCCTCCTTCCTCCCTTTTTTGAAGATGGGAACCATGTTGGCCCTTTTCCAGTCCTTCCAGTTATCTTTG
This sequence comes from Crocodylus porosus, assembly GCF_001723895.1. NCBI lineage: Eukaryota > Metazoa > Chordata > Crocodylia > Crocodylidae > Crocodylus > Crocodylus porosus. The sequence continues at coordinate 31,281,158 of NW_017728918.1, read as the reverse complement.
ACGTTCTTGCTCTGTACGTGGTGTGATGTCATTCCTTATATTTTGTGAACTCTCATGTTTGTAAAGTAGTAGATGAGCAAAGTCTTAAATTTATACGTTTGACTAGGTCTTTGCTTTGTTTTTGACCCCTTTTGCTATTATTCATCTGTTGTTTATTTGTATTTATTTGTGGCTGATTTCTTGTTCACCTATACTTACCTATAGTTTATCTGTTGGTTATCTCTGTTTATTTGGGGTTTACCTGTTTCAGATAAGAGCCCTACCTGTGACTTACCTATATCAGGAGCACTGCTTTATTGCATTTACCCAGAGGGTATTGTTTATGTTGTTCACTTGGATATCAGAGAGAGAGAAAGAACATATGTTTATATCCATGTTTGTTTTCCTTGTGATAAGTTAATGTAAAAAAAATTGTATATAGTTAGGTCCCCTGACTGTCCTGGCCTTGTTCTATAGGGACAGAGGAAAACTGAGCAGTCTGCAGTTCCCCCACAGCACACCTGGCAGCTAACAATTCTTTTTAGCTAGAGAAGGGGAGTATATACCCAAGTACACCTAAGCTACACATATTTGCACTGGCAGTACTTCCAGTGTACATAGCTACTCACATAGCCTTAAAACAGTTATGGGACTTTGCTCTCTGCAGAAATCTATAATTTATTGATATTGGTTACTTTATTACTCCACAAGCAGTAGGTTTCTTTTTAATTAATATTGCTAGAACTGCCAATAAAGCTCAGATTGTTTGATCAAGTGTTATCTCTTTCATAAAAATTTTGTGATTAAAAATCAAAGCTGCATTGATTCCTGTATTGATTTTTCTAATTCATTGCCCACATGGTATCTTCAAACTATTTTCTCCACTTATTATCTTGATACTCTTCTTTGGCTTCAGTTAAGTATTTCAGTACTTCTCTTCTGACAAGGTCACTATTTATCAACCTAGAAGTCACAGAAACTAAGCATAAGTCATCAACAATACTAAACAGGAGAAAAGCAGACAACATTCAAAAGTGAAACATTTGATGCTTATGTAGTTGTTTAGGCTTTCTTCCATTTTCATCAGCATTTCATCTACAGAGGAAACAAAAGATTGAGGTTATAATGAGTTAGATTTTCATTTAAATAAATGTCAATGAAAATAAAAAGAATTCATTCTAAAACTTTTACATGTATGGGTTGATATATGCTGAATATGTGTAGGAGATTATACTATGCAGGTCTTCTAACTGCTGGTAAAGAAATACATTGGACGAATTGCCGTATTACCAGGGTTTTAATGGTTGTTGCCATACAGTAGCACTTTTCATCCTCAGTCTGAGCACTATTCTAAAGTAGAACTTGAAATGTCAAGAGTAACATACAAGGTCTTTTAAAACTACAGCTACTAAAAAGAAAATCTAAATAAAAAACTAGTGGGATAAATGGAATTGGGTAACTGCTTACTGGTAGCATTAACATCTACTGAGTGCATCAAAACCCAGGAAAAGTAGAAAAGAAAAGAGAAATGGGGAAAGATTAACATGTTCTTGAAGACTTTTGGTTAATTTCTTCTGAAGAAGCCATGAAGCATTAATGGTTAGTGAAGGAACAAACATCGCAATTTGATCCAACATGGTGTTTCTTCTCCAGTTTTATATCACTTTTGAAAACATTTTCCTAGCTGTAGGAGTTATAAACAAAAAAAGTGAGGGAGTTTAGCCAAGCTACTTTGGCAAATGGCACATAAATTAGGGCTCGACTAGAGATATGATTATTTTGAATCTCCAAAAAAACCCAAAAACAAAACGCAACTCTTGTGATCTCTGAGTGGCTCTACTTAGGTTATAGTTACATGTTACAATTAGTACCTGCTAACTGTAAGGAATGTTAATCAGTGTTAACGTTAGCACATGCTGTGGGCAGTCACACACTTAACATTAATACCCTCTCTAAGGTGCACTGCTCCTAGTGAGCTCGTGAGCAGGGATGTAGCTAGGAATTCATAGAATCATAGAAAATTAGGGCTGGAAGGTGTTAAGAAATTCCCTCCCCCTCTCTCTGCCCTCACTTGGGTCAGCCCAGATGACCCCTCTCTCTCCTTATTTTCTTTTGGTTTAGGCTGGTCAATCACTTCCAAGAGAAGTGGTGCTGGCTCCTACCTTGAGGGTCTTTAAGACAAGGCTGGATGAACACCTTGCTGGGGTCATTTGACCCCAGTACTCTTTCCTGCCATGGCAGGGGGTTGGGCTTGATGTTCTGCTTAGGTCCCTTCCAACCCTACAAACTATGAAACTATGTGACCTGGCCAGATAAAATTGTTAGGGGAAAGGGGGAGCTCTCCCTTCTGGCAGGCATTTTGAAAGCTGCAAGCAAATGCCCCAGGATGCTTCCTGTTTGCTCAAAGTGTATTCTGACTTCCTCATTCTATCTCCCCCCCACCCCCCCAGCAATAAAGGTGTCAGGTTACAGCTTGCCTTGCTGTGCTACTGTGGAGAAAGAGACAAAGCCTTCTGCTCCCAGTTTGGCTTGTGGAATTTGTCTATTTTTCCTCAGTTCTACCTGATGCTATCTTGGGATGCTTCAGGCTGAAAGAAGCACCCAGAAATATTACTGTGGGCAAAGTACGCCCAAGATTCACAGGGTCTGTGTGTTCCAGGCTGCACAAAGCCCTATCAGAGAGCCGTGCCCGGGTGGTGGCTGCACAAAGCCCTATCAGAGACCAGTGCCTGGGTGGTGGCAGCATTACCCCAGGCTTGCAGGTGTTCTCTAGGAAGCAGTGTTACTTTAAATTTCAATTGCCAAATCATGAGTGAGACCTTATAAAAGGGGATAAGGCAAAATGCCGTGTTTATCGATTACATGAATTAGACATAGAGGTTTGGACATACCACTCATATAGACACACACAAATTATCATACACATCATTACACACAGGCGTACACATACACAAAACAACCATTCCATCCGCACGTACACCAGATATAGTTACCAGCAATAGTTGCTCAATATTAGCCCAGGGTGGCCAACACCAGGCTTATTGAGTAGATGATGATGCTTTGAAGATAGCAGCTTGGAGCGGGGTGAGCAGATGTAGCTGTGCTCCGATGAAACAGCAGTAGAGAAAGACTCATCCAATCCAGCATCATTCAAATCCTCCTTTTATAGGGCTTACTGGTCTTTGTTCAGCATTTTGGGGTTTTTCCATACTTAGTCTGTGGTTTAACAGTTGTTTCTCATCCATCGTCTGCTTATGTCAGTTCGAGGTCATGCTGGTCATAAAAATGGGTCTCTTAGCCTTGAAGTGTCCTTGTTGCCCATCTGGCAGGATGGGTGCATTCCTTTTCCTCATTATTTTCTTTGTATCCTAGGTCTGAAAGGGATTCTTCAGCCATTCATTAATTAGTTTACTGACTGGTAACTTACATTTGGTACCTTGTTGCTTATATAAACAATCAGATCTTCTTCTCCCATCTCTATGACATTCTCTCACCATTCACCCTTTTACACACACTCATACACAAAGGCTATGCAGAGTTCATTCACTTATGTCAAGCAGAAAGATACAAAATAGAGTTTTCAAACTGCTTACAGGACAAGACTAACATGGTTACATTTCATTATTATTACACTTTATGTTAACATCAGCTACATTAGTTCATGCTACAGCAGTATGGCCAGCTCCCTGAGGGAGACTCCTGAGCAAGGTTTTGGGCCTGGCACAGTGAGGCAGATGTCTCTTTGTAGTAGTGCCTGCTACTGTGAATGCCACAAAAGGGACCTCAGGAGATCATCTAGTCCAACCCCTTGCCCAAAGCAGGACCATCTCCAACTCGATCATCCCAGCCAAAGCTTTGTCTAGCTGGATCTTAAAAGCCTGCAAGGATGGAGATTCTGTAACCTCTCTGGGTAACCTGTTCCAGTGTTTTACCACCTTCCTAGTAAGAAAATTCTTTCTAATATCTAACCTAAACTTGCTGCAACTTGAGACTCTTGCCCCTTGTTTTATCATTAGCCGCCACTGAGAGGATGGAGTCTGGCTCCATCATCCTTGGAACCCCACTTCAGGTAGTTGAAGGCTGCTATTAAATCTCTGTGAGAGGAAGAGGTATCAGGTTGGGGAAATCCCTGGGGAACCAACCCCTGACCCAAACCTTTCCTCTTCATGCTTACCTCAGAGGAAGAAAGGAATGGCCAGCAGCCTCATGTCCGGTGCGTGCTGGCTTTAAATGGGGCCACACAGCTTGGGAAGAGGGACTTCTGGCTCAAACATGGAGAGAAGCTCCCTGCTTGGAACCAGGGGGAGAGAGAGAGATGGACACCAAGGGGTGCGGCACACCTGAGCATCCCCTGCTAGGAGCCAGGGAGCAAAAGCTGGATGCCGAGGGGAGGGCAGACCCAGGAATCCCCAGCTCAGAGCCAGGGAATGACAGCAGGATGCTGCGGGAAAGGGCACACTTGGAGAGCCCCAGTTCAGAGTTGGAGAGAGTGAGAGGGGCACCGGGTGGCAGAACATGCCCAAAAATCCAGAGCTGGGAGCCAGAGGAGGAGAGCTGGAAGTGGAGGGACAAGGCACGCTCAGAGAAGCCAAGTTGGAAAAAGAGAACCAGAAAAGGAGAGACATGGTAAGCCCGGGGATACTCTACTGGGAGCCAGAGGGAAAGCGCAGCATGTGGAAGAGTGTGGCAGACCTGAACAGTCTCTGCCCAGAACCAGCAAGGGAGAGAAGGGGTGGAACTGAAGGCTGGCAAGTTAACAGTCTTGCAGTGGGGAAAAAAAGAAGTGCAACAAGACAAAGCAATATTAAAATAGAGAACAAGGAATTAAGAAGTTTTGTTGAAGCCACAGAAAAAGCTAGACACTGTTTATTCTTATTTTGTTTAAGTTTTCTTGAAGTCTTACCCTGTAAGTGCAAGGGATGGTGGAACCCCATAGTTATAAATAGCTGCGTGTTGCGGAGCTGTGCCTTTGAGAGCATAATTTCTGCTGTTTGTTTTCTTGTGGAACTTCCTCCTGGAAATAATAAAAATCATTATTAAACATCAAAGTTATGGCAGACAAGATATTTTCATTTGGGAGAGGCTAAAAAGGGCTAACGTGACCTTCTTTCCCCTGTAAAGCAAAAGAGGAAGATGCCATCATAAGGGCCATAAGCCCTGTAGCACCTATGGCTGACAATCCCCTTTGTCTTCTCTTCTCTAGACTAAATAAGCCCAATTCCCTCAGCCTCTCCTCATAAGTCATGTCCTCCAGGCCCTTAACCATTTCTACTGCCCTCTGCTGGACACTCTTCAATTTGTCTGCATCCTTTCTGGTATGGGGGTGGGGGGCAAAACTGGACACAGTACTCCAGATGTGGCTTCACGGGTGCAGAATAGAGGGAAAGAATCACTTCCTTGGACCTACTGGCAACACTCTTACCAATGCAGCCCTGTTTGTTGTTAGCCACCTTGGCAACAAGAACACACTGTTGGCTCAGCTTATTGTCCACTGTAATGCCCAGGTTGTTTTCTGCAGAGCTGCTGCCCAGCCAGTTAGCCCCCAGCCTGTACCGGTGCATGGAATTGTTCCTTCCTAAGTGCAAGACTTTGCACTTGTCTTTGTTGAACCTCATGAGATTCTTTTTGGCCCAATCCTCCAATATGTCTAGGTCACACCCTACCCTCTAGCATATCTACTACTCCCCCAGGCTTGGGTGTCATCTGCAAACTTTCTGAGTGTGCACTCTATGCCATCTTGCAAGTCATTGATGAAGATATTGAACAAAACTGGCTCCAGGACTGACCTCTGGGGCACTTAACTTGATATTGGCTGCTAATTAGACATTGAGCTATTGATTACTACTCTCTGAATCCAATGCTGCAGCCAGTTTTCTGTCTACTTTATAGTCCATTTACCCAGCCTGTACTTCCTTATCTTGCCTGTGAGAATGTTGTGGGCAATTGTATCACAAGCCTTGTTAAAATCAAGTTACACTACATCCACTGGCCTGCCTGCATCCACAGAGCCAGTCATCTCATCATAGAAGGCAGTCAGGTTGGTCAGGCATGAATTGCCCCAGTGACTGACTGTTTCTAATCACTTTCTTTTCCTCCAAGTGCTTTGAGATGGATTTCTTGAGGAGCTGCTCCATGTTTTTTGCAGGGATTCAGGTGAGGTTGACTGGTCTGTAGTTCTGTGGATCTTCCTTTTTCCCTTTAATATGGGCACTATGTTTGGCCTTTTCCTATCATCCGGGACCTCTTCCATGAGTTTTCAGAGATGATGACCAGTGGCTCTGCAATCACATCAGCCAACTCCCTCAGCACTTTAGGGTGTAAACCATCTGGCCCCAAGTCTGCTCTGTACCCTGTTCACTGGCTCTTTAGGGCAAAGTAGCTCCAAGATCAGGATTCTGCAGCCCTCACCCCCTCTGGATTAGTGTCTCACCAGCCTCTGCTCTCCTGGATCAGGGCCCTGCCAGCATCCATCTGCCTGGATTGGGCCTGTGCTGCCCTAGATCAGACCTGTACTCATCTGTACCCTCCCCAGGCTCTTTAGCTCCTCAGCAGCTCCTCAAACACCTGCAGTTGCCCCAGGGGGTTAGAGAAGCTCCTGTCATGCTGCAGTGGCTGGACACAGTCTGGAGAGTGGTGGCAGCAGTGGGCAAGTGTGTTCCTCCAGGACAGTGACAGCACTGTAGGTAAGTGGGGAGCCAGGAGCATAGTAGGCATAAAGGAGTGGTGGACGGTTAGTTCTGAGGGACTGGGAGGCAGGGGGGTGAGTCACGAAAGCCGGGGGGGAGGTGCTGGGGGCTGAGCCCAGAAAGGTGGGGGAGCCTGGAATGGGAGCAGAGGGGGAAGGGAGGGGACTTCCCAAGCACAGAGGGGAAGTGGGATTTACTTATTTTTAGGACTGCTCTGCTCCCAGCTCTCCCTGCTGTCACTGTGGAGCACGATAGAATATCTAGATTGGGGGAGAGGAGGAGCTTGGAGCAATACCTCCTGGGGTACTGAAGGACTAACTCAAATTGGCCCTGTGGAGCAGTCTAAAGTGACTGCAACATGAGTTCTCTAACACTAGTTTAAGATTACCCTCGCCTGAAGAGGATTGTCTTTGAGACAAACAGAACAGCTTATCTTTTCCTGCCTTAATGGACAAACAGTCCTGTTTTAAGATCCCTAAGTACATCTGAAAGGTAACATGTAAGTATACCCTTAGAACTCATTGTCTATCTAATGTAAAAATACAACTGAGCCAGCAGATGCAGTAATGATATAACCGTTTAGTGACTTGATTAAAACATAACTGCAATATATACTGTAGATGAGAATTTCCATGCTTAAGATTTTCATCAGATTTTCATTTTTGCTCTGTTGTGATGATTAGATGCCCAGTCTGGTGCATCAAAAAGGGGAATGAAGGCTTGGATACATAATGCCTGCTGAGTTATGTAATTTACTGTGATTCAGTACACTAATATAAATTACATCAGCTTCTGGAATGAGCAGATGAGCACTTCAATATAGGATAGCAGGCTGTTGGTTTCTGTTATTGTGTCTCACCCATAGGCCTGGAAGAATCAGCACTAGTGTGCATTGAGCAGAACGTTATGCTGGAGTATTCTAAAAGTTCTTGTGGGCACAGTTAAAAAGAAAAAAAAATGTGTGTGTGTGTGTATGTATGCATGTCCTGAGTGTAAATTTATAAAGGAAGATGTTACTGTAGAAATATGTTTTTAAGCAAAAATATTTCTACCTAATGTACTAGAATATTTTTCAAAATTTTCCATGAGACTCATGGAGATATCAAGGCAGAAGGTAGGGCAAAGTGAAACTTGAGAGACTTACTGGTTCAGCTTAGTATCTGACAAAGTAGGTTGTTTCCTCCAAAAGCTCATGTCTCTTTGAACCCGTTGGTCTCTGTAGGTGCCTGTGGATGTGCAGGGGTTCTTCTCGGATGCACTGTAATTACCATGTGTAGGAGCAGACTCAATTAACCGAGGCTGCTGGAGCGTGCTAAATAGAACGCTCCAGCAGCCTCTGCATCTTGTGCATTCAGTGTCCCCACACTTCAGAATGCCAGTGGGAATCCTTTAACTAAAGCTCATTGAACTAAAGTCCCTCCCCACCCCTGGACTACAGGCAGTCCTCTACTTATGACTTTTCAAGGCAAGACAAACGGCACTTACGACTTTTATAGATTGAAACCATGTTTTCAGGTTCTGACACGGGTTTCAACTTTACAACACTGGATACATTTGCATCTAGCTGGTCAGTCTGGAAGGGGACGGGGAAAGGAAGCCGGGGGTGGGGGGGAGCAGATCAATGCCCCTGCAGAGAAGGGGGCATTGATCGGGACTGGGACAGGGGCTGGGGCAAGCGCTGCCCAGCTTGGCAAGTGGAGCACCGGATGGAGGTGCAGCTCATCTGAGGGGCACAGGGAGGGAAGGTGGCTCCCCCACTGTGTGATGCTGGTCCGGGAGCTGCTCATCTAGCGGGCCTCCCGCTGCTTATCCAGGAGGGCACAGCGTGGGGGGGGCGTGTGCCTCTGGATCTGTGTGAGGTGAGTGGGGCCTTTGTCCTGTGCACCCCCTACCCTGGCTGGGCAGCATTTGGCCCAGCCCCAGCCCCAATCCCTCTTTCACTGTGGGGGTATTGATCTGCCCCCACAACCCTTCCCTCCCCCGTCCCCTTCCAGACTTACCAGCTTGATGCAGCTGTGTTGAGCATCATAAAGGAACCAGTCACCCATTTATAACATTGTTCCTATGGGAAAATTGGTTCCACGTTACGACATTTCGACTTAAGATGTAGTTTTCAGGAACCAGTTGCGTCACAAGTCTGAGGACTGCCTGCACATGTAAAGATGCCCTGTCGTGCCACCCTGCCCTACCTTTTGTTTGACATACATAGGTAACCACCTCTATGCAGCTGGTAAGCAAACTTTTTACCTACCTGTACACACATCATAGGAACACCCAGAGTAATGAAAATATTGCTGTGTAAAGTTTGATACATTTGCTAAATTTGACTTCCTTTGTTCTAATGATGATATATAAAGAGTGATATTTATATATATGAGAACAATTTCTGCTGTCATTTAAAGCTGTGGTACACCAAGCTATCAATATAAATTGGGACTGAATGGAGCTCGTTTTTGTTGAATGATTAATTATTTATTTTTAGAATTGTTTTTCTTTAAGGTTCTTTGTGCTTTACAATAAGCTATCTTTCTAAATATTGAAAAGTTGCATTGAAAACTGTGTGGCTTAAGAAATTTTAATAAAATATGGATTTCAAGTGTTCAGCTTGCTTTAACCTGATGAAAGCTGAGTTAATGCTCTGTAAGCTAGAACAATCTATTCATTCAAAGACATACTATTTCAGAATAATTCTTTAAAAGTGCACTTTATGTGCTGATTTAGATGGGGCACACCTGCATTTTAATTTATAATAAGATTTATAATTCTGCTGAATTTTCCCATACTTCCTTGAGTGTTGCTTAGTTGGTGGCAAGTTTTTAATAGTTCTTTCTTAAATACTGGTTAAATTTCTGGTCTTTTGGATCAGTGTATTGAACAAGTGTTGTCAGGTAGCTTGTTTGGAGCCTGAGTGGAGGGACAAGACTCTCTAGCTAGGGACCTTGGGTTTCAGTCCCAGCAGGAGTATTGGCACATCCCAGACAAAATCCCCAACCTTGGCTACAGCACTTTATGCTTCCAAGGGAGGCTTTAAAAAACAGGCTGTGTATAGCAGCACAAAGGGACCACCCGCTCCTCCTTCCCCACTTCCCCTCCCTGCATGTAGCCAGTTACAACGTTCTCAGATCAATTAGTGCCCTGACTTGTGCCTTATTCCTTCTTTTAAGGTTGCACAGGTGCCAAGAAATGAGGGCAAAATTTAGGACCTGTTGTGCATTCTTAAATAGTTCTTAACACATTATTGTTTTAAATAATGTGACTGGTAGTATTTATACCACTTCCTTGGAAGTACCTTTATGACCTAACATTTTACTGTCCAGAAATGTTTCATTGTATTAAGCTTATCATAATTCCATCCCATCACTCCAAGTCATTCCTCTCAGTCTGGCTGTGAATAATTCTCCTTTAGACTAGGTTTCTTCTTTGGAACATGCTGGAAATTCTCACTGACTTTATTGTGAAGTGCAGTTATATGCTCCAAAAAAACAAAAACAGGAAGGGAGGAGGATTTATTTTGCTGTGATTTAGTCTTTTTTTTTCAGTTTTCAGATATTTTTAGACTGTCAGTATGTCTCCCGTAGTTTTTTGTAGCCATTCAGTATATTTTTGTTCTTTAATCTTCTCTCATAAATCAGTTCCTGTATGTGTAAGGCCATTTGTTTTACTCTCTAAACATCATATCTACTGAGATGGTGGTGGTTTACTTTTCAGGAAAAGAAGAACAGTTCTAATGTGAAAAATAGAATTGTATTATTTCATAAAAAGCCTAGTTACGCAAAAGCTTTGTTATGCAATTATGAATGGAACTCATTTACAGGACAAATTTACAAAAGAAAACATTACAATTCAGTTATATTTAACCCAAGTTTAGGATAAGAAACTTCTAAGTGCATTCAGCTTGGGCTTTTACAGCATAATAATGTTATAAACATCATACCTGGAAGTGATAGTACTGATCCAAGAGACATCTTTAGTAGAGAGCAGTCTATGTTGAAATAATTTATTTTGCTTTGAACATGGTTTCAGATTTCAAATCAGATTGATCTTTCTGACTGTTGGCCATCATTTAGGCAATTTAAATTCAAGTGGATATTTGGGTGAAGCAAACAATGAAAAGAAGAGTAGTAAATACATGAAAGGGCTGATTATATTGATTTACCTTTTGAGCAGCCTTTTTTATTTTACGAGTTCATCATGGCCTTAATGATGTTTTAAGTCCCTACTTTGACAGCCACCTCTTGACAAGCAACAGCTCCCATTCAGAGCAGAATAAATTATGTTGCTCTTTACCTCATTTGCCTTTTTTCCATTTAGTCATATACCTGGACTATATGGCACTGATTTTGCATCCCGTTCTTTGGTCAATAGTTTAAGAAAGCTTAAAATCACAGGCATATTTAAAAAAAAAATCAGTTTAACACTTAGGTACACTGGACTCAGAAGGGATTCCTTTTTGGCCAGATTCCCTTCTACCTGGTAGGCATCTAAGTGAATTTAAGTAGTTAAATAAGATTCTATTCCACCCTGCTTGAGTCTTTGAAAACTGTTACTATATTTACTCAAATATAAGACAAGACTTGTTGCCCTGTGCCTCATCTGCATATACATTTTTGTACGATCCAAGAACACCTGGTTTCAGTTATGAGTGAGGGGCTAATTAGCACATGGATCGTTTGTGGTGGGTATCTGGAGTACATACACTGAACAGTACTGAGCTACGTGATCACCATAGCTTGAAGCAGTGTTGGCTCTGCTGGGACCCAGTCCAATACTCTATGGTAAATCATGAACTTTTGAACTAATATAATGCATTTTTGTACTATATAGCTTGCTCCTGTGGTCATATGGCTGAGGGCCAAACTTGGGGGCATCTGAGCTTCCGGACTTGGGCCTTCATGCAGGATGCCTGCCAAAGGATTTGTAAACATCTGAAGCCCCAGGTGGGAGTGAAGGATGCTTGCTGGTAGTAGGGCCACATTTGAATAACTCATGGATTTGGAATTCTTTTGGCTGATTTGACTCGGAACATGAACATTTTTCCTTTTTTATATATATATATATATATATATATAAAGACATCAGAATATTTAAAGTATGTGTGTGTCTGTGTATATATGTGTGTA